>NC_073303.1:122445416-122771363 GCF_027595985.1 Sorex araneus | reverse complement strand
AATAAGTTTATGTTTTATTGGGAAAGAGGGAAATATGAAACCTTTTTCAAGTATTCTGACAGTTATGCATTTTTAATTTACAGTAACAAGTGTTTTGCTATTTGCATTAACATAAGTGTGCATAAACCCTAAGATTATATGGTAAGATTCTGTCACTGTCACTGTCATCCCATTGCACATTGATTTGCTTGAGTGGGCACTGGTAACGTCTCCATTGTGAGGCTTGTTGTTACTGTTTTTGGCATATTGAATACACCACGGGGAGTTTGCCAGGCTCTGCTGTGCGGGCGAGACTCTTGGTAGCTTGCCGGGCTCTCCAAGAGGGCCGAAGGAATCGAACCCGGGTTGGCTGCCTGCAAGGGAAACGCCCTACCGCTGTGCTATAGCTCCATGTATTAAATTAATATTTCTATATTGTATTCCTGATGGTTCTGTAACTGTGGTGAAAGTAGGGTTTTTTAAAGAAAAAACTTACACTTTATAGAATTTATAAAGCTTTGACAACTTCACTGAATATTTTGATGTTATAGACTTTTGTTCTCTTTCATTTTAAAATTTTGACATTTCTTAAAGGTGGAAACAATTTATTTCACTCTAAATATTCAAACTTAATTTTCTAAGTGGTTTATGGTTTGATTCTCCTATTTCAGAAATAGAGTAGTAATTGTATTTTTGGTCAGTATTAACACTTACAGTGTCTAATTATTCCTGGATTGTTTTGGAATAAATGTATTTTATTTTGACAGGGAAAAAAAGTAATATAATATTAAAAGAGAAATATTTTATGCAATATAAATCAACAACTAATAGAATTTTAAAATCAAATACTACCTGCACTCACAGAAGTAAATATAGATCTTATAGTATCTTAGTAAGTGGTTTTTCCTGTAATAATTAAGGGATGGATTATTGACTTATTTAAGCTTATTTGTTTTCCTTTGAAAACACAGAGGAGATTTATAAAATTGAGTCTTTATTATGTTAACAAGCATGCAATAGTTTGAAAATCAGTTATTTTAAGTACCTCCAAAATATCTCCAAGTGTGTTTTTTCATTGCATTTAAAATTGCTTTATATGTCAGAGTTCAAGGGTAAAGACCTGGGCTGGGGTTTGGGGAGGAAAAGCACATCCAGAAATAGGAAAGAAAACATTTAAAAGATAAATATTTTGGTGCAGGAGAGATAATACAGTGGGCAAGGCTTTGCATGCACCTGACTAGGGTTAGAACCCCAGCACTCCATATGGTCCCAGCTGGAGTGAGCTGCAAGCTCAGAATCAACAGTGAGCCTTGGGCACATCCAGTTATGGCCAAAAACAAAAATGAAAAACATTTTATGTTAGCATGCTTAGAGGAATATTTTTTAACTTTGTCTTCCTTATTTATCTTAATAGAAATTATTGTTAATTATCATTAATTTTGTTTGTGGGAAACATTGTAGAAGGTAGTAATTTTTAAAAACTAAACTCAGATCACTTGCATTAAGGAATAGTTCAATAAGATTTTTGCCACAATAGAGAAGTTTTACTCTGTATTTGTTAATGGCCAACATATTGGTTTTATTTTCTTGGTCTGTTCTGGTTTTTAGATTTTATTTTGAAAGATATATTTTCTCCCCATATCCTCCTTAGAGGATGTATTCTAGTACTCCAAATTTTAAAGCTCTAACAATATAATTAGCTTCAACTATATGAAAAATTTTTATTTTAATATAAACTTATAGACTTGACGACTTGCTTCTCTGGGCCATATGTTCATTCAAGTATAGTCAAATTAAAAGAAACAGTGTTATGTTTTTTGATAATGGTGGTTAATGGAAACAGTAGCCACTCAACAATATTTCAAGTAGGTAATATATGCTCCTGGAAAAAATTGTGTTTATAGATTAACAAGTTTTTTGTAGTGTGCTTTTAAAACTTTTATTTTAACGAGGTTGCAGAATGTTATTTTTGTTAAGAAACTTGAAATGTCTTGAGTTGAAGTATAAAAATAGTTAATAATAGGTAACTATTATTAACTAATGTATTAACTAATAATAGTTAATCTTTTTAATACATTATGTTGACAAGGATGAAATTTGGGGTCTGCACATAAAAGCTGATGACGTTCATTTCCATAATCTTACTCTTTTGCTAAATAATTTAATGAAACAGATTATTTGCAGATTTACTTATCTTCAGTAGTATGTATATATAGGTATATATACACATATATATATAAATACAGTAATATTTTCTTTTGATTAAAAATTCATTCTATCTATAGAATACACCTTGATGGTACCTTAAATTTTAAAATATTTGTTCAAAAGTAATTTGCCATACATGATAGCATGGTGTTTATAAGTTCTATTTTATGTGTCTTCCACTTCAGTGTACTATGTAAAAATTTTCCTCTTTGTATTATGAAATGAACATTTAAAATTTTGTTTGTTACAAAGACTTTATTATCTGGATCTTGTCCAGTTCAATGTCACTGTAAGAAGATTTTTTTTCATTTTTCCTTCTTTGGCTTTTTATTACATACGTCTATAATGGGTCATACAGGAAATAGTAGAAAGAAAATTGAGCTGGTAATCGGGACACCTTTTTTCTATTTCTGTTTGTGCCACTGAATTTGTTTTGTGACTTTGGGTAAGTCCTTTGAACTCTTCATGCCTCAGTTATTTACTAATAATAAATTATTCACTAATAATCAGTTGTTCATTAATAATAAATTAAGAGGGTTGAGAAGATTTTTTAGTGTTTTGCATTGTATAAAATGAAAAAATTTCCTCAGTGTCATTATAAAATAAGCCAGGACAGGAAAATACTACAAATATATTTCATATATTTTTATTGTTTTCGTGTTTTCTATAAAAAAATGAAATGTTGTCTTAGTGATGGCATATTCATTAGCAATTATTTCATCTGGTTCGTATAAATTTTATTTTATTATTGGTAAAATAGTATTTGGTGATAGTGAATTTGAATATATAAAACAATGCAAGATATACTACTACTCAGCCTAACTTGTTACTAATATATTCCTCACTTTTCTCTTTTTGAGTAATGGGTAGAGTGGGAATGGAAAAGAAGTATGGCATTTATCATATTAATGTCTATGATGCATATGTACAGTACACAATGATCACACTTTGCCTAGTTGTCTGTCCTTGAGCAGAATCTGACCTGTGATATACTAATGAGATTTAGAACAGGTCTAATCTTGAGTAATTTAAAAATCAGCGAATATAATAATAAAAAAATTGTTAAATTTCAGTAATGTTCCTTTTTCTGTAATTATTACTGAGATTTCCAGATATTTTTTCTAAGAAAAAAATTGTTCTAATTATCTTAACATGTTTTTTCCTTAGTAGATAATCATTTTATATCTTCTCAAACAGCCATAAACTTGTTATAGGAGTGAATTCTTTAAAGAATTGTATTTCAGTGTATCAATATTCCAAATATATTTTGATTTGATATGTTTTTCCATAAATCAAACTATGATACAACTTTTACACAAATGAATACGGCTTTTTGATTCGAGAATATTTTAGCTCCTGATTCAAAACTCTGTAGGCAATTAATTAGACCAGGGAAGTTTGGTTTTGTGATATATTGTTTATTAATAATAATTTGCTAAATTGCTGGGAAAATTTTTTCTTAGAATTTTGAGTTTAACTGATATTTTTGCACTCAATCACTGTATAAAATGGCTTCTGATTTCCTCCTCAAGCAAGTGGGAAGGACTGTTCTCTAAATGTGTGACCTATATATTATAATTCGTATGGGTTTGGTGGGCATATTTATAAAGAAACTATGGTGATTTTTTATTGGAAAACTTTCTGAGTAAAGAACATGATAAGGAAATAGGATCAAAGATGATTGTCTAAAATGAAGATTAGTTTGAAATGTTAATATTTTAAGTTTTATATTTTAACTACTCTTTTATATAATGTTTTTAATAAGTTTTACCCTTTGTGATATGTTCGTGATGTTTTCTATACTACAGTAATTCAATGAATTTTAGGCCTCAAGGCATATTTTATTTTCCTGTGTTCTCTGACCAGCTTGGAAAACTTAAAAGGTGTAGAAGTGTGTTGGGATTATTTTATTGTTCTTTTTAACGATGAATCAATTTTTTCTTTAGATGATAATTAAACATTCTAAAAATATCATAACATTTTAAATGGATTTGGTTATGTCTTAAACAGCATCATCATACAAGTAACATCAATTTTACTAATGACGTCTTTCTTCAGTATCTGTATTCAGGATTGGCTGTCCATAAATAATTGAAAACCTTTTGAATTATCTTTATTCCTATACTAACTTAATTATTTTATACTTTTAGTCCTTTCAAGCTTAACCAATTCATTTTCAATTCTTCCATATTCTATTTTAAAATAGACTTGAGTTAATCTTCCTTACAACTATGCACAGGATTCTTTCTCATATTTTTGGGGTCCTTTCCTTCAGTGTCACCTTTTCCCTTTTGAACACATCCACTCCCACCATCTCCTTCGTTTGTGTCTGTTACCTGACATGATCTCAAAGTGGGCTCCACCAAGATACATGCAGGTCTGGTTCTTCTGCTGTTTATTAACTCTTCTTCCCCCCCCCCACTTATCTAATTTATCCTAATAATTTTTACCTCTGTTTATCCATTTCATGCTTTTTATTCTTCTCTCCTATAACAATATTAAATCTTACAGGCATTTTTTTGATGACAATTGTACATTCAACTTTCAACAGCAACTGTCCAAATGGATGGAGAAAGTTAAAGGACTAATTCTTGTGTAATACATACACAATAAGTGTGTGTGTGTGTTCCTTCCTTAACTAGATAACTAACTCTAGATATAAGTTTGTATGTATATATGACCAAATTAACAAATTAATCACCAGTGATTCTTTAATTCATTTTAAGACTAAAGCTTGTTTTTAAGTGTTTTACTTCTCAACTTATTTCTTTCATAAATTTAATAATCTATTAGACAGTGGAGAGTAATAAATATTTGATATATGCTCTAAATAAGCCTTTTATATAACAGAGAGGATAAAATGTGAGTAGCATATTACTTGTTTTTCAATATAAATGACTCTGACTTTATAGTTCTATAGTCTATAATATTAAATTCATTTCAGTTAGGTGATCAGAAAAGCCTTCCTGAAAAAAAGTTATACTTAAAATAGAACTTAAACATCTGTTCAACACACATTTATTAAAACATTCTATGTGATGAATATCTAGGTACTAGAAATATCAGGACACACAAATAGCTTTCTATTCTTAAAGTCTTTTTTTCTAGTGTCTAATAAGTTTTCTAGAGTCTAATAAGAAAATGCAATTGTAATAGGTGCTTTGAGGCATCTGTGTAGAATACAGTGGAATTGTAAAGAAGGTACGATGATTTTTATTGAGAAGAATGGATTTTACTTCACTATCAACTTCATGCAAGAGTTGACCCTTGAGTTGAGGATTGAAAGCTAGAAAAAGGTTGACCTTTCATCTAGAAATCATTTCAGGCAGAGGAAACTATATGGGTAAATTCATCTTAAATAAATATGGGCAGTGACAGAGATCCTGAAGTATATGTGAGTTATTGAAGCAAGTGAAGTATAAAGAGCAGACAAGGTAAGATATTTGTTTCTATAACAGAGTATATTGAAAATTACATATAAAATGGGCTGTAGTGATATAAGTAGAAAAATTATTAACTGAAATATTTAAGAGATAAACATAGGCTAAATTAATGAATCAGTATGTGTAGTTAATACGGAGAAGTTATTTATAGGTAAGGAATGTATAAGACTTAGTCACTGATTAGATATTATAGGTGCAGGAAAAGATGGTAATTAAAATCAAAGTTCTTCCTCAATTGACTGAAATGTTTGAATAAATGATAGTCCATGTTATCATGACACTAAATACAAGTTGAACAAATTCTAGCAAAAAAAATAGAGGGATAAAAAATTTTGGGTTCTTCTGGAGTATTCATGTATGAATATATAATAGAGATGACTGGCTATGTGGGTCTGGATTTCAAGTGAGAAATCAAGACTCGAAGTATAGGTTAGGGTAGAGGATTAGCATTAAGGTAAATAGAATGAATTGTCAAAAACATGGACAATATAAAGAAACCCAATCAAAATTCTGGATGAGAGAAACAGTGTTGAAAGAATCACCCAAAATCTGTATTCAAAAGTAGGTAAAGGGGTATTTCAAAAAGGGTTTATTATTCAACAACAAAGAATTCTGGGGAATTTTGATAGTAAAATTTTGGAAATATGTTGCAAAATAATAAAATTTATCAACAGTGATCTTCTCTAATTGATTTCAGTGAAGTTGTGACAGGTAGAAATCAGGGTGAAGAGAAAGGAAAAATTTTCTAAAAGAAAACAAAGATGACTACAGATGAGGCTTCCTGATGCCTTGGTGCGATTACAAAATTAAGGGTAGCTACCAGGCTGGAGTGGTAGTACAGCGGGTAGGACATTTGCCTTGCATGTGACTACCCTCATTCGATCTCTAGCATTCCATGTGGTCCCCTGAGCACCTCTACGAGTAATTCCGTAGTGCAGAGCAAGAGTAACCCCTGAGCATTGCCAAGTAAGACCCAGAAAAAATGATCAAAAAAAAAGTCGGAGAGGAGGTAGTTACCATGAATAACCGGGAAAAGAACTCTTCAAAGATTTATGGAATGGTTAAACAATTGCCTAAGTTTGTGATAACATTTATCTTCAGTGCTATTTTATTCTCAGCACACCGCAGACACAATCATTTGGATCTAAGTTTGGAAGTTTGTCCGCAGTTATTTTAGAAGGAAAAGAAGTCTCAGGTGTTGAGGGTAAATAGCAAAGGAAATTAATATCCAAGTTAGATAAAAGAGTTTTCTGGTCATATTGTCCTATTAAATCACATTTAGATGTAGAGTTTTTAATGAACTGGGAATGAAGTTCAGTGAGAGAATTGAAATTTGTAGAAATATTAAGTCAACAAAAGCAAAAAGAGTGGGTTATTATCAGGGATTTACTTAATCATATGTAAATTTTCAGATATTTGACAGTTCCTAAAAGTCTAAAGTTCCAGGGTTTGGTCCTGGGAGAGAGTTTCTTAGCTGGTTCCTGGATTTCTAGTTTGGAAAGACAAAGAAAATATTGGGAAAGGTTTTTCAATTAAAATTATATTGTAGTTTTAATACATGTGTAGACGTCACTAAAGACCTTAGGTTGATAGAAAATATATGGAGAAAATTGCCTGGGAAATAGAGAATAGTAGCAAGAAAGTGTAAATACATGAACATAAAAGGAGTATATTTTATACAAAAATATATAGTAGACATAGAAGCAGCAGTGTAGAACAGGAAGAGTGCTGACAATACTTTTTTAGCCTTCTATATAATTTTAGGTATAGGATTCTGTGTTGTTTCCCCTCAAAATGTTTTTTGATGGATGTTTTGTTGAAAGGTCGTTTTTCTATTCAAAATACTTTAAGGTGAAATGAGAATTTTGATAAAGCTAGGGGTATAGGAAATTCAACTAAATGGAATAAGTTTGGGAATCCACAGGATATCTCTAGCCATTGTGGGAAGAATTCTAGAAAGAAGAGTATAGGTGTGACTGATAGAACCCATAGAAAATGCTAAGAGAAGGTGGAGGCTGGCACTAGGCATGTAGCCCAATGATGGAGCATAGGTCCCCATGTGTTCGGGCCCAGTTTCAATGCCCAACAGCACATGTACACCAGAAAAAAAAAGAGAGAAAATGGGGCCTGGGAAATGGAGGATTGAACTATTTAATTCAGTAATGAAGATAAGGAGAAATATAAGGAATTTAATAAGCTTAGGGAAATTGAACTCAACTGGTTGAACAAAGAAATTTTCATGACATGTATTAAAGGAAATGGAATTTTATTAAAAGATGAAGACATTAGCAATGGGAGCAACTTTCCAAGGAAAATAAGCTATCAAAAACATAGATGGAATGGTTAAGTTTTTGCAGAAAATAGAATGTTTTATTATTCAATAATTAGGTGCTGGGGCTAGACTGATAGCACAATGGGTAGGGCATTTGCCTTGCACTAAGCAGCCCAGGTTCTATTCCCAGCATCCCATATGGTTCCCCAAGCACTGCCAGGAGTAATTCCTGAGTGCAGAGCCAGTTGCATCACCAGGTGTGACCCAAAAAGCAATTGTTAATAATAATAACAATTGGGTGCTAAATTATTTTTGCTGAGTAAATATAAATCAAACTCTTTCTTAGATATGCTTCTGAACTGTGGCAGTGGCTACAGAGCCTTGTAGTGGGGGGGAGCTGAGGAATGACTTACACGTTTCTGGGGGGAGCAGCCTGAGCTTTGTTAGTGGGGCCAGGTCTGGTCTGGATGATGCCCACTGAGTTCAAGATTCCATAGACTCCATAGTCCAGCGATAAATGAATACTAGTACATTCTGATTGAAGGAAAGAAGAGGGGAGAGTGAGAGCGAAGGAAATGAGAAGGGTTTCAGAGAAAGGGAAGATCAGTTCAGAAGAGAAAATAGTCAATTTCATAACAATTTAAATAGGTTTCACTTGTTTAACAAAGGACAAAGTCAAGTCTTTCAAAAACTGGAGTTTGTGATGAATAAAATGTAATCAATATCACAAACCTTTAATTCAAACCTCTGATGAATACTTGTTTGTTTTAATTTATCAACCACACTCATTAATACTTCAACCTCATGGAAAAATATTCTATAAAGCTAATCATTTCCAAGACACAATAAAGTCCTTTTTTTAAAAAAAAAATCTCAGACATACAACCTTCATTTGTATTAGTAAATCCAAATATAGTCAGAGCTACATAATTCAGGTAATGGAGCAAGTTATTGATCACATAGTTCGAAACAACACACTATTGATTTTTAAATACTTTTGTTTTAGATACCGTGATTTACAGTCTTAAGGATGGCATGTCATACACAGAGTTCTGACAGTCCAACTCTCCAGCGGATGTTCTATTGTTCCCCCCACCACCCAACTGTGGGAAGCTCAGTTGTGTAGGCTCAGGTTGTCTTTGACCCTTTGTTATTCCCTTATTATGTTTCTTTGTATCTCACTCCTCAGAGTGATCACTTGTCTCTCGCTCTCCTGACTAACCTTCACTCACCATGATATGCCCCAGATCCAGCAGATAGCAGTAAATTGCATGACTTCATCTTAGCACAGAGTAGTATTCTTTTGTGCACACATACCGCAGTTTCCTTATCTGTTCTTAGAAACTCAAGTTATTTCAGATTTGGGCTAGTATGACTAGTGCTGCAATGGACATAGCAGCGCAAATATCTTTTTGGAATTGAGGTTTTGAGCCATTAAATTTGATGTCAAGAAGTGAAATTGCAGGGCTGGAGCGATAGCACAGCAGGTAGAGTGTTTGCCTTGTGAGGCCGACCCGGGTTCGATCTCTGGCATCCCACATGGTCCCCCTGAACACCGCCAGAAGTGATTCTTGAGTCCAGAGGCAGGAATAAGCCCTGAGCATCACTGGGTGTGACCCAAAAAGAAACAAACAAACAAACAAAAAAACAGAAGAAATGGAATTGCTGTATCAGGTTAAATGTCAATTCCTAGTTTTTAACCTTTGCAATTCATGATCAATTTTCTCTTAAGTGAGAAGTAGCATGTGTTGTTAGCCTATATCTTTCATTCTTATAAAATTTTATACAACCATTTAAAAGAAATATATATATATATATTGCATGTTTAAAAGAGATTATTTGAGGACCAAGACAACACAAGGGTCAGTGACACATAGTTTGCTTTTTCAGGATCTATGTTCTATCTCTGGCACTGCAGGGACCCCAAGCACTGCCAGCATAGTCCTGCATACTCCCCAGCACCACCAGGGGTCCTGGCATTCCCTGACATCACAGGGTGCCCAGACAAGTTCCATATCCAGGGACCTGATTGACCAATAATTGCTAAGAGTGGCCCCTGGGTCTCTCAGACACTGCTTGGAGTCCTACACATTGGAACAATAACAACAACAACAACAAAAACCTATTTGGGGAGTTTCTTGAAAGTACATCTTTTACTTTCAAATTTCACTTACCATTACACAAAACTTCAGAATTCCATCACTTCTGCATGGGCTGTGTGGGGCTTGGATAATCAGTTCAGCCATAAGGGAAGTTCAAAAATGTGTTTGTGAGCTATGTTTCTTACTAATGCCTTAGATAAATGAGATTACAATATTATTATTAACTATTATTTTATTATGATGGTTCTATGTTACTTCAAGAGTTTTTAAAATTATGTCCCTTTGTAATCCACGGTGATTTGATAATTTTTAAATAATTTTTAAAAAGTAATATTTTAGATAGTTTGCTGATCAGTCTAGTACTAATGTTGATTTCCAAAGTGTTGTCATTCAAATTGAAAGGACTTCAAACACTAACAAAACTTCATTTGGGAATAAGTAACATACTTTGTGTTATAATTATAATCATTCTTATGTTTTAAATTTATTTTTAAATTTTAGATACAATTATGTATAACAATTATATTAGTATCAGGTATACAGTACACTGATTTGATATGTTTATATTGTGAAATAATTGCTACAAAAAATCCAGTTAACATCCTATAATTCTTAATAAAATTATTACTTAACTTTCTAATGGGAGTTCTTTTTTTTTATTTTTTTTTGCTTTTTGGGTCACACCTGGCGATGCACAGGGGTTACTCCTGGCTCTGCACTCAGGAATTACCCCTGGCCGTGCTCAGGGGACCATATGGGATGCTGGGATTTGAACCCGGGTCGGCCGCGTGCAAGGCAAACGCCCTACCCGCTGTGCTATCTCCAGCCCTCTAATAGGAGTTCTAAGGAAAATGTTCAAAATGAACAGAATGGCAGTATTCTTTTTATCATGTTAATGGTTCTGCTTTCTGTTTAATTTCTCTGATTATTCTAAGAGTTGTCCAATGGCTTATACTATTACAACCTCTACTTCAGCTGTCTGCTCTGCTCTTCTTGGTATTTATGCCCTGTTGAGTGCTGTGTAATTTCCTTAGGTGTTTCATTTTTTCATTATGTCCTAAAAGTACAGAGAAGTAACAATCATTGGAGGGAAAATTTCACATGTGTAATATATATACCTGTAAAGAAAAATGCTTATGAACCGCTCCTGAAAGTTCCCAACATCTTTCAGTTATGGATTTGCTAGCGTTGTCATTGCATCCAGTCTACCCATTTTGTGTAGTTTCTGTACATTAATTAAATCCTTTATTTAGACAATTCACTGTTATTTATGAAAGCATAAGACACATTCTCTCACATTCCACTCCATCCTAGAAGCATCGGTTGTACACGCTAAAATCCTACTAGAAAACATAAATCCTTCAGTGCATAAGGAGTCATGGCAGATTTGCTCTATGTCTGTACTGTGCTTGAAATCTCTGTCTTCTAAGAGACAGTGTAGCTTAGAGGAATATGTTATATTTGAGTTTAACATCTTATTACATGGTACTGTGGTATTTAACCAAGAAAAGTCTTAAATGTCTGTTCGAAAAACTATCACATCTTACATGAGAACTATTATTGATAAAATACCTAATTCTCTAAAGAATGTAAATACTTAAATATAAGGAGACAGTTAAGAATGTTTCTGGAATTTAAAATAGCAGGATTACTCAAACATGTAATACACAGAGTCTTCATTTCCTCCACATGTGGGTGGTATAGAGGAAAGTGTAAGTTAATTAAGACAGGATCAGAGAAATGGTTTAAGCCTTGTTCCTTCTATTGAATTGTGTGCTCCTAGATACATAATTCAATGTCTTTGCATTTCTGCTGTTCATATTTTAAATGAGGGTTTGAAATGCATTTTAAAAAGCCCTTACATATATAAAATCCAACTCCTTGCCCTGGAAAAATTCTTCCTGAATTTTTAAAATACTAATGCCAAATTCTAAAAAATACTCGTTATGGGATTTCAGTAGAATAACATTCCATTTTAACTAAACTATTGTTCACCTTAACTCTCTGGAGTAAAATTTCAGCCTTGGGGAAAATACTTATTCCTGTAGACAGGTTAATCTGAGACGAAGAATGAAGCCCAGCCCCAGGTGTCACCACCATTCACTCACTGGGTGCTCTTGAGCATCGGTCTCTTTGACTCAAGATTTCTCACTTAAGGAACAAGTAAGGTCATACAAAGGGTTAGGCACTTGTGTTGGAAGCCATCGACCCCAGTTCAATCTCTGACACCAGATATGGTCCCCTTACATGTTCCTGGTGCAACAAGCCCCACCAGGATTGTTCCCCGAGCACTGCTGGGTGTGGCCTCACCTCCCAACCCCCTACAATTTTTTTCTATATAGATCTGGAGACATAGTACAGTGGTAATACAGTTGCCTTGCACGCAGCCAATTCCATTTGATCCCTGGCACTACATAATGTCCCCTAGCACTACCAGGAGTGAATCCTAAACACAGCTGGGGGTGACCCCCCAAAGAAAAGCAACAACAACAAATTTCTTCTGTAGAATAGATACTAGTATTGCTCAGAGGCTCTTTTATAATTTTATAAGAATAATTAGAAACCAGAATTTCGAACCAGCTGTGAGGAAAATACTTATCCCTGTAGACAGGTTAATCTGAGAAGGAGAATTGAAGCCCAGGTCCCAGATGTTGTCAAAGCCCTGGCATTGGGATAGGTAGGCGTGCTTTCAGTGACTCATCTAGAATTCCTTTTATTTGCATTACAGGCACCATGTGCCAGTTTGGGAGACAGTTGTTACACAGGCCCAGACTGACAGCATCACTGCTGTATCTGTGCCTGAACTCTGTCCTTTCTAACGAAACAGAGGTGGGTGGAAACCGCAACAAGAAGGGAATTCTAAACCCTAGGCCTAAACCTAGGCCAAAATCCTAACATTGGTTCTTCTACTCATTAGATAGAAGAAGTTTGTGACTTTGGCTCCTTAACTGATATTTCCTATCAATCACAGAATGACCTCTAATTAAGTTACTTTGTGAACTAGTTATCTTTTAATGAAATATGAAAGAATTTTTCTCTGAAATGAGAAAGACTTTGCAAGAAGAGAAAGAAATCTAAAAGGCAATGTCCACATGGCAGGTAGGAACTTCAGAACGTCAAAATGAGCACAAATTGCAAACAATGCTTTCAGAAACATGTTTGCACTCAGAAACTCATATTCTTTAGAGCTTAACATCTGAATCACCTTGTCAAATAAACTATCCTAGCTTGCAAAGCTCTAGCAGAAAAGTGAATGAAAAGTCAGAGGTTGATCATTTATGTTTATGTACATATACTTTCAGTCAACCAAAGAATAAAAACAAATGGCCAGTTATAATGAGAAAGGATTTCCATTTTAAGAGCAAGCAAATAAATGTCAAAAATGAGGGAAAATCCCAACACTGTGAGCTATAACTTCTGTAAGATGGAAGGGTTGTTCTATGTTAAAGAAATCCTTAATAAAATATCTGACAGGTGGCCAAAGGATATTTTTATATAGATTATAAATTACTCAAATTCCTTTTAGAAATATTTTAATGCCAAACATTTTTTGTACCCAGAATCATAACCAATTCTAGATTAAATATGTTGGCAATAATATCACTTATTAAGAAGTATAAATTTAAAGAATTGATATTGGAATAAAGTTTAAAAGCCAAATAATCTATGAATTTCACAAAAAATACAGTAAAAATCATTCTCTAATATAATGGCATATTAAGCTATCATATATCATGAATGATTTATGTGAAGGAAAGGCCATCTGTTAAATTCTTACTGATAGTTAAAAGGTATTTTACATTCTAAAACTCATTTGTTTGAAGAAAGTAAACATTATTTAAGATATGTAGACTATTGAATAAATAAAGTTTAGATCTGGGTTGTAGTTGTGAGGATGAGTTTGCATATATATTTCTCTAATAAAAGTAATTTCTAAAAGAATTTATATTAGGTTATAATGTAATTGAAAGAGGAAGAGAGAAGCGGGGAGAAGGCTAGAGCAGCCTTGGTCACTTACACGTGTGGTGGTAATCTTGTAGGAATTTTCTAATAAATACAATGAAGAAAGCAGTAAAGTCCATAACTTGCACTTGGGTTCATTGACACAACCTTTTTACATGCAGTTCTTAGCATAACTCCCACTACTAAGAACTAATTTTGCAGGAACCTAAGTGTTCAGTTCCAGAATTCCAGATTGTACCAAATTTTTAAAGATATGTTAGTATACATTTCCTATATTCCTAATTCAGCTAAAATCTGGGAGGTGGGCAGACAGATAGTACAGGAGATAAGGCTCTTGCTCACTTTGCACATGACTGACCTGGTTCTATCCTTGGTGCCACATGTGGTTCACTGAGTACTACCAGGAGTGATCCCTGAGTACAGAGATAGCAAAAGACCTTGCGTACCACTGTGGCCCCCAGACCGCAAAAATAAAAACTAAAAGCGTTACTGGAAAAAAGTGAAAGTAAGACAGAAATCTGATCAGGGTCACCTGGACTGCCAAGCAGAGTAGTGATCACAAGGTCACATTGGTGGGCTTTATAGATGACAGGAGTTCTCTATCTTCATTGTGTGAGATTGCATGCCTGTATACATTTGCCAACTGTCATAGAATTTTACATCTGTGAATCTAAATTTTACATCTATGAATCTAAATGTTACATCTATGAATCTAAATGTTACATCTATGAATCAAAATTTTAACACATGTACGTTATACTTCAAATCTGACTAAGTGATTGAAAATAAAATCAATTTTAATATATTGCTCAAATGCTACTCAATATACACTAGTAGGAAGTTTTACATAACATATTGCAAGTAATTAAGAGCCAAGTCCCTTCCAAAATGGATAAGGTTGGCCTGTACCATCAGAACCCAAAGAGAGGGCTACAGAAGATTAGCGAGAGAACAGAGAAGTGGGACTTTCAGTCTGAAGCTGCGACTAGTGAAAAGTAAGACCTGGGAAATAGTAGAGCAGGAAAGGGGCTTGCCTTACAAGCTGCTGGCCTGGACTCTATCACCAGCACTTCACATATGGTCCCGAGCCTACTAAAGGTGATCCCTGAGCATAGAGCCAGGGCTAAGCATAGGTAGGTGTGACTTGATAGAGGGGAAAAAAAAGAAAGGTAACCAAGAAAGATTAAATAAAAAATTAAGGATTGATAGACAGTTACTCAAAATACAGGCAAGGCAATGAACAAAGCAATAGATTGTGCATGTTCACTGATACCAACAAAGGAAGGAGAACAGGTTGAAGTAATTTTAACTTGGTTTGGACAAGCTGAGTTTAATGTTCTATTGGGTTGTCCATTTGGAGGTGATACGAGACGACTAGAAATGCAAGTCATAAGCTTACAAGAAAGAGACTAAAGTTAGGAGCATTCGACATTGAAATGGAAGTTGAAGTTAAGGACATATAAAACCACTGAGGAACAGAAAGGGAGAATATTATTAGCATTTTGGAAATATTTGCATATATTTGGAAAATGGCCTGAGAAAGATGAGCTGGCAAGATAATCTGGTTAAAAAAGAACTGATGGTTGAATTAAAGAAGTGCCAATGCAGACAGTCAAAGGGCAGATGCCAAAGATAACATTATAATTCTATCAAATGCTGAAGTGAGGCCCAGTAGATGTGCTGAGGAATGATCGTGAATTTGACAAATAAAACATTTCTGATAATGTTGAGACTCAAGTTTCATCATATCATACCTGCATTACACTACAGTACTCAGTGCTTATTTTCTTCTTTTGAAATGGATAGGAAACTAAGAGAGGATATGTATCCTAAATGCTTCAGCAGTAACCACATAACATGTTGCCTTTGACTCAGAGCTGGAAAAGATACAGGGTATATAAATAGGTCAAAGATACAGGATGCAGGAAGATGATCTCTACATATGAGTGTCTTTTATAGTTCAAGCATATAAAACTCATGTTTAAGTATGAGTTCTCAAGTCATGCAAAGATTCATTGTTCTTGTACACAGCATATCCCACTTACAGAACTTGTAATGGTGAATAATTAATGACTAGAATGTTAATTCCAAATACTTCAGATGAGTTTAGACAAGGGAATTGAGAAGGTTTTAGTTGGGAATGTTTGAAGAAATAGTCATCACCAGTTTGGGTAACTCTGGGCTAAGTGGACATTTTAGATGATTAAGTCACTATAGTATATATTTTTAACTCACTGTGCAGACACTGTTTTTATTTATACCTTATAGATTCAAAAGTTGAGGTACAGATCAGCTCAATAACTTATCAGAGCTATTTGAAACTGGAATTTAAACGGAAGCAATCAGCCTTTGTATATTCCCACTTCCTTGGAGACTAGACCTGAGAGAAGCTGGGGGATATAGAAATGTTAAAGTTAAGTTGGGGTGACAGGGGGGTTATTGGTGCAGGATACAGTGAGACACACATGAGAGCTATTAATAAGAGAAATCTAGGGATTTGGGACCCTGGATGTGGCTCTAAGGCCATATGTTGTTTCATTTCTGGCATTGCATTCTCCACCCCCTATGGATGTGATCCCGACCGCTCCAGCCACCTCAACAAAATGGATTTAATGTCAATAGTGACTAAATTCAGTTTACATTACAGTTTTACTGGGATCTTCATTGTAACCAGTACTTTCATGTGGGTATTTGAAAGGTTCAGTGAAATTCAGACCAGTCTTGAGTTTAAATTAATCTGTCCATGATATCTCTTAATCTAATCTTTTTCTTTCTTTTTCTAACAGTGATCTCATCTAACATTTGCTCCTCCACTCAGTGTTATACAGAAGCATTTCATGAGATGTTCTATTGGTGAAAACATTTAATATGCATTCCTTGGAATTTGGAAGGAATATTAGACTCTTTGTTATTGGTTACTGTATATGTTCATTCTCACATCTTTGATCAATAATAATTATCAGTAGCTTCTTTGGAGAAGTACTAGATATACAAGAATGAGTACTATTTTAAATACATATGACTAAATATTTCTATTTTCACTATAATAGTAACCAAACTTAAAGACTTAATGTGATCCTCTAGTAAAATATTTTAATATCTCTTGGTGAAATATTTCATTAGCCAACATGGATAAAATTATACAATGAAATTTTAAATGTGTTGATTTTCTTTTAAGCATGCTATTATAATATAAGTTTATTTTATTCATACTTATATCCTAACTCATTTCCTAGGATGATGACCGTGGACATATGGAGAACTTTTAGAAATCTTTTCTGTTTGTTCTTGCATTGAAAGATTACATTACATTTGCAATTTATAATCATAATCTGATTTAGTAATGTTTCCTTCATTTCAATAGTAAAATTTTATTTTTCTTCATAGGTTCTCACATTTTAATTTTTAAAACAAAGTTGATTGATTTTGAACCTGCTTTTTAAAAACAATATTAACTCAAGGAAATTTAGAGATTTTGTAACTTATATGTATACTAATGTTGAAAATTGAAAGTGAAATACATATCTACAGACTGACTTTTTAAAATTTAACTCATGGTTATCCTTTTGTTTAATTCCCTATCCTTAATACTGCCTTTGTGATTCTGCTATGTTTTGGAGAAGAACCAAAGCAAGGATTATTGTTTCACATTTTCATTATTATTTGGGGGATGTGATCATATGTGTTTGAATCCTTTTTAATAATCTATCCATCCTAACAGCTCTTACTGTGAATGATTTCTACTTCTCTGCCTCTTTGCTTGACTTAGAAGGTAAAAATATCTTTCCTACTTTCAAGAATAGACTATCATTTTAATATCATGGCTAATAAAATTTCTAGGAAAATTTCCTGGTTTAGTGAACTTTTTAATGAACTTTGTTTTTCTCTTTCTCTGCACTTATTTTGAACTAAGTTATTCTAGGAGTCTTAGAAATACTGATATGAAAATACATGAACAATAACATGCATGAACACTAGCAAAGATCACAAAAATTGTGTATGGAACTACTCATATTGGGTTTTCATTTTATTAGTTATATATCTTAGGTCTATAATGTTCAACTATTACTTCATTTTCTATAAAACAAAGTCATTAGAATTATTCAGATAGGAAATAATATAAACTCTAAACATAGTTTCATGTTTCAAATTTTCACAAGGCATTATTTTGCAATTTTATAAGGCAATAATGTACATTATAAATTAGATCTCAATTTTAATTCTAACTGGTAATCTTAGATAATATTTGAATTATAGCACTGAAGTTTAATGTATGACTTTCTGATATACATAAGGAAAAGTATATGGGTTTTATTTCCAGTACTGCCCTATCTCCTTTTCATGTGATGAATACTTTCGTTCTCTATGATTTTTAATTAGTATGATCAACATTTCTAAGTACATTTACATTTTAATTTCTAAACATAAATGTAATAATATGTTTAAAACTTTTAATTCTGCTCCTTTCAAACTGCCACACAATCTTGTGGTGTGTTTAATGTGTAGTAGTTAAAATTTATCTTCTTGGCTCCATTAAGTAGGCCCCAGATATGGGACACAGTGGTCTTGGATAACTGTCATATCAAAACATAATTACTTAGGGACAGGTTTTGGCACACAGGATAATAAGATGCTCTTTCTCACTTACTATAAATGTAATCCACCAAAGTGCTTAAAATATATGGAGGATAGTTTATTAATCATGAATCAGATTTGTGTTAGCATCTTTGACAGTAGTTACTGCATTTTTTTCTTGTAAGAAATTATCATGATAACCATTTTATTGGTTCTCTTGGAGAATTACATAGTCTAAAAATTTAGCTTACCCTCTAAAATACATCTTGTTTTTTCAATGATACAGAAATTGTGACTAACAAATTAAAAATAACCAATTGATTAAAAAGTGACTCATATTTTCTCCAAAACATGTCAGTGTACCCAGGAGGGTAGAGGGGCAAATATCCAAAGTAAAACAATTTTACTTTAGCTAGTTTAAAAGATTTTTCTAGATTAGATCACCCTTATGATTCTTCCTGATGGGAAAATTGCTTGGTTTAATGAACTTTCCTATGCATTCTGTGTTTTTCTGTTTCCCAGGCTCCGCCTCACCCTGGTGCAGCTTTGTTCATTTAGCTTACAGGATTTCTGTCACTCTCTTTAATTTTCTTTGTGTTTCTTGTTTTGTGCCTCTTTCACATTGTTTGTATTTTCTTAGAAGAAACTGTTAGTAAGCTGGTATTCAACAGAATAGTTATCAAAAGTAATTTTTTTCCTTTTCTTAATAGCTTTAAATATATAGTTAAATTAAAACTGTTTCTGATTATATATAAAGTACTAATTTAGCTTTATTCACAGAAATAATTCAGATAAGCTTGCATTATGTGGTTTTATAAGAATCAATTTTATTTTTAGGGCTAAACTTAATGTGTATTGCCATCAATTACTTGAATAGTTTCAGCAGAAAAAAAATTTGTGTTGGAAATACTTTAACATTAACTAAAACTTGATATTGCCCAGATATCTTTAGTTCTTAAATTTAACTGGAAAACCAATTTATCATGTATATTTTAAGAAGATAAAATTTAGAATGATTATAAAACCAAATGTTTTGATATATTTTGTTAAATAGTATTAAAACAATATAAATTTGTTCCTAGCCTTGAATTATTAAAAGGGACACTTAGTTTTGGGAAGCATCCAGTAGTCAAAACAAGAATTACAGAAGTAAGGTGATGATTTTCATCAGAAATACTCATGAACAGGGAGCCATAGCCACTTAGCCAATTTTTTTCATTGCAAAGAAACATTTATGTTCTACCCAAAGTCAGATATTTTTATGTATAGCAGTTTAGAAAGAGATGATTTGGGATGTTTACTAGCCATTTCTGGATTTAAATTAGATTAATAATCTTAGTTTTCCATGATGTCTGTAATTAATCGGCTTACTAATACTTTTTTTTCTTCTGAATTTGGGGGTTCTCTGAGTTTTGATGTCAGGCTTAAGATTTTTCCAACTCTTCAAAGCCTGTGCATTTTGCTTCTGATCACAAGCTAGATTCACCAAAACTGCTGGATGGCAGTTCCGCATCCTCTGATTGCTTATTCAACCCATGGTTGAATTACATCACTGCCAAACCTATGTCCCTAAAACACAGTTTGCGGGGTGGGAGTGGTGGGTCTGGGGAGAAGCAAAGGAGAACTAACTGAAGCGCTCCTCCATCACGAATGCAGTGAATGCAACGTGATCTTCGTCGGAGCACAGGTAAATACTGAAGCCTGTGCTTTGGCGTAGGGGACAAGCTCGCTGCTGATTCCCCTGCTCATTTTCAACCTTATTTTTGAATGCAAATCCCCACCCTCACTTTGTTTTTAGAGCATACCTATTGGTCCTCAGGAGCTACTCTAGACTTTGTTCTCTGGGGTCTCTGCTACTAGTGCCCATCTTTTGATACCCTGGATCCAGCCTGGGCCTTATGTGTGCAAAGCCTATGCTTACCGGGTTGCTCTGGCCCCTGCTGTAACTTTTTAAAGATCTTGATTACCAATCCAGCATTCAGATAGGGCTTTGACTCTCAGGACACAGTCAGTAGTTTTTATAAAGTTAAAAATAACCACATAAACTAGTGCAGTGGTTTAAGACAAAGTAAACCTCTTAAATGCTTTATATAAAACAAATACCTTATGTAATCTGTGGGGTGAGTATAAAAAAACACATAAGTCAGAATAAACAAATATCGGATTAGTTAAAGCAAGTGATGGTCAAGAATTTTAGCAATTTTGTATTTGACAATTTGACATCCTGTTTGCTCTTTGCCTAAAATTTATTATAGTGGTCTGGGGTGGGGGGGCGGACAAAAGTCTGGTAAAATTTACATGCACTATTGGGAAAGTCAATGGGGAAAGTTTTAATGAAAATGTCATCTGTCAAATAGAAATGCTAAAACTGATAATTTGAGGGAAGATTTTCATGTCGTTGTTCAAGAATTATACGTATTCCTACGGAATAATAAATTAGCTTTTATTTATGAAATAGGATATTAATTAAACAAGAATTATTCTTAATTATCCTGAAAATTAGAGGACATTGAATATATTGAGTAGATGATCACTTCAACAAATAGAAGCAAACGTGTGTAAGCTTTTGTGGTAAATATGTTTGTCCAAGGAGTCTCTAAGTGTTGTGTTAATCTCATAATTAACTTTTGCTGTAATTTGAACATGTCTTGGCACTTCATTTGATTTTAAACATAAAATGTTTAGTATGCTAACATTTCACTACTAAGATGTCTTACAGATTAGTGTCATATAACAAAGTATGATCTATCTATCTATCTATATCTATCTATCTATCTATCTATCTATCTGTCTGTCTATCTATTTATCTATAGCTAAATTTACCTCCTAAACTATTGAATCAGTATCTTTCAAAATATGTTTTTGAGACTGTTAACTTGCAGACATGGGGGGCAGGGGCAGGGGTTGTGATCAAATGATTCTTTTCTTGGCAGAATTTTTGTGACCTTTTCTATGCAAATGTATGTTACAAATATGAAAGAGAAAAAGGAAACTGAACAGAACATCTGCACACATTAGAACACTTGCACTTAAATTCCTTCTAAGTACAATATAGTACATCAGAGTTGGAAAAAAGTTTACCAATTATGTATCCATTTCTGAAGTAAAGGGAGCAGCTCTTCTGTTTACATTGATTGTTCTATATTATTTTTTATTTTAAGGGGAAAGAAAAAATTGAATTTGGTTGAAATCAAAATAATGTTCCTGGAAATATTGTTTCTGGATGATTTTCCTTAAAGCAAAGGGCAAGCAAATAAAAATCAACTCACCGATGTAGAATCTCATTTGCTTAGAGCCTTCCTCTATCAATAGGATACTTTTCTCTTCAAGGAGATTGTTGTCCAGAGGCAGATTTAGGGAGATAGGCTGATTAATATGCAGGAAAAAGATGGCAGTTTCAATTAGGTCAGGCATTTTTGGAGACAGGAATGTCAGATAACCATTGAAAGAATTCATTTCTAAGAGAATTTAAAACTATGTACACATGAAGCCATAATTACCAATATACTTATAATACTTAAATCAATAAAGATAAAAATAATATTGATATATAAAAATAGATAAAATTATACATTAAAAAAGATTGACCTGTTTGTATATGTACTAGATAGCCCTTGAAATCTCATTGATTAAGGCTTTAATCAAGACTTCTTCCATATAAGGAAGATTCCATCAGAATGATTGAGATTGGAATTTAGTTGACAACATATTAAATGGTGATATGACTTTCCATTTGCATTTGTTTACTTATAGAAATATGCAGAATAATACTCTCCTAGCACTCTCCCACCTCATGATGATCTGTTCAATATAAATGTATTCCATTACCTGATTCTACAATATTTTTAAACCATTATGAAAGACAAAGCCTCAATTGATTCTTTTAAAATCATTATTGAACCAGAATGCTATAAAGCAGGGTACTCTGGCCCACACCCAAACTGCCTTCTGCCTATTTTAAATAAGCACGGTTTTGTGAAAGCCCAGCCAGATTGATCTTGTGTGCACTGTCCACAGCTCTTTTCTGTCAGATTTTCAGAATAGCAGCAGACTCTCTGGCTTGCAAAACCTATAATACTGGTTATCGGACTCTTTGTCAAAAAAAGAAATCTTTCCACTTCTGGCCAATATGTCACATTAATACCAGGTAGCCAAAAAGACTTTAGTCCAGTTCCTATAGCAGGTTGATGTGCAAAAACTAATCTATAAAATGTTAAAATGCATTTCTATGTATGTGTGTATATCTTTCCATATGTATGTATATATTTTATATATGTATATTTTAAATGTCTAAAGTTGTCTGTTGGAGCTATTCATATCTAGAATGTTATGTATTACTGTGGGAAAAACTTCCAAAACATCCCATTTAGCTAATATTCTCTCGGGTCACACCATTTTGGGGTGCCAGGATATCTTTTTGGTTCCCTTATTTGTAGAAGAAAACAGGCATATCAATCTGGAAATTATTTTTGCTGTGTGAACAACTCTATTGTCATACTCTGCAGACTGAAAGGTATATCCTTGAGTGCTTTTGACTTTTCTGCAGATGCAGTCCCTGGAACTTAGGTCTTATTCAACTTATACTAACATGATTCTTAGACTCCTTGGTGGGCATTTGGACATAGAATCAATCCAGTCAAACGAAAAATGGGACTCACTTTATTGAATATTGATTTCAGTGTGCTATTCTACTTAGAAATCAGAGAATGTAAATTCAGGGTACTCCAGCCAAGGGTGTCTTCTTTAGAAAATTCCTTCCTGTTTTATCTTAATCAAATTTCACTTAAAATCTGTTGCCAGTGAGAACTCTCTGATACCCAGTGAGGTTTTTTCAGGGTGACTATTAAACCCCCATGTGGAGCAGGCACTCTTGGGTGCTAGATGCCTTCCTGAAACGCCAAACTCATTTTATGGGCTAGATTTACCATCTCCACTGTTTCATCTCCTTACATTCCCATTTTTTCTTCTGAATTGATTTCAGTAATTTTTTGTGCCTTTATTGGCATGGTATTTTCTCAGGAATATTATTCAAAGTTCCTCTTTCTTGATCCTTGTTCCAGAAACTGGCAGTTCAAAAATATTGTGATAACAGGGATCTATAGGCATAGTGAGTCATTTCATGATCACAGTTTTTAAATGTATTTATAAAATTGTTCTTGAAACCAAATAGGCATGTAACATTTTTTTCAGAGAATGAGTAAATTCGTGATGAAATAAAAGCCAAAGTTTCTTGAATAGCTTTATTGTAAAATTCTGTGCTCTCAAATATATTCTCCTAGACATACATGTACCAGAAAGTGTTTTCCATCTTGTGAAGATCTGTTGTCTTCTGTTGAAATTCATTTTCATTTTATCCAGAGTAAAATTCACTTATGTATTTAATAATCATGTTTTTATTCACCAAATTGCATACTTTAAATCTAAAATAATAATATGACATTTAATTTGTTCATTATCTTGAGGTGAAAGTAAATATATCAGCCTAGAATTTATTTTTTTATACATCCTGTAAGTAGGGCTTAGAAATAAGAACTGAACATTAATTTTTACGGGTTTTTTTCTACTCGATAGGTGCTATGGATATAGAGGAGAGAAATCGCCAAATGAAAATTAACAAATACAAACAGGTAGCCGGATCAGATCCCAGACTGGAACAAGATTACCATTCAAAGGCAAGACATTTTTCTTTTTAAAAATTGTAAATTGACCAGTTAATCCTATGAAACCACTAGATTCTCTCAGATGGCTGAATGCAGATCAGTTAGACACGAACATATAATGCGATGGCCCATGACATCATCAAGTACTGACATTTATATGTATTTATGTGCCAGTTTTTAAGGAGAGAATTTGCCCCATTAAATAAAGGAATATTAAGTAATATAGGATTCTGAAACTATAGAATGAAAGAAATGAAACTCATAAATTTCTGAAGAACAAGCCTTTTATACGTTTTCATTTTATAAAATCTATAAAGGCTCCCAACAACCTTAAAAACATTCAGGGACAACCACTTTTAAATATTTTTTCTATGTATAAATTTTTTCTGGTCTAATTTAATGTTATTTACTAATGAGATATTGAAACAAAATGCATACACCCCGGGTATCATAAAAAGTTCAAAAGATCTTTTAGGAAGAGTAATTTTTAATGACTTTGTGGAAACCATCTGAGGTATGTGTCTACTAGAGGAGGAACTAGAGGGCAATTTTATTGCTTTTGCTCTTCAGTATTTTCTTCCTATTTTCAAAACATTTTTAGTTTCACACTATTATTCATGTTCAACGTCATGAAAAGACTTGCTTCTGAGCCCTCAGTTAAGATTTTATAGGAGAATGAAAGTATTATATTTAGTTATTATCTGATCTGTGACTAACAGCACAGCACAGATCTTTGACTCACCACAGTCAGAAGTGGTGGTTGTGTATTCATATGTTAAAGAAGAACAGCCTGAATTTTCATATACAGACACCTAGATGGCCCTCCTACTTGACCTTCTGCTCCTTTTTTTATCACTCCATTCTATTGGAAAGCCATGATTGATCAACAGAAGTGAAACCAGATGGTTTAGCTGGTAGAAAGTGAGTGGTAGGAAGCGCTGGTTCCTAGTTTCCCCACTTGTACAGGTTAGAGGAGGCAGGTATCCTTGCATCAGCATCATCTTCCAACCACCAGCCTTGTCCCCGGAAGGACATGAGCCAGTGTGGTGAATACAGAATTGTCAGAGGGTTCTGTCATCACTGCAATGGCACAGGCCTACGGCCAGAGTACATTTAAGACAAATAAAAAATACCCTGGCCTTTATACAGAAACTTAAACTTCTAGAGATTTTTTGCCAAAGTGAAAATATTAGTAAGTTTACATTAGTTTGGTGAATGTCATAGAAACTGGTTGTGTGCTGATTAACTATGTGACCTTTGAGTTTGTTATTAGAAATGATATCTAAACCTTCCTATCTACTGGGTCCTACTGTGTCGATGGTCTGATCTTTCATAATGTCTGTTGTATTTTCATCTCTCAGTTATTCACTTGATATAAACCAAAGATAAAGGTGTGAAGTTCTAGTAAAATAGGATATTAAAGCTTCTGTAAACATAGGTGAAGATTAAATAAATTGGCTTATGTTCCATTAGACTTCAGGTAGGACTGTAGATGTTTTCTTTAAATACATCTAATATTTCCATCAGAAAAACATGTAGCATGAGAACATTAAAACAAAGCAAGGTAAGACAGAAGTAGAGTGTGTGCAGAGAACACCTAGTATTTTGTGATGTGACCATAGATGTGGGATTATGCATTTGACCACGTATGGGCTTCCTAACAAGCATCAAAGGCTTTTGGAAAAGGGAACAATTTTATGTTTTATCTTGTTCTCAAAGCAAGCTCCTGGGACCCAAGAGCTAGCAGAGGGACCAGGGCATATGCAGTGAGACAGACCTGGTTCATTCCTAAACCTTCCTATGGTCACCACCCGCCTCCAACCTGCCTAACCAGTGCAGCTCTGGAAGCCCCAAGTGTAGATACTTGTTTTGGTATTCCCTAAAACCTCTGGATTTCCTCAGCCAATCAGGCTGATTATCAGTGGGGACAACTGGGCTCCCCAGAACTGCTTTGGAGCTCCCCTCCAAACAATAAACAAAAAGACTAAGTTGCCACGAAGAAACAGAAATGGTATTTTCTTGCGGGTGCCTGACAAAGTTATCACAAGAGGATGAATCAAAGAACTGCCATGGCTCAATTTTTTTCCCAATAAAGTTTTACTATCATCCCAATTAATAAATGAATGTATAGAGCCTCAAAGTTATAGCTTTACCACCAGTTATTTTAAGTTAGTAAAATTTATGTCTCAGGAAAGGACTTATGATTCTAAGCAATGTCGTTTCTTACATATCTGGAAGGCGGTGTTTTAGACTTTTCCCAGATGTGTAACACCAACATCATCAGAGAACTTTTAGAAATGCAACTCTCTGGCCCCCTCCAGACCACTTTTTTAAGGATGAGACTAGTGTATTTTAGCAAACCTACTTGGTGATCTTGATACATACACATTTTGGGAACTACTGCTTTTAAATTGTGCTTGCTTACAAATTTGGCTTCTCAGTAAAGGAGAAGCTACTTGACTTTGCTCTCTGTAGGGTTTTTGTTAGAAATCAGTGGCAAGTGATAGTGAAATATGAAGACTTACTACTTGATGATTTCGCACTTTTATAAAAGTTCACACAATTTCCCTAACAAATTTTGCCCTTGATTATCAAATATTTACCTATTTTTCTGTTGCTAGGGTTATGTACTTTAGCTTAATCAAAAGTATAATCCAGTCATTAAAATATAACATTTTTAAAGGCACCAAAACACAACCCTGTTTTAATCTACTACAAATTATTTTCTGACTTGGAGCTGCCTTTGCTGATTTATCTTTCTCCGCATCATGCCTAACGTGATCTTCTTTATCATGAATCAAATAGAAAACTACATAAGTTCTTTTTTTTCCTACCTAGGACCTAAATAGATTTAGTTAATATTAATGTCCACACTAACAGTTTCCTAGATTAAAATTTTCAGTAGCATCCCCACCTTTCAAATAAAAAATATTTTGATTATATTCTCATTTTTTCTTGCTTATTTTGATACACAAATATCAAGATAGGGTTTGATACTTAATCAAGTGTTTTAACCCATTATACCTATTTCTTGAGTAAAAATTGTTTCACTGACGAGAGAACTAAGATATAAAAAGGTTTAAGCTACCTACCCAATTTTGCATAGTCACCGAGTCATGGAAAGTATTATATGTTACTAATCTGGTTTTTCAGATTTGAGGTAGCTGAGATTAGACCCAGAGCCTCAGTCACAGAGTGTGGGCTAGACTCCCGAGCTACTTGCCTCACATTTCAAGAATGTTATTGAGAAGCTTTGATGGGGTCTAATTGACTGGAAGGTTTTTCTACTTCTTTTTGAGCCATACCATGCAGTGCTCAGGTTTTTACTCCTGGCTCTGTACTCAGAGGTTACTACTGACGTTGCTTGTGGGACAGTGTGTAATACCAGGGATCAACCATGCAGGACAAGCACTTAAATCCCTGTTCTGGTCCCATTTTTTTGAGGGGGGGGCGGAAGTTGGAGGGTGGAGAGAGTGTGATTATTTTTTAAAACTACACTTGCCATATTTCTGTGATGTAAAGTAGCATTGAGGAAATAAGGGGAGAAAGAGAGAGAGCCTGTAAAGTACAGAGCGTGGGACGGTGTTGGAACATTGTATGACTGAACCCCTACCACGAGGCAGCTTTGTATCTCTATATCTCATGGTGATTCAATTAAAAGAAAATGAAAAGATTTATGGAGACTAATAAAAAATATTAGTGGGCTACTGAAAACCAATTGTTTCAATTACAACCTTTATAGTATATGTTTATTTATCAGAGCTAATAAATCTGATATTTGATACATTAAAAAAATTAAAAAGTACAGAGCGAAATCCCGTTCCCCCTGCTGGGATGTGCTGACTCTAGATGCAGTGCCTCATCCCACGTTTCAGGCTGGATTCCTCCAGCCCTGGAAACCAACACTTTTGAACAGTACTTACTAGTTAAAACTAAGATATGTCCTTAGTAACTCACTTTGACAGTGTCTATGGACCAACACTTACTTACATGATGTCCTCCTCAGCCTGTTCTCCTTATACTGTAAAAGTCAATAGCAAAGTCTGTGTGTAATGAGAGCAGCAGAAGCCATGATGCCAGTCTGGTCATTAAAATGATTTCTAGGGAATTGGCATTGTAGGTGGACTCTCCCTCAGATCCACAGTTAAAAAGTTATTCACATTTGTACAGAGATTGAGTCATATGATGTTCCAAAATGCATCCCTTCACCAATGTATATTTCCCACCACCAATGTCCTCAGTTTCCCTCCTGCCTCCACCCCCCACCAAAGAGGCAGGTGGGCACTTTCTCTCTCTCTCTCTCTCTCTCTCTCTCTCTCTCTCTCTCTCTCTCTCTCTCTCTCTCCCTCTCTCTCTCCACCCCCCCTTATATTCTTACTTGTCTTTCCGGTGGAATCTACTAGAATGAATTAACATGACCCATAAATTTTCCAGTACTTCTAAGATGTGTGTCAGAAATTGTTTGCAACACATTTAACAGTCTAATAGATGGAACAGAAGACAATTTTTAAAAAGAAATCATTATTCTCCATTCACTGCACATACTGTCACGTTTCCCCCAATTTCTCTCATTTAATCACATATTTCAAAGATACAAATACTACTCAACTATCCTATAATATGAAGAACACTGCATACACATACTTTCACTTTTTAAAAATCAAGGCCCTATACAAATAAGTTATGTTGATAGACTAAATGCCAATTAAATAATCTCAAACAGTTAAAGGCAATATTTTTGGCTAGTTGATTACTACTGTCTACTTAGAACCTCACTTTCTCTTCTCAAAAGAAAATTACTTATTCAATGCTAACCTTAAGTGCTTGGAATTGGCTCTCAAGAGACAGCAATAGGGACAACAGAAAAGAAGAGACAGGTTGGGGTTGGTTATGAGTGACCATCAATGAGCTGTTTCTAAGTATATTTTTAAGTTTGTAAGTTGCAGTAGTATAAGACACTAATCTAGATGTGTATAGCATAAACGCAGCTGGAAGTCATGGAGTCCTCCTTTATCATCCTCAGCTTCTGGTTTACTAAATATGGGGTTCCTTTCATAGAACAATGATTAGGGAGAAGTGACATGTCTGTAAATTGCATAGCACTTAGTAAAGTAAAAAGAAATGGTGCCATATTATTAATTATTATTATTGCTGTTAGAGAAAATGTAATCAGGGGCCAGAGCGATAATGCATCAGGTAGGGTGTTTGCGTTGCATGCGGCCAACCTGAATTCAAATCCGAATACCTAATATCGTCCACCAATTTTCTAGGAGTGATTCCTGAGTGTAGATCTTTGAGTGCAGAGCCAGGAGCAAGTTCTGAACTCTACCAGATATGGCCCCAAAACCAAGGAAAAAAATAACAGAAAGGAAAATGTAATCATGTACACAAAAATGAACCAGAAATGGTCAAAAAAATAATGTGGAAGTCATTGAACTAGTGAAAAGAATCTCAGTTAGCTCAAATACCTTTAAACAGTGCTTTTATTTTCAAGGAGGATAAAGTAACATGCATCTCAAAGTAAAAAAATAAAATTCAAGGGGGAAGAATTTATGGACCTTAAAATGACTTAGCAATCAAAAATATATAAAAGAGATGGAAATATAAGTTTACAGAGAAATTACAAAGTCAAATTACTAAAAGGGGGGTGTCGGAGTTGATGTTAAATGAGCCTAGTGCCTGAATGTGATTAGCAGAGATGTATATGGAGAGCAATTTCCAAAGGAAACCTCCTAAGTGGGCATGACATAAATGGAGAGAGTCGATTTATAAAAAGCGAGTTTTGAAGTGTAGATTAGTTGACCCTGTACACATTCCTAATATGCCTGAACATCCACATACTTATTAGGAGGAAAGAAATAGCAGATGAATTTTGCCTTTATAGCAGTGCTTGACTCAGATGCGGTGGAAATGTTTTGAGCACAGAAGACAAGTTGAGTTTGCTGGCCCACTCACAGGAGCTGCTGGCTGGTGACAGCATCCCCCTCACAGTCTGGTTTTGTGCCGCAGGAGGAAGAGGGCCACTGTAGTGCCACCTCTCAGGCTACCAAGAGAGTTTGGTTTCGGTGGCAAACACACATGTTGGATGAATCAGCTGATAGAGAGGCAGCGATCTCAGTGACCCAGACAGACATCCTCAACAAGATCCTCAAAATTACCTTTCAATGCCTCCTGGAAAGTAATAAGTTCAGCTTATTCCTGAAATGAGCCTCTTTGATAGAGATGGCATTCTGGTTTTCAATGAATTCCTTCTACCAAGTGACCCCCAGAATGATTTCATCTTTTAAAATCAGAATTAAGATCACCTTCTCCTAGTCTCCATCCCCAGCCTGGTCAGGTCTCCCACCTGGCTCTTCCTGAGGGAGAGGCCAGGGACAGTGCCAGAGCTTGCCTCTCAACCAGATACTCCATTCTGTCATTTTTTTCTAAATTACTCAGTTCTGTCATTCTTTTTCTCTTATTGTTTTTTTTGTCACAGAATGCTGTTACCAGGTAGCAGTAGCTCTTGAGAAACTTCTGAAAATTAGTAAAATTGCTGATATGAGAGCATAAGGAAGGAAAAAATGACCAGTTTGTGTCCAAACTAGCCAGCCATAGATTCCTGAAGAACACCTGCTGTATACCTTTTTGTATCACCCTCTGGTGGTTCCTTTACCAAGTCTGTATAAGAAAGTACTAGTGTAGAGTTTTCCAAACTAGATCAGTGGCTTTCTTCTGACCTGTCCAACTGTTGTCTCTGCCAGTCCTGTTTTGTGTCCCTCTTGTCCTCTCAAGTCTCTATAAAGATCTTCACTTGTGCCCCCCTTCAAATATCCTGGGGTCCCACAGAGAACCCATGGCCCTCAGTTGAGAAACACTGACTTAGATTATTAAACTAGCAGGAAAGAGAAGAGATATACAAAATGGTTCTAACAATGCAAGAGACATTAGTGGTCACCATGTCAAAAGCTGATGAAAAAAGCACTTTGGTCCCATCTATAAAGTTGACCAGTGGCTATATAGCTTTAATTAAAAGAGATTCATAGGTTGAAATGAAGAAGTATCTAGAATATATCATTAGATATTATATATTTATATAAAGGCATTTATATTTTTTCTTTAATTTAAGTTTGTGAGGATAGAGTTCTCATTTGTATTATATGGAACATCCACCAAGTTCAAGCTTTAAAGTCAGTGAGAAATTTCTATTGGCAGTTTTATAGCCTTAGAGATAAATAAAGGAAAGGCAGTCAGTGTGTCTCTGGGGGAGAAGGGACTGGGGAAATGTCCCTTCTTGTCCTGGGTGTGCATTGTCAGCAGTAGACCCACATCAAGGAAAGTCTTGGTTATAGAGTAGAGACTTACTGGTCTTTCTTTATTGAGTCTGATAAACCACAGACTACATAATTGTGTGGCCACTGCCTCTGTGTAACCTTATCAAGTTAATTCACATCCTAATGCCTCAGTTTCTTCTCTGTAAGGTTTGCTAATAGTAACACCTATCTCATAGAATTGTTTCCAAGACTAAGTCTATTTCTGTACATGTATAACTCTCAAGTACGGTTTGGAACATAGTGAGGCATAAGGAAATGTTATTGTGATAGAAGATGATGATGATGGTGATGATAATGATGACGAAGAGGAGGAGGAGATGGTGATGGTGATGGCAAGGAAGTAGAAAAAGAGAAAATGGTGTTTCCAACAGATAACTTGCTCTTATAAAGCTCTAGGGGTTGAGTCCTCTATTTTTTTGCCATCAACAATAGCTGGATATAGAAAAATATATCTATAAGTTAATTCTAAACATGGACAGATGAGGGGCAAAGGCTGTGACTCAGTGTCGGGCTCATGCCTTGCACTGTGAGTTCTTGGTTTTGATCCTTAGCCCTACAAAACAAAAATAAAAACAAAAAATAGGCTGATGAAAAGGGAATGAAAGTCCTCAAGTAATGATAGATTTAAGATTGACCTGGTTGTTTATTCTCAGTTAACTCAAATTTTTCTTCCAAAAATTGTTACAATTTCTACTCCCCATTAAGTGACTGAATTATCAGCCTTCAATCAAAGCTGGGCTGGAGAGATAGCACAGCAGTAGGGTGTTTGTCTTTCATGCAGCCAACCCATGTTCAATTCCTTTGCCCCTCTCGGAGAGCCCGGCAAGCTACCGAGAGTATTGCGCCCACACGGCAGAGCCTGGCAAGCTACCCATGGCGTATTCAATATGCCAAAAACAGTAACAATAAGTCTCACAATGAGAGACGTTACTGGTGCCCGCTCGAACAAATCGATGAGCAACAGGATGACAGTGACAGTGACGGTGACAATCAAAGCTAGAGATCAAGAGCATCGGATTTACACATACTTTAGTTTCATCTACATGTAGTTGGGCACACCAGCGCTCACACACACATCCTAAAACTCTAAAGAATTTCTCTTCTCCATATTACCTAGTGGTAAATAATGTCACAGGATTTCAGAAATTTTATGTTTTTATCTGTGACTAATCTTTAAGGGTTCCTAACTTTAGATTCCTGTTTTCTTTAACATCTTGATTCATTTGCTCGGGGTGCCTTAACAAAAGGCCCCCAGAGTCAATGGCTAAAATAACAGAAATAGGTTTTCTTCACAACCCTGGAGGCTAAATCCATGTTCAAAGTGTTGGCAGATGTAGTTTCTTCTGCCTTCCCTCCTGGGTGTGTAGACGGCCACTGTGTCTCCCTGTCTCACTGCCTCAACTCTTGTGCCCAGTTTTCTCTTTAAAGGGCCTGAGTCCTGTGGTATCTGAACTTACATAGTAGACTTTATTTTACCATAATTATCTCATTTTGGCTACTATGCAAAGACCCATCTTCAAAAACTATCACATTTTGAAGTACTAGAAGGAGGGACTGCAACATATGAATGTCGGGAGTAGGTAACTCATTGATAGCATATCTCTAGTAAAACAACTGGTCTGATAAATATCACTTGAATGCATTATGGAAACATGTAATTGTGATGTGAATAGAGATTTTAAAGCAGCTAAATATAGCTGGTTTCTTTTGAACTTTTTATTTCTTTTAATTTTATTACTTCTCTATTTCTTTTTCTTCAGCTATCTTCTTACATCCTAGGAGATAAAATATTTTGTTTTTGTGTTTACCAGCTCATTTGAAGTATGTTTTTCCTAAGCATACTACCACATTTAGGCTTATGTATTGTTTCCTTAGCCTCAATTTTATGCTGACATTCAAACATAGATCTTTTTTCTTTATGTGCTATTATTGCTGCCTCCTACCATGTAACCATGTGAAGCCAGGAAATACCAACAGAATATTTTTTTAATTATGAAGGAGTCATTTTAGATGACTAAGAAACTTGTAAGTTTTAGAACACTAGAAAATTACAGAAGAAATTATAGTTCCTTCCCTTTTTAGTAAATATAATATTGCTAAAAACTAACAAAATAAATAATTTTAAGGATCAAAGAGATAGCCCGAGGTTTACGGTGCTTATCTTGTTTGCTATTGACTTTGGTTCCGTCTCTGAGCACTGCCAGAAATGATCCTTGAGAACCGCCAGGTATGGCCCACAAACCACAAAATAAAACAAAAGTTGGGGCTGGAGAGATAGTACACAGCCAGCCTGGATTTGATCCCTGGCATCTGGTCCCCCGGGAACTGCCAGGAGTAATTCCCAAGTGCAGAGCCAGAAGTAACCCCTGAGCATTGCTGGGTGTGACCCAAAAAGCAAGCAAAGAAGTAGCACTGTAGCACTATCATCCCGTTGTTCACCGATTTGCTTGAGCAGGCACCAGTAACATCTCTATTGTGAGACTAGTTGTTACTGTTTTTTGGCATATCAAATATGCCATTGGTAGCTTTCCAGGCTCTGCCATGAGGTGGGATATTCTCAGTAGCTTGCTGGGGTCTCCGAGGGGAACAGAGGAATCGAACCCTGATTGGCTTTGTGCAAGGCAAACGCCCTACCCGCTGTGCTATTGCTCCAGCCAAGCAAATAAGTAAGTAAGTAAGTAAGTAAATAAGTAAATAAATAAATAAATATTAATTTCAAATAAGTTGCCTCTAGCCTCCCATTGTTAAAAGGATCAATTTTTAGACAGAAGCTGCTGTTATCAAGAGCATATATTTCTTACATTTTCTCAGACTACACAGGGGAAACATTTTTGTTTTACTATCAGAAAACAAGAACAGCAACAACATGTAAGCAGTCTCGTTTGCTTTCAACCAGACTTTTAAGTTCTGGCTTGCTCACCACTGCTGAAATACTCCACAGGGAATGCAAGAAATGAATAGTATGGATTCCAGGAGAAAGAGATCTCTTGCTAGATAGAATCTTGGGGGATGTGGGAAATAAGGACTGGAGAACACATTATAAACAGGAACATTTTTCCCAACTTACATTTCTTATTATCTACTACAGTGAGGTATAGATATATGACAATATAGATGAACACCATTCAAAACAGATTTGAAACAACTTTAAACCAATCATACGGTTTATCACCTTCCAACATTAATATCACTGTCTTATGTGTGGATTACTTGCTTATTAGTCACCTTTTTGAAACCATGCACTTCTTGAGATACATATATCTCAAGACTATATTTTAACCATGTTAGTAGTTTCTCCTCAGTAATCACTTAGCTTTGTGCACAATAAGCACTTGGTGGGATATCTTTAGCGAATGGAAATGGACCTGGGTGCTGAAAGGAAGGTAGAAATCAGGGGTGACAAATGTTTGGAAAAGGTTAGAGGGTGAATATTAAACACTTTCTAGCAATATAAGAAAGGATACAGACTTTAAGAGAAGATGCGGATAGATTATTGCTTAGAGTCTAAATCAGATTTTCTAATGAAGCATATGATTATTTTTTTATAGAGCTCATCATAATAGAATACTGAGAAAACATGGTATTATGTGGGTTCCATATTGACTCTCTTATTAAGTGCAAAGATGTTGGCTAAATTTCCCAACAATTATTTGGATCCAATCTTTTTCTTTGTATGAATTGAGGAAACTTCTATAAAGTATTGCTGCACAAATATATGGCTCTGTGGAAATAACACTCAGTTTTAATGGGTTTTAAGTAGGTGTATAATTAGTAAACCAAATATTTAATCTCATAACATAATCTTTAAAATAAGGGTTGAATTAGATTGTCTAATTTTCACTTTCTTCATCCAATGTAGATTTTTTCAAATCAATCAAGTAATTTCTGGAGAGGGAGAGAGAGAGATAGCGAGAGCATATACCATACCAGGCTCTCTGGTAGGTGGACTCTCACAAATGACTGAAGCTGTAGATTTTTTAATTAGCTTATGACATAATAATTATGACATAGAGAATAAATTTATAAGTAGTTGTCTGCTTATTTTAGCAGGTAAAATACTGGTGGCTGATTTAGAATTGCCATGCCAGTCAAATCCCTTACTCAGGAGCTGGGGATGTGACTCAGGACTAGAGCACTTGCCTTGTATGTGTGATGCCCTGGGTTTGGTCCCCAGGACCACCAACAAAACAAAACAGAACAAAATAGCCTCTTGATTCAGTGAGAGCAGTCTGTCAAATAGGCCGTAGGAGCACCAGTCACATAGGGCACAGTAGCACCAGAAATTATAATTCCTATGTAATTAGTCAAATGTCTACAGTTTTGTAATAAGCTTTGATCATGAGCACAAAAATTAGTTTTCATTTTTCTTCCATTGAAGGATTATAGATTTTATTTACTGGTGAAATTAATTCACTGATGATTTCCTAAACCTAGAATTCTTCTTTCTAGTCCACTCATTTTGTAGACCGTGGACTAATACTCTAAAAATAATCCAGCTCACCTCTGCCTGTAACTCACTTGAGATGGGTTCAACTCTAGGTGGAGAGAATACTGTATGCAAAAGGGTCCAAAAAATAAATGAATAAAGGCTTGGCACAGGGGAGGCTCAGTCATGATAATTATATTTGATATTTCTTTTATTATGTGAGATTAAGGTAATAGCAGAAGGAAAATATTACAGTAGAACTCTGCTATCATGGATGAACCAAGGCCTGTCAACTTGGTACAGCTTCTTGTCTCACAAAGAAAATGGCGCTATGCTATGAATAGTCCCTTTCATAGTCTCTTTGTGACCAGAGTTCTGGGAGCAGGGCTGAGTCATCAAAAGTTTAGTCTTACAAGAACAAACATGCTTCTCCCCACCTCACCCCACCACCTCACCCTTATTTGGGGGGGAGGGGTTGGGTGGCCCCCGGTAGTTTTCAGAGAGTTTGAATGGCCCGGAAGCCCTTCCCAGAAATAAGGGGGCTGGTGTGAGGACGAAGAGCTCAGTGCTGCTCTGGCTTGAGACTTGGTGCTGCCTCAACCAGCTCTGCTGGGGGCCTCTGGAGGGGTTTCTAATGGGGATGGAACATGGTGTACTAAGAGTTGAACTTGGGGCTCAACCTATGCTAGTTCTTACTCTAGTCCTGTAAGCTCTCTCCTGAGCCAAAATGTTACTTCTTAATCCCTTCCCCATCACCCCCTAAATTAGCTTCCTTTCCAAAGGAGTGGCAGGATTATTTCAATAATACATACATGTTATCTAAGTTAGTTTGCATAACATTCTTTGGGTTCTTTTAAAGTTTTATGTACTAAAAATCCATGCCATGGGGTCTTGAGTGATAGCACAGTGGGTAGGGCATTTGCCTTGCACGTGGCCAACCAGGATTCAATTCTTCTATCCCTCTCAGAAAGCCCGGAAAGCTACCGAGAGTATCTCGCCCTCATGGCAGAGCCTAGCAAGCTATCAATGGCATATTCGATATGCCAAAAACAGTAACAAGTCTCACAATGGAGACGTTACTGGTGCCTGTTCAAGCAAATAGATGAATGAGTGGACAACAGTGCTACAGTGCTAGGGGTACTAAGGTGGGGCCATACCTCAGGAAGCCATTTTGTGCCCAGGGCTTCATGTAGGCAAGGAATGTGCTCTATCACTTGAGCCACGCCTCTCGCCTAAATCTGTGCTTTAAGATGTTAGTTAACGTCATACAATTGAACACACAATGAAGATAAAGAGTCCCAGTAGCCAGAGGCTATTCCTAGGCCAGGCAAGAGGAAGTCATTATTCTTTGCACCGCTTAGACTGCAGGCTCCTTCACAAGTGATGCCCTGTTTTCTGGCATAAGGGCTAAAAGCCAGATTCCCCATGGAATGTAAATACATCTGCCTGTGCATTTTTCATGGTCAGGCCCATTTTCAGGTCCTTTCAGGGTTTTCAACCTGTGGTTATTTAACCTGCCATTTTGATCTAATTCCCTTAGCCGCAAGTTTCTTGAGTTACTTCTGTCCTTTCCTAAGGCATTGGAAAGGGAGCCCTACTTGATGCTCCCACCCCATTAGGGTCTGTGGTGTTTCTGCCTCTTCCAGATTCCCTGGCCCTAGAGCTATGGTTATTATTCCTATGAGAGCTTTCTCCATGCTAGCTTGCCTTTGAATGTCTGTATACCAATAGGAAGTAAAAAGTACTCTTTTATGCATATAAAAGTTATACAATAAGTCTCATAACATTTAAAGATACTTTCTCAAAGGAATTCTTAAGGAGTTTATGATATTTATTTGGGACGAGGACAGGGGCTGGAGTGGAGGTTTTTGAACTACACTTGGCAGTGTTCAGGGATCAAACCAGGATTAGCTACATGCAAGGCCTCACCTCCAACTATACTATCTCTCCAACCTTTTTATAATATTTCTGAATTTTAGCTACATTATTCTTTTCTGTTCATTTGAGGACTTAGAAAGGCCCTGAGTATAATAAGAATCTAAAGCATTTGGGCAGTGATTTATTTCACTAGGGGAAAATGTGGGCTCATTGGTTCGGGTTAGCAGCAGGCATTCAGTTCTATTTTCCTGGGCTTGGAGGTCAATGACGCGTTGCCGTGTACGAAAATGAGATGGCGTAAGTAGTCTGTATCATGGTCGAGGAGGCACAGACTTTGAAGAATACTTTACGGTTGTGAAAGACGTTTTAGAGAATAGGAGTTTGAGATATCACTTAGCAGTAAAGGGCAAAGTAAGTCTAACTAAAGCTCAACTAAAGCTATTTAAAAAATTATTTATTGTGTGGATACAACTAAACCTTTATGGTTAAGTATTGGGTTGCTATTTTATAAATGACCTAAAAACTTTTAGAAATAGTCCATTTATCAGCTGTTGGGATAAAGAAAATTTTATTAAATATTTTAAGGTTGTTAATAAATTCATACTTTAATAGTGATTAGTGTTATGGCCATAGATTGTTAATTTCCTTGGTTTCACTTTCCTTGATGCTAAGTATAAACTTAATTCTAAAAACTAATCCAAATGAACAGTTTTGTCTTATTTTTGTATCATGCCCAGGTGTACGGAGGTCTTACTCCCAGCTCTGTGCTCAGGGATTACTCCTGGCAATGTGTGATGAACCATATGTGGTTCCAGGGATCAAACTTGGGTTTGCTATATGCAAGGCAAATGCCCTCCTATGACTATGTCTCTGGCTCCTGACAATTTTAAGAATGAAAAAAATAAGGTTTTTTAGAGGAGACTTGGTACAGTTATACATTGTACAAGTAAGTAAGTCAGTCAGGTGTCAAGGAGCAATGCTTATTTGTTTTAATATGGAGTTAAGAACTTATTTACAAAATTTCATAGTTTCAAGTCCTTTCACTTAAAGATAAAATATTCACATTTATAACCAAACTATGATAAAATTTGATGTCACAATCTAAGGACTATGTGGTATGGACTTGCTATGAACTATGCCTAATTTTAGCATGATATATATTTACTATGGGTCAAGACCTGTGATCTCATTCAGAGCTCAGTTTGAACTCAGAGAAGTTAAAAGACCTTCCTAATATTGCACATGGATTCATCCATAAGTGAGAGACCAGTTAGACCTTGGGCCCTGCCAGTTCTATATCTCATGCTCAGCTACACTGCCTCTCTGCAAAATTATGTGACTTTCATTATGATTTATTTCATCAGTAATATTTGTTAAAGAATGTGATCTTTTACCATCAAGTCAGAGATACTTTTCTGACACAGAAAATAATGTGGTGTTCATTACTCAGGCTTGCATGCAGTTACAGAATTATTTGAATAAATTAAATAAGAAAGAAATTTTATTTCACATGCAAGGCCTCCAACAGCAGAGCAGAACTGACACTGCTGTCTCAAGAGTAAAGCTCCCAAGAGATAGTCTTCTTCCTGCTCCCTGCTCTGAGACAAGACATTTTCATCATTGTCCCAGAATGACTAACAGCCTCTGGAGTCATGTTTAAACTGCAGTCAGGGCTGGAGAGATAGGACATGCATTAGGGCACTTGCCTTGCATGCTGTCAACCCAGTTCAGTCCTCGGCACCACATACGCTTCCTCCAATAACTCCCAGGAGTGCAGAGCCAGGAATAGCTCCTGAGCACCACTGGGAATGGCCTTCAAACTCAAAAATAAATAAATCAGTTCACCCCTAATTAGAAAAGTAGTAGCTCTCTGCAAATCCCACCCTGCAGATTCCTGCTTATGTTTCAGGGGCCAAAACCAAATTGAATAATTACCCTAGCTACAAAGATTTCTAGAAAATTGAATTTAGGGGATTTGTTATTTTTAGACCACCAGAACAAATCTGAATTATTTCAGTAAAGAACAAATGGGAGAAAGTTTTGGTAGCATTGAACATCAACTGTGTTCTAATTTCCAACATAAAAGACCCAGGATTCATTCACAAGCTCCAAATGGCAAAATATTTATTTCTACTGAATAAGCAAGGAGCATTTCTTGATTTATTTGAATGAAAGATATTGAGGAAATCAAAGATAATTCACAAGTTTTCTATCTTTATTTGGATATTGATCTTATGATTCAAGTAATGTAGAAGATACAAAAGTGACTGGTTTGAATGGAGAGAATAAATGTGCTTTGGGCCACAGAGAATATGCTGCTTCTGTGGAACAGAATGGAAGGGGACCAGTTATCTAGGAGCAGGAGTCTGGATCTTGGAAGAGAGGTGGGGGCCCAGGATACTGTGAGAGATCTTGTCTGAGGGGCCCTTATGGAACTGTTTCAGGGAGAAAGACGACCAGTTTTCTATTATAATAGCAAAATCAAGAGAGAAGAAACCTAAAAAAAGACACTCCAAGTGGGAAAGCAGGGTACCTCTGGTGCTTTTATCATTTATTCTTGAGAAGTTTGCTAGAACGTAGATTAGAATGGGTGAAGGATCGAGGACCCTTGTCTAGGACACAGGGGGTCTTCACAGAAAGTCCCTGTAACTCCTCCCACTGCAGAGCAGCTGTTCCTTTCTCTGAGTTAGGACCTGAAATAAAAATCAAAAGGCAAAAATGGAAGAACTTCTTGTCCACGGGTTGGTTTAATGGGCTGGTTTTTTTGCCAGGGCCTTTCTCTGCTTTCTTATTTCCTTTCTACCCCCAGAGTGACCTCAAGTCCTGCCCAGAACTTTGCCTCTCTTTCCTCTCCCAAGTGTTTTTTACCCTGATTTGGACCCATCTTGTGCTCTGTTAGTACTTTTGACTTTGTGGATATGATATAGTGTTTCCTCCATGGCTTCCTCCATGGAATAAAATTTGTTTTTCTTCAAACCTAAGGGTTTTTTTTTCTGGCAGTATATTGCAGTAACTAATTATTGAACTCGAGCTTTAGATATCCAGTTGCAGTTTGGGGGCAGGAGGAGATTAATGAAGTTGAATTAATGAAGATTAATGAAGATGCTTAAGAGGACCCAGAATCCCCACCACATTCAGGTTCGGTCTGAGTCATGGACGCAGCTCAAATAACTGAAGTTTCTATATAGAAATCCAATTTAAAAACTTCCAAATAGTAAACTTGAATTTGAATAAAATTGAATTTATATTTTTAGAGATTTGAATTTCCTTTATTTCTCATGAACATTATTTAAAAAATTTAATAGACGCTTGTCTTTCAGTGGCACTTCACAGTGAGGGATAAATGGGGAGAACATTAACTTTCTAGGCCACTTAGCAACTCTTTAGAGTCTGGAACATCCTGAGGAATAGTAATTTCCTGTAAATTTTTCTAGCTCAAGATCTGCTTAATAGTAATGTAGTACAAAACATCAAAATGTTGTCGGGAAAAGCTTCCTCACTCTCTTCCAAGGTTTTAATGATCTCCAATCAGAGCAGCATTTTTAGCTGAGATCTTGTTATCCTATGCACTAAACGTTTGTTTTTGACCCATTAAAGGGGATGATGAGCCTATCTTCATTGTTCAGCTGTCAGCTGTCAACTAATACATGCTAATTGTTTAAAACATCATTTATTGTCTAGTGCCAAGATAGTACTGACCATTTCCTAAATATGTGAACTGACTTAGCCCACTCTTCACATCCATAACTCATTATCATAGCATAATAACAATTTAGCAGCTTTTAACTCACTGCTAAGCTATATTTTTGGTTTATTGTATTTTAGAAAAAACAAAAGCACATTCAGAAAAATGAAAAAAAAATTAATAAATTCCAGTATTAGGTCCCTTGCTAGGTTTTCTATGAGTTGTCTATAGGAAAATGAAATAAACTTAATATATTCAAAAATGCCTTTTAAAGTCATATTTACAAAAATACTTTTATATTCTCACTCTCCAAACTTCTCTTTCTTACCATGGATCTTTTTGTAACAGAAAATGAGTGATATCCCAAAGGTAAACATGCCCAGTTGCTTAGAAGTAGACAAAGAAATATATCTGGTGCAGACTGCAGAATCATCAAAAAAAGTTTTGACTCATTCATATTCTTTCTTTATATAAATCCCATTCAATGTCTTTTCATTTTATGACCTTCTGTTTTATAGACTGGAAAGAAGTAGTTGCAGTGTGCTAATAAGCATATGAATGGGTATTTTCAATATATACTTTTAGTCCTCACTTATGAATTCTTGTTTTTTTCTTTTTTGGGTCACACCTGGTGATACACAGGGGCACAGAGGTTACTCCTAGCTTTGTACTCAGGAATTACTCCTGGCAGTGTTCAGGGGACCATATGGGAATTGAACCCGGTAGGCTGCATGCAAGGCAAACGCCCTACTCGCTGTGCTATAGCTCCAGCCCCTCTCACTTATGAATTCTTAAATGTAGTTTAAACTTTTTTTTTAAAGTTCTTAAAATGGATTTACCCTTGTATTACTAGAAAAGCTAGACCAAGATTTTTAAAGGAAAGGAAGATACTGATGTGGTCATTAAGAAAACACATTCTAAAACAGAGTTTGAAAATTAAACTCGAACACACATATACACACATAGAGTCCTCTTCCAAGGGAAGCATGTAGTGACCTACATAAAAGTCATAAAATCAGGGTACACTAAACCGTATCTTTCCTTAAGAATTGTATTTCCAGAATTTGAGCTTAGCAAGTAAGATTACCATAAAAGCAGGATCAGAGGTGATGACCTACAAGGACAAAACTAGTGTCAAGTCACTATTTTAACTGCTGAAATTCCAGAGTTAGCGAGGCCATTAGGAATCAGATGACAGTAAAGCAAACCAGATAAGAGCCAGTTAGGAAGACACTGAGCCCCCAGTTCCAGGCGGCTATCAATTGCAGGGTAAAGTACTAGAGACAGACGCTTAAACACTAAGTCTTTGCTGTGTCAGCTGGAAGTGGCCTGTACTTCCTTCTGAGGCAAAGTGAGTGCGCATCCTGAGCTAAGGCTCAGTACTCCCTAGAAGGGGGTGGGCTGTGGAGGAATCCAGCTAATTATGGGATGGGGGTCCCCAAGGACTTAACTCACACAGTGGAAAAGTTAGGTATGACATTTCAGTTGGCTTTATAAATTAATTTTCTGAAACCAATGTATTAGATACATATAGAAATAGTTACTTGTTGTTGTTGTAGTTTAGAGCCATTTAAAAACAATAACTTACTTTTGGATCTCTGCCTAATTATCCTTCCAGTAAACATATTGATGAAATGGATAGTAAATCAATAGTCAGCTCTGTAGTCATCACCATCATCACCATCACTTGTCATTTATTTATTAAACACTTGTTATGTGTCAGGAACTGTGCTAAGTGCTTTATAGTAATCCTTGCAGTGATCTTGGAGTTGGGCACAATTGTTTTCCCCTTTGTCATGGATAGAACAGTGGGACTCCAAAAAGCCAATATCACAAACAAACCTGGTGATTCAAGTTCTCAAATTCAGACCAAAAATTGTATTTTGTTTCAGAGTATGTGTTTTTAGTTACTGCAGTATTGCCCTTGCTACTTTCTTTTTGATTTACATATGAATTTAGATATTATAAGTCCATAAAGAAGAGCTCACCCAGAATATATAATGTCAAAACTACTTTTCTATCCAGTGATAAAATTTTTTAAAAGAAAGAATAGACTGCTTTTATTTTTTTATGACAATTGTAAGAGTGAGAAATATAAAATGTCCTACATACATGGCACTATTTAATGAACAATTTGTTTTAAGAATTTCTTGAACTATTCATTTTTAATACAAGTAAGATATCAAGACTATAAATAAAATAAAAGTCAAAGATTTATTTTTCAACTTGATAAAATTTACTTTTTGATAAAAATATGCCAAGTGAAACACATAGGTAGGCTATTTTATGTATTTTAGTATATTTTTATAATATACTAATTACAGGCTATGAAAAATGTAAGATTTACCTAATGAATTACCAATGTATTCAATAGATATAGAACTCCAAAAATCAAATATGAAAGTTCTGTTTACATAGATGTTCCTAAGGAAGGGGAATGATTTGGGAGAAGAATTTAACTGCATTATTTAATAATTGAGTTTGTTCAATAAAATGAAAAATAAATGTGGGCTAAGAAAGGCCTGGAGGAAAACACAAATCATTTGAATCTGATCTAGTGTTTATACCACAACCTATTGTCCAATCAATATATTTAACAAAAATGTTTATATCTAATATTTGCATAAAATTTAATATTATGTTTGGAGTACATAGAAATAAAAATCCTTTTGCACAGATCTTTTAACTCATTAAGAAACATCAAGTAGTAATGATAGAGTAAAACACTGGCTGTGTTCATTCCTATAATATGCCAGATATCATATACTATTTCTTATTTTCAAAACCATCCTACAAGGAAGCTATTGTTGTTCCTATTATTTTCAAAATCAGCTTTTAAAGGTTGATTGATTGCTTAAGTTTACCAAAACTAGTTAGAGATTTCCAGGTTTCCAGATTCCAATATCTTCTCTTGCACATCCTAAATGTCATTGATGTAAAGCATGCACGATGATTTTCAGTTCGCCAGAGTATGTGAACCCCCAGAGCACTCTGAACCGACTGCCAGATAACTCTCGGATTATTTTGATTCCAGGAAGTTTGAGCTATTGAAAATAATAATTACTTTTTCTAGTATTTCTAGGATGCAACAAAATTCCAGCAACCATTCAGAAATTAAACTTCCACTTTTCTTTTGACTTTTCTGGAAAAGTTAGCATTTTAATCACTAGATTTTGTATTATCTCTAGGTTTTCAGTGAAGCCTAATGGATTAAAGAGAAAATTGCTGGCTACTAGAATCAGTTCTTACATGTAACATTGGGAAATTCTAGCATACTTTTTTTTTCAAATTTTATTCCGAAATTTAGAAAAAACAAATCTTACTTCTTAATATTAAGCCAAATGTTTATTTCCCAGATTTTACCTAAATGTTCTCTCCTGAGGCCAATGCCATTGTGAAACTATTTTAATGGCCTTCTTTGGGGTGCGGTGAAATGCTCTAATTGCCTTTGCTAAAACCCAGGGTTTCATATAAATTGAATTTTTCTTTTAGGATAATTGCCATTCACTTTTGTTTTATATGCAACTGAGTGGGGTTTTGCAGTATCCTCAGTGGACAATTAAAGTGCTGAAATAGGAGAAGCTAATCATTGCTTTGTGTGGGAATACTGACAACCTCTGCGTATTTGTCAATCTGTGTTAACAGTATCGATCAGGATGGGATCCTCATAGAGGGGCAGATAATATTTCCACTAAATCCTCGGACAGTGATGTAAGTGACATATCTGCGGTTTCAAGGACTAGTAGTGCTTCTCGTTTCAGCAGCACAAGCTACATGTCTGTCCAATCAGAACGGCCCAGAGGAAACAAGAAAATCAGGTGAGTGAGGGGATTAAACCAGGAAACCCCGCTAACTGTCTTTTAGAACGTCTTAATTTTTCTTTGCATAAACTTAAGCTTCTTGACTTTTCAAAAGTTAATCTTTGTCAATAAGGCTATGAGAATTTCTGTTCACGTTACAGATTATATTTTGGTCTACATTTCAAACTTCTTGCTTAGAAATATCTTTTAGATCTAATAGCAGTTTTCTTACTACAATACCAATTTTTTGGTGTGATTGCCATTTAATACTGTTATTATTGTATCTTTACTGAAATTAAGGGGAAGATCAAGTGAAGACTTGAGTTTTTGAGTGTGCCTAGGAACATGAAAAATCATTTTTGAAAATTATTTTCCCTAGCTGAACATAATTCAGTGATTCAGAATATTTAATAATTTACTTTTTTTAGTAGGAAGGCTTGCTAACCTCCTAACATTTTAATAAAGACCTGGAAAAAAATTTCATTTTTCAAAAAAATTATGTGTAATATATGTTAGCATGAATTATACTTTTTGCCTGACCTGTAGGTTTATGGGCACCTGTGCCCAGTAATTTTATTACTATTAGGTCAATAACGAAGAGACCATAGCTATTTTCCATGCAGTCTTTTAACAAGGGTATATGATTTAAAATCAGTATTATTAAATATTGCTTATCCAGTGCTTCTCTGGTATACACTACAAAAGTGATCTTTGTTTATGTTTAGATTTCATTGTCTTTCTGTTTAATATCATATGCATTTTTCCTGACCTTGTTTTTCCTTTTTGTGTTTATTTGCATGCCTTGGATTTTGTGTTGCCTTCCAAAGGCCAAAGGGAATAGAAGAGGGAGGGACAGAAGGGGCTAAGGATGAAGAGATAGTTCATGAGGAGGACAAGGTCAAGGAAGAAAGAATTAATGAGAATGGGCAAGGGAAAGAAATCGCACAAACATGTAATAAGGAGAAACACAGAGAATCAGGAGACGAGGAAAAAACGCAGGAGATACCTGAGCAGGGGAAAGAGAAAGAACAGTGGAATAAAGAGGATTTGCAAAGGCAATTTTCACAAGACAACGACAGGTAAAATGTCCTTGTTTAGTAGCATTTCCCAGTAGTTTCGTAGTTCTTTCTTCTACCCCTGTAATCTATCATGCCATTTCCATTTGGTTTATTTTCTTGTTTGTTTAACTTCTAATGTGACTAATATTTGAAGAATTAAATATTATTAGTTTGTAGTCACTAGTACTGAGAGTCTGGTTTATCTCATTTTCAAGTTCTTTATGACTAGCTGAATCAAACTTAAATTTCCCTTTAATTCTTTCAGTACAGATTACTAGATATCTTCCCCAGTTGAGGAATGAAGAACTTTTACATCAAAATGAAGGGCCTAAAAATATTTATCAAACTATATAAGAAATATTACACACTGCACCAGAACTTTAAAAAGCAAGATAAGAGGAAGGAGTCAACTTTATTCAATCTCTCGTCCTCTAGTGCGTGTTTGACTTCCACAAAATATTACAAAAAAAGGAAACTAAACTGTTGGCTAGACCCCTCTAGGAATTTACTGAACGAAAGAAAATGCCAAAGAAGGAACTTTGAATGGAGTGGGTAAAGGCAGGGGATAATACAAGCAACAGCACCAAAAACCAAATATGTTTTTCCTTTTATATCACTAGGCACTAAGTCTGAAGCTAGTTCTCTAGGGCGGAACCGACGATCTGTCGGCACAAGTCCACAGAGAAACTTCCTTCCGTGGTTGGAGAAAATGAAATTTCTCTGACTATTATCTGACATGGAGAATTGCAAGTCATTCTACAAACTTAAGGATTTTCTAGTAGTTAGTTAGTCCAGGATTTAATTTTGTGTTCTTACAATGTCTGCTTGATAAAATGATCCACACTGTTTAAAAGCCACATTTTGCAATAACACATCCAAATCCATTCTCAATGTGTACTTTACTCTTGATTGCTGAGAAAAAGAATTCAGACAGATGATTACCACTTTGGTACATGACTCAGTAGAATCACTTTTTACCTTAGACTTTCTTTTTTGAGGAGGGGACTGAGAGGATGGGTCTCCTAGAGCCAAAGGGCCAATCTACATGAGTGATTATGTAGAGGTTTTGCCAATTATAACCTGAAGTTCTTACACTTTCTCCATTATGTTCTCCAGGAGTATTGTACATTGCTAGGGACAAGAGTGAGATGCTATAGTCATAGCAATCTGAATGAATCATGAAGGCCCTGTATTTAGATTTAAGTAACTACAGGAGTCTTACATATTGTCAATTAAAGGAGGCCAGACCCACCTCTCAAATGAACCTATGTTCCATGAGGTGATCAGAAGTACCAACTACAATGTTTATAATAAAATGATGGCATAGCTCATTAGTAATTAAACATGGGATCTTTAATTTGCTTTCCTTATTTAAAACTAAGAGTCTTTATACTGGGAGAAAAGAGAGTTGAGCACTCTCAGTGACATTTGTTTGGGTAGTTCATAAACAGAACCACGGATTGTTTAAGTGCTAATAAATGAACTGGCTTATGCAACATTTTTGGAAGTAATCTTATTTTAAAATAGACCATTAATGGTTTGTGTCAGAAAAGAGGAGGGGAAATGCTTGATTTCCTAATTTAAGTATTTATAGTAATGTTAGTATTTAAAATTAAGACGGTGACTACAATGAACAAAATTCATTCTAGTTACTGTTTCATTACAGTAATTGCATGATAATTATGTTGTTTGTGTTAGTCACATTAAAATAGGCCTCTTGAATGTGCAAACAGAAAATGGCAAAAAGAAAATTTAAAAGATTCATTAAATGTTTGAGTATACTTTAAGCTGGTTAATAAATAATTTATTCATATTTAGCAATCATATTTACAAACATGTCTACTGATAAAATGCCCCTTTAACTACCACAATGATTATTTTGTAAACCTTAGTACATTAAAAGTTACATTTACCATTTAAACAATGTTTTTGTTTGTTTGGGGGCCATACCTAGCAGTGCTCAGGACTTACTTTTGCCTCTGTGCTCAGTGGTGATACATAGAAAACTGTATATGGTGTCAGGGATTGAACCTGGGCCAGCCAGTGTAAAGGCCTTAACCTTTTTACAATCCAGTCCCTAAAATACTTTTTTCTAAATCTATGCACATGTGTGTTTTGAACCTTTTGCCTATTTACATTTGCTGATTAAACATCGTGTGTGTGTGCGAAATTGGCCTGGAAGAAAACTGTTGAGTTGTAGGAAGAAATTATTAAACTATAGCCATTTTTTTGACTGTGTAAAAAAACTCAGTACATATGGCATATTCCTGCCTATGTTCCTGCATTTAGAGGAGAACAGTAATGTTTCATGCAAATATTTTTGGATTAGGAATCTAAGGTCTTCTAGATCCTCTTCCTGACTGCTGTGTATACCTTTCGATTGCGTTCTACACTCAACAGAGGTGTGCATGGTTCATATCCTCTCCTGCAGATGAGATGGCTGTGCACAGGAATCAGCAAAGTGAACCATCTGTAAATGGGAGAATTTGCCTGATTGTCCTGAATTTAGAGATTATTGGTCCTGTGGCTAGTGTAGAGCAAGCAGCTCATCAGAAGTTACACTTGGCAGGTGTTTCCAAAACATATGCCGCAAATAGTTGATAGTCTATTGATCGAGTTGATCAATTTTGGGTGTTTTGGGTTTTCTGGAACTATGTGTCTGTGCTGACTCATCTAAGACGGTTCACTCGTGAACCACATGCTTCTGTTGTGGTATAAGTGCTGGCTGGTATTTTTTTGTTCTTTCTTCTTGAGGCTATTTTAGCTAATACTACTAAAAATTTACAAACCCAAGAAACTGCTACTCTTATAATGATACATGCAAACAGAACATTAAAAAAAAAAACCTTGAATATCACTCTTAGATTTGTGATTTTTTTGTCTGTTTAGGGGCTAGACCTAGTGATATTCAGGGGTTATCCCTGATTTCTGCTCTCATTAATTACTTCTGGAGGTGCTCAGGGGATAATAGGATGTCAGGGATTGAACCAGGGTCCACTGCATGCAAAGTAAGTGCCCTACCACTGTACTATCACTCTGGTCCCAGATTTGTGATTTTTTTCAAGTTTAGAATGAAGCCGCCAAATTTGAATTTTTAAAATAATCATTTGTGCAGAGTGTTGTAGTACTCTCCAAAATCTTTGAAGAGTTCCTTGTATTGGTTGGTGAATTTTAAGATAAACAACAATTTCTGAGGGGAAAAATAGCTAGGATTCTTACAAGGATCATATTTAATTAGATCTATTTGGGTGCATTTTAAAAATGCTTTTAAAAATGTTCTTTAAATTCATAAAATGGGCATTCTATTTGTTTCTTTCAATGACTTAGTATAGTTTAGTGTATGCATTTGCATATAAAATTTATTTTTGTTACTTACTCTGATTCTATTATAAATAGATTTTATTGACTTCATGTTTAGATTATTCATTACTAGTACATATAGAAATACAACTTAGGTTTTGTATATTGATCATATCCCACAGTCTTGCTGTATGTATGTCTTTATTGGCTCCAAAATGTTTTTTGTTGTTTTATTATTAATTCCTTAATCTATATGGGAGATTATATCATTTGTGAAGGAAAATAATTTTACTTTGTCCTTTGCAATCCACATGCCTTTAAATTGCTCTTGTCTAATTGCCCTGGCTAAATCCTCCACTAACATGTTAAATAAGTGGCTCATGGAAAGTTCTTTAAAAAAAGAATAGCCTTGTGAAATTCATTTGTGTTAGTCATAAAGATACCTCTCGGAGAGCCCGGTAAGCTACCGAGAGTATTCCACCTGCACGGCAGAGCCTGGCAAGCTACCCGTGGCATATTCAGTATGCCAAAAACAGTAACGATAGGTCTCATTCCCCTGACCCTGAAAGAGCCCTCCAGTCATTGGGAAAGACAAGTAAAGAGAGGCTGCTAAAATCTCAGGGCTGAGTGTAATAGAGACATTACTGGTGCCTGCGTGAATAAATCGACGAACAATGGGATGACAGTCATAAAGAAGGAAGGGAGTCCCAAAAAATGCTTAGAAATCCTGAGAGCCACTCCTGGAAAAAGTTAACCAACTGGACCAGCTCAATGCTTGGATCTGATGATACAGTTGCTCAGGCCTGACAGTGCTCCGGGGCCTTCCGGACTATACCTGGCAGTGCTCAGTGGTCCCTGCTCTACTGGAAATTGAACCCTGTGCATGTAAGGCATGTGCTCAGCCCTTTCAGCTGTCCTTGAAGTCCTGTAAAGGCATTCCTGAAGAAAGTATTTCCTGTGCTTCTCCTCTACTTCAGAATCATTTATGTAAAAACTTTCTTTTAAAAATTACATGAGTGTCTTCACTGTATCACTGCCATCCTGTTGTTCGTCGATTTACTTGAGCGGGCACCAGTAAGGTCTCTGTTACACTCAGCCCTGAGATTTTAGCAGTCTCTCCTTACTTACTTTTTTAAATTTCTTTTTTTTTCAATGAATCACCATGAGATACCGATACAAACTTACAAACTTTCGTGATTACGTTTCAGTCATACAAAGATCAAGTACCCATCCCTCCACCAGTGCCCATTCTCCACCACTAATGTTCCCAGTATCCTTCCCGCCACCCCCCACCCCCCACCTCTGTGGCAGGCACATTCCCTTTTACTCTCTCTCTCCTTTGGGGTGTTATGGTTTGCAATACAGGTAGTAAGTGTCCATCATATTTGTTCTATAGTCTATTTTCAGCACACATCTCCCATCCCAAGCGAGCCCTCCAAGCATCACTCATTTAGTAGTCCCTTCTTTATCCCAGTTGCCTTTTCCCCCAGTATGTGAGGCCAGCTTCCAAAAATATCTGCTTAATGGAATCATTTAGCCTGTTTCAGTTTCTGTTTAATTTACTTTTGTTAATTTACCTTGTCAAGACTTTCTAGTTAATCAAAACCTTTCTAATTCTATTCAGTTTTTTAAACTATGTTGTATTCAGTTGATTTTTCAGCATAAACTATGTGGAATTTTGTTATACATAATTATTGACATTTTCATCTTTTCTACCTTTTTGAAGCTTAGTTTTCTACTTCTGTTTTATTACAATGAAAGTTATATGATTTCTTGTTTAAACTGCCTCAGATCACATGTGCTGCTAAGCCCAGTCCCTGATTGCTTATGCCACCATGCAGACTTTATTAGGACCTCTCTCCCAATGCACTGCAGAGTAAATGCTCTTCTCTCCGAGAGTGTAAGTGTGCATTCTCAGTTTTCCATCCATCCTGTGGTCATCTGTGGTCTGATTTGTGGACTTTCTGCCTTTTCTGGTCCTTCACAGTGCACAGTCTCTCCCTGCAGTCACTGTCATTCTGATTCTATTGTCTAGTTGCCTCTGAAATGTGTCTCCTTCCCCCAGACTCCATTTCTGCTTTTGTCATTCAGCCTGTTATCGCATCTATCTTCAATCAGGAAATTCTGATCTAAGGACAAAGTCAGTTCTGAAAGATTTTAGTGAATGAGTTCATGGCATTAAGGTTATCAGTTGGAAGGAAGAAATTATCAAAAAGTCTGAAAAGAACTGAGAGATTTGTGTTATCATAACAACAGGTCATAAGCTGGGAGGAAATGATAAAATATAATAAACTTTTAAGTTGAAGGAGAAGAGAAATCTTCAAATAGAAAAGTAGCAAGTTGTTAGAAATATTGTGTATATTCAGGACTTTCTATGAGTTGATCAGCTTTATTATAACCATTTGCATCTCATAGAATCTGATTTACTTGTGTAACAATCTATCATGTGTAGAGAATTAGTGCTTCGGTTTGGCGCATTGGGGATTTGACTGACTTGCTTTGCAAGGCTGTGAAAAAAGAACTTGCTTCTCTTTTCCTTTTTTAGAGCTTTTAAGAACTTCATACTTCATAGAAACTTTCCTGTAATACTCTGTCAGATGACAATTCAGAATAACATAGATTCATCTCACACTTTGTATACAGAAAACTGTTTCTAAAATACTCAAAATATTTCATCATAAGATAATTTCACTTGGGGCTGGAGATAGCACAGGGAGTAGGGCGTTTGCCTTGCAATCGTCCAACCCGGGTTCGATTTCCAGCATCTCATATGGTCCCCTGAGCACCGCCAGGAGTAATTCCTGAGTGCATGAGCCAGGAGTAACCCCTGTGTATCGCTGGGTGTGACCCAAAAAGCAAAAAAAAAAAAAAAAAAAAAAAAAAAAGATGATTTCACATGGGGCCAGAGATAGTACAATGGGTAGGGCGCTTACCTTGCACGTGGCTGACTCAGGTTTGATCCCTGGCTTCCCATATGGGCTCCCAAGCTCTGCCATGAGTAATTCCTGACTACAGAGGCAGTAGTAACCCCAGGCATGGCCCCTCCAAAAAAAGATAATTTCACAAAGTTAATAGAGATTCTGGGAATTGTTTATGTGGCTTAATTACTTATGTGCTTTTTTTTCTTACTGCTATTTAACCTGTAGTCATCAAATTATTTTATTCTTATATTGTAATACTCAAATGATTTTATTCTTTGATTGTTTTTATTTGGCAAATGCTATTGAATACTTCTATAGGCCAGATAGTTTTTCCCTCCTATTTTAGCTATTCTCTGCTAAAATAGGAGGGAAAAAAATAAGAACCTTTCTTTTTTTTTTCTTTTTGGGTCACATCCTGAGATGCACAGGGGTTACTTCTGGCTTTGCACTCAGGAATTACTCCTGGCAATGCTCGGGGGACCATATGTGATGCTGGGAATCGAACCCTGGTCGACCCCGTGCAAGGCAAATGCCCTACCCTCTGTACTATTGCTCCAGCCCCTGTCTTTTCCTTTAACAGTTTAAAGTCTACAATGGATATAGAGAAGTAAATTATCAATTATAAAATAAAATATAAAAAGTAATTATATATGATTCTATAGTAACAGCTCCCTTTATTAAAATATCTTAATAAATCAGTTTTTTAAATCTCATTTAAAGTTCTTAACTTTAAGGTGCATTTATATAGAAAATTTAAAGTTATGACAAATTATCTAAATTGTCCAATATCAAATAGCTTCAGTTACAAAATAGTAATAAAACTTATGTCTTTTGATATTAAAGTCCAGTGTCTTCTGGTTTCACAAAAGAACATTTTTAGAATAAATGGGGGCAAAGAAACAGCTGAGTCAGCATTAATAGAAAATAGGAAAATGGGAGGCTGGAGAGAAATAACACAGGGGTAAGGCTTTCAACCTTCCATGCTTCCTTCCCTGGTTCCAATTGCTGGAACAGCATATGGTCCCTAGAGCACCTCCATGACTGATGCCTGACCACAGAGCCAGGAATAGGCCTGAGTACCACAAAGGTTGTGACCTCAAACCAAATTTTTAAAATTAGGAAAACTTTTTTCATTAAAGTGATATTTATTTTGAATTTCTTGTGTTCTCTAACTTAAAGTCTTTTTCTGAGCTAATAGCATAACTTTTTTTTGAGTAGCTTTGTTAAATAGATGTTTTTACTAACTGTACTAATCCAAGCATAAGATTTCAAAATCCCCAAATTATAACAATTAAAATATGTTATTTGTACTTGTCACCAAGTTTCTTCTGCTTAGCTTTTTAAAAATCTGCATACCATATAAATCTTAAAGTAAGCTTAGTGAGATAAGAAAAAGAAGTAGGAATACTTAGATATATAGAACCAATTTTTTAAAGATAATCCTTTCTGGGTGTATTTCCAGAATTTTAGTTTCGTAAACTCATATTTGAAAATAAATGGTTTTATAGTCGATGAATTGAGAAACTACTATATATATTGTCCATTTCTTCACAATTCCTACATGTAATAGCATATATATTCCATACATATTCTCAGTAGTCAATTCAGAAAATGAGTTTAAACTAGAATTTCCAGACCTTATGATAGACTTTTAATAAAATGCTTTCAAATTTTATTCTGAGAAGCATGATTTAAACTCAGTATATGCTTTATTTTTTCTGTTTGTTTCTCAGTCTTTCAGTAAAATAAAAACTTTCATATTGCTAGCTAAAACAAAGAGTTATAGTTTCAAAATTCTAGGTTACCCAGAAGAAAAATTTTGAAATTGAGAAAATGGCATGAGGGTCAATCTTGTCCTTAAAACAGCAGTCAGCTGAAACCAGGAAAAGGATTGTATAGTCATATAGGTATTAGTTTATATGACATGATGAAAAATAATTTCCAAGATATGGATATTAGATTTATCTTTAAAATCTAGATACTAATACAGAAATACACAAAAATTTAATAATGCAAGGAATATCCTGAGTATTATCAATTTGCCCACTTTCTATATGTAGTTTCAAATATAATTTTCTGTGTATTATTTAAGCAATCATTTCAACCAAAGCTATTAAGTTGTTATATAAGAAGTTAGTTTTGGTCACTCTCCTCAAATTCTCCATCTCTGATAGCCACATAGGTCACTTATTTGACATTTTTAATTTTAAAAATAGCAAAAAATCCCTATTATTTGAGATATAATGTGCAACATGATAACTATAGCTAATATTGTTGCATTTGACATTATAGCAGAAAATTGTTAGAGAGGAAATCAATCTTAAAAATTCTCACCTCAAAGAAAATTTTTTGATAATTATTTCACAACACATAGACATCAATATTATGTTTTGTGCCTTAAACATGCAATAATGCATGCCAATTATTTTATCAATAAAACTGAAGGAACTTCATTTGTGCATTTGCAAGATTGCAAGATTTCTATTCATAATTGAGATTGAGTCTCCCAAATGAAAGCAACACCCCTCCATTTTCTATCTTTTTTATTCTTTATATTTATAATAATGCATTGTCTTGGGACCATTGGTTGCTATGATCAAAAAGGCTGCAGTTTCAGATATTTTCATTTATGGCATATTCATACTATATGTGTACATGCATAAATTATATTTTAATGCTTGGTAGAAGGGCTTCTATTTTCTAACTTCCCACGAACTTAGTGCCTTTTTATTTATTTTCTAGACTCCCATATTTGGTTTTACACTATTATTAAATGCCTATACGGACCATAATTCCCATATCTAATATTTTAACACATCATTACTCTTTACTATTTCTACCATGCATTGGAATATATCCTCTTTATTAAAATAATTGATGATTCATATTATGAATATGAAGAACAAGCAACTTCCCTATCTTTTAGAGTACATAAAATTGTCATCAAAGTGTATGAAGATAATATTGAGTGAATATTATAAGGGACATGGACTTTTTTGATAGACTTTAACTTTAGGTAGATAGAATTTTTAATAAACCTTAAAATTTTAATATAAACTGATTTATCTTCCTAGTATACTTTCAAAATCTTCACCACTACTTTTATCATTGTTTCTATATATGTAGAGTGATTTGTTGGTTAAAATTCACACTTCTGGGGTCAGAGAGATAGGATAGAGGGTAAGGAACTTGCCGTGCATGCAGGTGACCCCAGTTTAATTGCCAGCACCACATGGTCCCCCAAGCCCCACTGGAAACAATCCCAAGAGCCCTTGTATGGCCTTCAAGAGCCCCCAAATTAAAACTGATTTCATATATACATATATTTATATGTTACACGATATATTCATATCATATAGACATATTTTCTATTTTACATATATGTATGTGTGTTTCTATCATGAAATTTTAGCATATCCATGAGATAGGCAGCAGTTTTTATTATTTGCATTTTTACATTAGAATACATGTGGATTCTGCAGATTGAATATTCTGGTACTGCTCTAGTGATATAAACATAGTAGTAGGTTCAATCTATGTATGTGGAAATCATTGCAAAAGCGAAAAAAGAAAAGAAAAAAGAAAAAAATCTGTGGGGTAGGCAAACACTCCTTAGAGAGCATTGATACTTTGGAGGTCATGAACTTTTACCTTCATAGGATCCCAGTCTTCCTCTGTCAATGCCCTGCCTTGGCATTGGTAGGTCCTCTGCAAATATTCTCAGTGAAATGAATGAGTGAATGAATACCCAACTCTTTCAGTTATTTGTTAAATGTGGTTTTTCTTGTTAAAAGTTGAATTTATACAATGATGAGAGGAAATTCTGAAACAGCCACGATTTTTGGATGCCACATCACTAGATAAAATTCAGTGCATTTTTCCATGACCCTTGAAACTGCTGTGAAAAAAAAAATGTAATCATTCTTTCCCTCTCTTGATTATAATTTTCCTTCTAAAATGACTCACTCTTAGAAGCTTAACATGGTGCTTCTCTCAGACTTATTTTGCTCAGAAAGCCACAGACCCTTACTGGAAGTGATTTTACAAGTGAGCTAGTACTTTGAACTAAAAATAACTTCCTAAGTTAGCAGTCTCCAAACCAAGTTCATATAAAAAATAAAAAGGAAAGCTTTTTAAAAATGTAAATTCTCTACCCTCGACATTGAAAATTTTATTGTAGTGTATCAGTAATCCTGTAGAACATGGTCTTGTAACTTTTGTATACTATCGAGAGTTGCTTGGCCATGTCTGCCCAAAGAACTCAGAGTTCTCTACCTTATTTAAAAACACAAGGTTAATGCCATTTTATTCCTGTTTGTCTTCCTTCCTTCCTTCTTTCCTTCCTTCCTTCCTTCCTTCCTTCCTTCCTTCCTTCCTTCCTTCCTTCCTTCCTTCCTTCCTTCCTTCCTTCCTTCCTTCCTTTCTTTCTTTCTTTCTTTCTTTCTTTCTTTCTTTCTTTCTTTCTTTCTTTCTTTCTTTTTTCGCATTTTGGGTCACACTTGGCAATGCACAGGGGCTACTCCTAGCTTTGCACTCAGGAATTACTCCTGGCGGTGCTCAGGGGACCATATGTGATGCTGGGAATCGAACCTGTGTTGGCCACATGCAAACGCCCTACCTGCTGTGCTATTGCTTCAGCCCCAATTCATGTTTTTTACTTTGTGAAGTTTCTTTTGCTGGTATGGTCACATTAGTTTATATCACTGTATGTTTTAAGGGGTACAATTTCAACATATCACACCAACTACCAGAGTACCAGCGCCCCCACCACAGACACACACAGACACACACACAAAGACACACACACACACACACATACAGAGTTCAGTGGAATCCCTCCCAACTTCCAACCTTTCTCCTCACTTGCCCCTGTGATAACCACATCTCCAGGTGCTGAGTCTACTTATTTGTTTCCACTAGTTTTTTCCTCTTTCCCAACTTTTCTCCTCTGTATCCCACACATGAGTGAGACCATCCAGTATCTGTCTTTCTCCTTATTTTTTGCTTTACACTATGCTCTCCATCTGCCTTTTGAGAAAGTCCATTCTATTTGGGGGCTATGTAACTATTACAAAGACTTTCATCAACTGAGTCAAATCCTACCTACCTATAGCCTTTTTTTAAAAATGGCCAGAGTCTCAACCAGGCAAGTAATGACAAATGTGTGTCTATATAATCATACTTAAGTGAAACATTATGTCTTTTGTTCCCTTTTGCATTTATGATTTGCCCCAACTTTAAGAAAAAAGGATTAAGAGTCAGAGCAATAGTACAGTGGATAGAGTGTTTCCTTGCACATGGTGACTGAATTTCAATCCCCAGAACCCCTTAGGGTCTCCCAAGCTCTGCCAGGAGTGATCCTGTGTACAAAGCCAGGCAGAAACCCTGAACACCACTGGGTTTGGAACAAAAACAAAAGCAAAAAGGTTTAGAAGGAAGAGTTGCATCAGTGAGTGAGATTTGAGTCGTAGAATAGAGCCATCTTATTTTCACACAATGTTATTAAATGTACATAAAATCAGTGATATAGATAACCAATATATTTTCATATATTTATATTGCATATGAGTACATTTTATATATTTATTATTATATATATTGATTATATATTATGGACTGGAGTGATAGCACAGCGCGTAGGGCATTTGCCTTGCATGAGGCTGACCCACGTTCGATTCTTCCATCCCTCTTAGAGAGACTGGCAAGCTACTGAGAGTATCCCGCCCACACGGCAGAGACTGGCAAGCTACCCGTGGCTTATTTGACATGCCAAAAACAGTAACAACAAGTCTCACAATGGAGACGTTACTGGTGCCCGCTCAAGCGAATCGGTGAGCAACGGGATGGCAGTGCTAGACAGTGCTACAGTGCTATTATATATTATGTATATTATTTTATGTACATCAGAACTCTCTTTTGATATGATTCTTTTTTCTTTGAACTTTATGCCCTACTTGTAGACTGCTGCTTCCAAATTATATGTTTTTATAACAATAAACTTCAACTGATACTCGGTTTATTGAGGGCCACCATGAGATTATTAACAGCGATTTTTGTTTTGGTTTTGTTTTGTTTTTTTTCGTTTTTTTATTTGCTTTTTGGGTCACACCCGGTGATTCTTAGGGGTTACTCCTAGTTTATGCACTCAGGGATTACTCCTGGCGGTGCTCGGGGGACCATATGGGATGCTGGGAATTGAACCCGGGTCGGCCGTGTGCAAGGCAAATGCCTTACCTGCTATACTATTGCTCCAGCCCCTAATAAGCTGTAGTATTTAGACTTTTTACTATACTGTAAAGTGAAGTAACATTAAAAAATTAAACTAATCACAGTTAAAGAAAATATCAATGATCAAATTCTACATATTTTATGTTATTTATATAATAAAATTTAATCTTTGTTACTAGCAAATACATTGTTCTGATATTAAAATTCCTATTTTACATCAAATTTTATATTACTGGCAACTATTTTCATCTAGCCCAAGTGTGTTTAAATGTTCTTAGTGGGGACTTGGGAGCTACTGCAGGGGTCATTGTCCTTGCCTTGCATGTGACTGACCCCTGTTCCTCCCATGACACTGCATATGATGCCCCAAACCCCACTTGGAATAAGCCATAAACACTGCTGGATGTTGACCTCCCAAAACAAAGTAAATTGTGCTATAAAGCATTTTGTTAGTCTTCTGTATAAAATAAATATAGTGACCTATATTTAGGTCTATGTATATATCATCCTATATATATATACATATATATATAGTGGCCTATATTTATATATATATATATATATCACCAAGCTCAGAAGTTTGCTGATAAATGTTAGTAGCTAAGGAAGACTATAACCAACTCATCTATTTTGAAAAATCTGACTTTTTTTCATATTACTGCATGGGGTATATGTCCACCCATCTGTCATTCAACAGTTGGTGCAGAGAATACTAAATTTAAAATAATGTTTTTAGGATGCCTTCATTGTTGAGTTTTGTTTTTTATTTTTTAATCATGAAAATGTTCGTTTCCATAAATTTAGAAGAAGTCAATTTAATTCTTAATAGCTTCTTAAGCTGGCATTGAGGAATTGCAAATTTTTTAACTCTAAGATCCTGAGAACAGCTGTGATTCAATATTTCTATAGAATTAAAAATAACTAGAAACAATGTCTCTGAATATTTTACATAATAGTTTCTAGTAATTATACCACAATGATAAAATAAAGTACTCTGAAGCTAAGACTCTAACTGTATTTAAATTGTACTCAATTTTTGCAAGTTCTAAAATATTTAACATGGTGATGAATTTCTTAAGGCTTTAGCAAAATAAATTGCACAGGAGAAAAAACAGCTGCCCTTCATTTCTTTTTCTTTGGAAATAATCACCTTTGCAAGAAGCTGATATTTTGTTTTTTGGTTTTTGTTTTTATTTTTTTTTGCATTAAGTCAAGAGTTAATTTTCTGCCATGCAGGAATTAACAGTAGCATGCTGGAAATCATGACTGAGTCATAAAATATTTTTGGTTCCTATATTTTCATATTTATAGTGAAAGCGTGTGCCCCACACACACACACACACACACACACACACACACACACACACACACACAAACCCTATTGTGCTTCTAGATAATTTTCTGGGAAGGAGGTGAGCATCTTTCTCTTTATGAGAACATCTTTGATCCTTGCAATGATATAGGAATAATTGCTTCTTGTATCTAATTTACAGACTAGAAACCAACAAAAATTCTTGTGAACCTTATTGTACTCATATATTTCACCAGAAATACAAAAGAGACAATAGAAGCCACCCAACCGGGTAACAGAGATTTGTTTACATAACCTTCACAACATTATCTTTTGACTTCTCCATGTCCTCTCTGTGTCCAGCAGAACTCTGGAGTGTTCACTCTGGAGGCCTAAGGGCCCAGTCAGGAAGGCAAAGTCGAGTGTCAGAATGGGGTCTTGTTTGATCCCCAGCACTACATTTGGCTTTCTGAGCATCAGTAGTGACCCTTGAGAAAGACCCAGTAATAAACCCTGAGCACATCTGGGTATTGCCTAAATCCTCCCCACTCCTCACAACCAAAAAAAAAAAAAGTGTTCTTAATATGTTATTCATTCTAAGCAGAATACTGCTCGTTTTAGGAATCTTTAACTCAAGAACAACATCAATCAGAATAAAAATACATTTCTAAAATTTTTATGTGAGAAATTAGTCTTGTTGTTCTTGTTGGTTATTGGATGAGAAACAAAGAATGTAAGAAGCAGTTTAACCCTGGACTCTGCCTTATTTTCCTTAGATGGCAAGCAGTACACTAGGTTGCAATAAAAAGAAATTGTGTATGGTTCTAGGAAGTCTTAATACATACAAAAAGAAATGCTCTGATATCTATTAAGCTAATTACAGAATCATGAAATAAGTAGAAATAATGAAATTATACTTGTGTAAAAACTTTATTTTATAGTGTGAATACCTAGAATAAAAGAAATCAATGTATTTATTGGGTTTCATAGAAAATCGAAGCCAATAAGTTGATTGTAAAAATGCTTTTAATAAAAGTAGCTTTTTACAAATGAAAAAAAATCCATGTGACTATTCACAATTGGTATAATTAACATAACTTACATAATGGTGGACTGAATTTTATACTATCCACTAGTATTTTTTTTAGTTTTGGAAATACTATTTAATTATCTATGAAAGAAGTTTGTTTTGTTTTGAACTTTGATCAAGTATATGTCTAAAAGCAAAGAGATAAACACTATTCAGTTTAATTACCAAGGTGATTATTTACAAAAAGGTGGTACTTCTTTAAAACTATTATCTATTGATATAACTTGCATAAAAGTTATGTTTATATATTCATTTCTAAATAATAAGCAGTTTTTCTTATGTTATTTAAGTATAATAATATGTTGCATGCATTTGAATTAATCTTGCCTACAGTAAGTAGCATCTGTAACTGTGCTTTGGAAATACATTCACAGCTTTGCACTTTTTTTCTACTCAAGTAACCCAGATTTATCTGTGCAGGTTTAAAATTCAGATTTTTCCAAAATTCATCACAGGGTGCAAATTGATATTCACATGATATAAATGTACAAATGAGTATTCAGTGTTTATTTTATGGATATCCTATGCATCTACATATGCTTAAAGTATTAGAGGAGGAACTTTAAAATTTATGGAATAATATAAACTTCAGGGTTGAAGAGTTAGAACACTGGGTCAGGTGCTTGTCTTTGCATGTGGCCAGCTTTGGTTTTATCCCCGGAAGCACCTATGGTCTCCCTAGCACTAACAGGACTCACTCCTGAGTATACAGCCAAGAATAGCTCCTGAGTGAGTATCAAAAAGAAAAAAAAATGCATCTTTGAGAATTTCTCAAAAGAATGGACATCTTGAGCAAAATGATCTTTGCTAGTTTCATAAATTGCCTTATACTACAAAGCCCTCTGTTGTCTTATAGCTGTTCGGGAAATTTTGTCTTCTTTCTTCTTGGGCTGCATTCCGAGATATTTTCATAGACTTATCAAATGTCTGATTGGCCTCACATTTCCCAGAATGTGTACACTGTTCTATATGAGTTGCATAATTTAAAGGAATTCTTAACCCACTGGATTGATTTCTTGGAAATTTCTGTTATGATTATAGAGATCATTTAGAATTACATCAAGATTACAGTAAATAGAACTGGGTGGTCTGATTGTTAAAATTGACTACTGAAAATGTTAGTAAAGCATGTATAAATTCTAAGAAGATGAATCCATGTAACTGAGAAATTATCTCAATGACAGAAGAATTACCTTTCCAAACATAATTCTTGTTTATTATGACATATAGGAAATATGAAACTTATATAATTCTTTATGTAGTATGAAAGATTATCATAGCTATAAAATTCTATAAGAAAAATGTTTATGAGAGCTTCGTTGGAAATATCTGACTTAAAGGCCCTATTAAAAGATCCTCTCAATTTCCAGCAGATAGATGTCAAAATTCTTAAGTTAAAATTTCACAGAACTATTCATACATAATACCTAGTCTTCCAAATTACTATTCTGAGCTAGAATTTCACATGTGGTTATAGCACTCACGTTGGTTTACTTGTGTGATGGCTCAGTGTTCACTCCAGAGCAGAACTTAACGTTACGGAAATGTGTCTCTGCAGTGAGTGCGAAGCTTCTCTCCAGTGCATCCAGGGGAGAGCTGAGGAAGGGACCTCCTGGGACTCCTGCTTGTCCCATTGCTGTAGTTTCACTCACAGAAAAGTAAATACAGAGAGTGAAAAGGGACCGAGTACTAGATGTCTTGAAGTAGCCCCATATGTGCTCTTGATCAGCCAAAGCTCACAAAAAAATTGGACGGACTGTTTGATGGAGATCAGTCTCCGGGACTTTCATGAGAGGTAATTTCAGAACTCTGCTCTCACACACACCTGCAAAGGCCTTTGTGCATTTTTAGACAAATATAGAGTGCCAAAGCAGAGCCAGTAAAGTTACTCATTTAGCCTTGTTGATATCCATGTTATTTTTCATCTGCAGACATCCAAGTTTTCTCTTACACTATATGCTTGCTGAGTAGAGATTTTGATAGCTAGTAAATTCCTGTTTTTTCTCAGAGTCCCAAGAAGCTTAATTCTATTTTTTAAAATTGTTTTTGCTGTTATTGTTTTTGTTTTGTGTGTGTGTTCTGTTTGTTTGGGGGACACACCCCAGATGCTCTGGGGTTACTCGTGCCTCTGCACTCAGAATTTACTTCTGGTGGCACTCAGGGGAACACATGGGATGCCAAGGCTTGAACCCAGGTTGGCCACATGCAAGGCAAAGCAAGAACCCTACCCCTGTGCTATCATTCCAAACCCTCCAAAAAACTTAATTCTCAAGGAATTTTCTTTTACTGATAAGTATAGGAAGCAATCTGTGATTTATATATACAAGAGAGAATAGATGATTTACTAAATGACAGTATACTTTGTATACTGGTATAGTTAGAATGTATCACTGTGTTTGCTGGTATAGTTAAAATATATCAGTTTATTCTGCTTACACAGCATTTCTACTGTTTAAAAAATAATGACCTCAAAGAATGAAATTCTATACTACTTATAAAATAATGTTTATAAATGCATTAGTATGAAAAGCATTATTTACATTACATTTTTATTATGTGAACCAAAGGGAGAACAATAACAATAGATGGGTAGTGTTGATTGCTCTGATGTTTCTTGAATACATTCTGTGTAGAAATAGGATACGAACAAACATAAGACATTGGTGGATTACAAGAACAGAGGGCAAGTGTTTGTCAGCCTAAATTGTAAAACAATTTCTGTACTGTTTAAATTGTTAAACATATATCTAGGAGATTTCTTAGAAGCAATTAAAAATTATTTTAAAGTTGAAAATACAAATGAACAAATGTTTAAAATCTATTGTAGTTAAAAATAGGTTTAAATTTTATAGGTAAAGAGATACAGTATATTGATAAGATAGAGAATCAAAATTTTGAGGTCAAAGAATAGTACAGAGAATAGGGCACTTGTTTTGCCTGCAGCTGACCCAGGTTTTATTCCTTGCATACCTAAACATCTCTCAATGCCTGCCACAAATGTTCCCTGAGCTCAAAGCCAGGAGAAAGCCCTGAGCACAACCAAGTGTGGCTCCAAAACAACAGAATCAAAAATTTAATAAAATATTGAATACAGTAAAATTAACTAATTCTAAATAAAATTTCCACTCAGAAATACTAAAATTGATTTTATTGCATGAATAATCATCAGCCAAAGTAAACCTGTAGAGCCACAACAGCTACTATACATTTTATTTTTCCCAGAACTTAAAATCAAGCAGTGAAAAAATGCAACAACAACAACCTAGTGCTATGCGGCCAGATCTGTGAAAGGAAGCACTCTTTCCCAAGGTCATTCTCTTTGACTAACACAAGAAAGCATCTTAAAACCAGTTGAGGATAATACATACCATCCTTTTGCTAAATAATTCTAAAAATGTAGGTATTAGGACTAGAAAGTAACCAACTTTCTGCTTACTGATAGAGTTAGGCATTTAAATACACAATTCTGGGAAGAGTGTGTTCTGTATTGGGATTAAGATGCTGACCTTGCATGCAACCTTCCCAGTTCAACTGCTAGCACCACATGGTCCTCGAGGCATCATTGGGTGCAAGCCTGGAGACCCCAGTGCACCACCAATGCCTTGGTAATCCCCAACTCCAAATTCAGTGTTGAGCAGCACCTCAACACTGAACCACCCACCCTCAAGCCTGGTTGGGACCCCCAGGCCTCCTGAGTGGCAGCTGGGAGGCTGCCTACCCCTCTCCCTCGACCTTAAAAGAATATTCTTTTAAGTCTAGAAGAAGGTAAAACTGATTGAATTAAATGTTTTAATAAGGTCACGGTTGATTCCTCTATCCCAGACTTTCTTTGTGGTTCATATAGTTCACCTGCATGAGACTCATTAGAGCAACCTCAGAGCACACATATGACTCCCAGGCCAGATGAGCATGTTAAAATCCCCATGGCTGAGTATGCCAAAGTATTCTTGAAAAGTCCTTTCCATGGTTCTGGTGACTACTAAAATTTGAGACCCACTCTCATAATTCATCTGTAGATCATACGCTTCAGATATTCTTCAATCAAGCAATGTTTCTGATTCTACAACAAAATTTACTCTTTGGCTCTCTGCCTAACCGCTCTGGGGAAGCTTCAGGTTTCTAGAACTATCCCCCAACATCTTTGGCGATAGAAAAGCAGTCGTGTCCAAGCCACAGTTAAAGAAACTGAAAAATCAAAGATGACAGTATTCTATGGTGTGTCCATTTGCCTCCTGCAGAACAAGAAACATTTGGGTTTAACTGTCCGTGTCTATGAACATCTTATCTTTCAGCATGAAAACCAAGAAGTGACAGGAGAAGGAATTGAGGAATTGGATGGGAAAATAGTCAGTGGAGGATCAGTGGCAGTGGGGCCAGTGCAGCGGGTGCGTGGCACAGAGAAGGCACAACCACAATGGTGCTGAGTTGCCCAGGGCGAGGCATGTGTCAGGCACAGAGGGATGCAGGGCTTGGAGACCATCTGCTCTCAGAGGGATGGCGGTGGGTCAGGAGTAAGCATCTCTACTTCAATGCTTTTAGATGTCAGTTGACACAGTCACATGTGTTTTAAGATAAACAGAGAGACAAAGAAGAAATTCTGGGACTGTCCTGCTTTTATTTGAGCCTTGAGTCTACTACTTTCTCCAGCTTTATTACATCCTTTTCTCTTCCTGACTTAGGGTAATAGTGGTACTTGCATACCAATCACCTCTCCCAACTTGGTGAGGTGTGAAATTCTAACACAGATCACCTTGCAGAACATCTCTCAAGTTTCTTCAAGTTTCTCCTCCTCAGAAACAAACTTGGGGATGGAGTGAGGAAAGGTTAGTGTATGCTGATGCTGTAGCCCTCATATTACACTGGTAAGGACCATTTCAGTGTACTCATTCCCTCTTAGATCCAGAGGTTCTCTCCTCTCGGATTGTACAGTTGACAATTGGAAACACTTTTCCTTCTTTTCATCTTAGCATGGTTGGGAAAAGAAAGTGCCTACCCTAACTTTCTTTACTTATTGAAACCTAGTAGGTGTTTGGAGGTAGAAAATTTGTCAAAAGGCAAAGTAAAGGCTAACTGAACAAAACAAAAGTGAAAGCTAGCTCATAAATGGTAAATAATTATATATTGGCCCACCTTGCTTTTTGTGACTGCATTGAAGCAGTTTTTATACTCACTTGAGGATATTAGAACTTTACCATCAGTGATTGGATGACATAGTGCCAAGGAAATCTAATGATTACCAAGAGGAGAGGGTAGATGGGAAGAGTCCTAGGGACAGTGCTGCAGGGATATTGTCGTTTTGCTGGTGGGTGTGATATGGTACTGTTTGAAGCCCCCAAACGTAAACATCTACACTCTTACCAGTGTTTCCTCAATAAAAGAAACCAATAAGTTCAAATTCATGTTAGGTGCTTGATGCAGTGGCTGACGTGAAGTAAGCATTCAGTGTGTGTTAGATGATGTTAGAAACTATTTTGAAGCAGTGTGATAGAAATATTTTGAATGGAACTGACGCCCAACACACATTAATTTCTCTGCAGATCTGTCTCTCAGAGGTTGAAGGTTAAGGGGGAGAGCATTCAAGTGAGAGCCTGGCCACTGAATTTTATGCTCAGACATTGCCAGATCCTACCACATCTTCACTCATCTTCCCCAAGAGTCCATAAACAAAGAAGAAATATTTTTCTCTTATCAGCTTAAAGCATAACCCACTATATTAAAAACTGTCATCATCATCATCACTGTCATCCCGTTGATCATTGATTTGTTCGAGCGGGCACCAGTAACGTCTCTCATGGAGAGACTTATTGTTACTGTTTTTGGCATATCCAATACGCACAGGTAATTTTCCAGGCTCTGCCGTGCGGGCTTGCTCGATACTCTCTTGCCGGGCTCTCCGAGAGGGGCAGAGGAATCGAACTCGGGCTGGCTGCATGAAAGGCAAAAGCCCAACCACTGTGCTATCGATCTAGCCCCATATTAAAAACAGATGAATAAAAAAGCATGATATCAAAGGGTCTTCAGGGCCTAATGAAATGACAGTTCATAGGTTGTACCTAGGGACATTCCAAGGTAAGCCAAATTTAGGAGTGGAAATGGTCTCTCAGTACATGTCTTTCCAGTTGCCACCTGATCTTTAGGGTCACAGAGCCCGAATGGGCAGGAATGTGTTCATCCAATCTGCATGAAAGGTAAATTAGAAATTACTGTCTCCTGGTGGATTGAATATTTGAGTTTCAAGCAATTACCAAGGCTGTGTTCAAGAGCATTGTGAGCTTTTATAATCCCCCCTTTTCAGTGTAACTACAAACACTCTTTCAAATGCTACTCGGAAATCATTTTCCCTTCTAATCTTTGAAACTACAAAAATAAGATGTGACTTTTATAACAAGAATAAATGGCACTGCCCATTTAGTCTATTATATTTTATTAAAGCTTCTATCCCCTTTGATGTGCTGAACTAAAATTTATTGAAAATGGTATAAATTTGTAAAAGAAAAATAATGTTTTATTATATTACCTTGTGCTAGATGGGCTAAAATGTGATCCCCTGTAGCAACTCTCAAATTTTACTCCTACTCCTAATAATTTCTTCTTTAGTATATACCTCACCTGTCTATTTCAAAAGACAACAGAAAAATTATTCAGTTTATACTAGGTTGTTTTGATGTGAGGACAGTATTGTGACTTTAAAATAAGATTTGATAGTAAAAATAATTGAAAATATTTGTGAAAATTTCTCTACACTCTTTGCATGCACATTATTGAAGGTAGAATTTATCTGTAGTTTGTGATACCCAGAAGGTGATGGATGGCTTAGCAAGAATGGAAAGGAAAAAAGGAAGCTGAACCAGATTTGTGCAACGCTTTCCATGTCCATGCAGAAGCAGAAATGAGTCCAGCTCATGGACCTGCATGGCCCACTTGGCACAGAGAATGTTTAGGAAGTGGCCAGATGGGCCGAAGGGATTAGTGGCATGCCTTAATTTATTATGTGAATTTCTTTATTATTTGATGCCTTTAGCTCTGACATGACAACAACTGTGTTTTGCCTTGGGCACTTTTGTCTTCATGCTTCATTTAGCAAACAGAATTACAAGTAGTTTTAGAACAAGTGCCATGTCTCATATTTCTTTATAGTTGGCAGAACATTGACTCCAATGCCTTGTAAAGATGTAGTATTCTCCAATACATAGTAGAGGCTTTAAAAAAACCTGTTCATTGGCATCTATATGTTTCTTTAACTATAATATTTGTTATAGTTAAAGATATAAAAAAACTTTATAAAATTTATAACAATAAATGTTAAAAGTTACAGATAAATTCTGCTTTAAAAGAGTACATGCAAAGTGTATAGAAATTTTCAATAATTTCTACTATCAAATCTTATAGTATTAGGTTTTGTTTTTTATCATGCAAGTATTCATTGAAAACCAAACTAATAAAACTTATAGATGCAATTTAAACTTAGACTTTTAAGTATCCCTTCACAAACATGGTCATTTACTACATCTCTACAAGATATGTTTCTCCACATAATAAACTTGTGAATTCACTTATTTGGTAAATTTTTTCAGAGCTATTGAGTGTCAACTGGCAGACTGTTGTACTACATTGACAAAATGAATTATTCAAGATTCATAAAGAGAGCAAGATATATCTATAAAATTTCTATAATAGATATATGATAAGACCCTGAGAAATCCACTATAATTTGCATTGCAGAAATTCATTGTGTAAGATATATTTTCTTTCTATTAGGTCCATTTAATTATCTATATGAACTGCCTTTAAACAAAAATTCATTTAAGCTTTATTTTAACCAAGGAAAATAACTGTGAGAACACAAAGCCTTAATTCTGCACCTTCACGAATTTTTCATTGACTTTACCTCTTATGAGTCTTTAGGGAAGCCTTTACAGTGTTCTTGAATTAAAACCATCATGATGGACGTAAGTTATTTGTTACGTTCATCCCCTTTTCCCATTGTAATTTAAAATCAGGTAGCATAGCCATTGCTTATAAGCATGCGATCAATACATGAGTCTCTGGTTAGCCATTGTTAACTGGATTACAGCAGCTGACAGTCTTGCTTTATAATTCCAGCTGCCCAGATTCCAGTTGTAATTTATGGCCATCTGGTGGCAATTTTCTGCTCCAGTGAAAATACCCAAATTAAGGCAACATAATCCTGGGTGACTGAGACTCACAGTATGGTACTAGAGTCGAGGTAGTTCCTTGTTATTTTTCCCAGTCCGTGGTAGAGAATTGGGGAACCTGCCTTCTTGAAGAACCTCCCCAATTCTCAAAGGGCCTTGAGTGCCTTCATTCCTTCATTTCCCAGCCATCTCACAAGATAGGGGTTTTGATATGCCTCTGCTCACCAACAGCTCCAAGGCAGATGAGAGGTGCAAATCAGGCATCACATTATACCTAATTTCATATTATTGTGGAATATGTTACTACAAAACTTGACTGTGTGTGAAGCTAATAAAAGAAAAGCACATCAAAATTATCCTGGCTGAGGGAAAGAGAAGAGTAAGATATCACAAAGTTATTCTTATTCAAGCAGGAGTGTTGGAAGAGCTATCATGACTGTCCAGTGGCCAGCTGGTAGGACGTTCTAGGAGATAGGGAAAAAAAGTACATTAAGTCACAGAAAACTAAAAGTGTGGGAGTACTTTAGAGAAGTACATGCAACTGTGTATTTCTGGAACAGAAAGTTTGAACAGAAGAAGCAGATGATGTTATCTGAGACATGAATTGGCATTACTCATTTTGTAGCCATACAAAAGTTTCACCTATTCTGTAGCCGAGGGAGCCATTGAAGAAATTTTGATAGGAATTTTGTTGGTAAAAGATCACTATGAGAAACCAGAGACAGTGGCTGGTGTGTTTGCCTTGCATGTGGCCAACCAGGATTAAACCCCCAGCACTTCTTCCTGGGGCACTGCCAAGGAGTGATCCCTGAGCTTTGAGTCAGGAGTGATGCCTGACTATATCCAGGAGTGACTCCCAAACAAGCAAAACGATGAAATTTTAATTTTATTATCTGCAAAACAAGTAAGAATTCTTACTTCATTCATGGGGTTGTGTGGGTAAGTGGGGAAATGCATAAGTTATTTTGCATTGAGTCCATTGCAATTGAGTCCATTGAAAAGTATTCATTAACTGGTAGCTATTTGTATTATTGCATTAGCATTAATGTTCATGTACTTATTAATGGGATGGAACAAAGCTAGAGGCAGAGAGAACCTAACCTGCTGTTTCATTAGTAGGGAGTAAGGCACGGGAACACATATCTTAAAACTCTTGGATTCTAATTCATGCAGTTAGATGGTTGATGATGTCCATCACATAGCAGAGAAGAGGAAAATACCTAAATATAAGCATGCGTTAATAAATATCCAAAGTAAATATGTTACTTCTGATTATAATCTATCTCCAGTACTGAAAGAATCATTTTATACTTTGACATGTACACAAAAGTGAAACTGAGTTAGGTTGGTCTCTTTACCCTAAGAAAAGATGGTAGGAATTCAGAAGCAACCATCCTTGGGGTTATATTGCTGCAGGGAGTACATGATTCATTAGGTTTAAAAAATCTGAAAAATAGATAAATCTGTAAAGAGATAGAATTACACCTTTAAGAAGGAAGAAACGTTGATTGATGTTTCTTTATTAAAACGTTTTCTCTTTTTTCCCCATAAAGTTCCAAGACAAAGAGAAAAACATGCCCAGAAGGCAACTGAGTTTGACTAAAGCAGAGACTAAGTATCAGAGTTCACTGGGGAATGATTCTTAGGTACCTTTTTCAAATTGAATTGACTTAAAACCAGAGAGAATAGTTTTTGTTAAACAATCCAAGCTCTGTAGGATTTTGAAAGAAATGGGGGGCGGGGGCAGCTGGCATTTTTATTTAATTAAATAAAGCATGGAAAAGCTTAGAGAAGTGGGAGGAATGGACGGAATAGAAGAGAGGACATGGGTCATGATCCCGACACTATAGCTAGTAATTTTATAAATTCACAAACCCATGGATTTTCTGCTTCAGAGGCTATCAGAGCCATATGTGCATTCAAATAATTTTAAAAGCCACTCATTTTCCTTTTCTCTTTTGTGTGGTCACAGAATTCCGGTACTATTGTTTTCCTAAGTGAAACGTTGATATTCTGTATTACCCTAAGCTGGTGAGCATTAAAAACAGTTCTGCAGACAATCTCTTTGGGTCATGTCAGAATGTCTGTCTTTTGTAATTGAATGATATTACATTCTATAACATCTGTTCCCTGCAGTTTACAGTCAAAGAACTGAGACCAGAGAGACTGAGTAAGTTATCTAAACACATGTGATACTTTATGCCACAGCTTCATAATGATGTAAGAACCTAACCAAACTGTGGATTTAAAAGCATGAATCTACCCTTGCAGAGGCAGTCCTTGCATTACTACCCGAAGTTTTCTCCGACTTACCCTTATAATAGGACTAAAAAATGTGACTAGGGTGGCAGAGGTCAACTAAACCTGCTTGTGGGGCTTGTAAAATTCTAATTGAGGACACAGGAGAATTGATGAGCACAGAGCCCAGAGCATGGCATGATGCCTTTGTAGCTCTTAGTAGGTGAGTAGTGGATGCAGAAGGGAATAAAACAAAATATAAAGTTGTGGCCTTTCAGGTTGGTTACCCAATAGCAGGTGACGACTCACTCTTTCTTCCCATGGCATAGAGTCCACATGGGACATAGTTGTACTATTCATCTCAAAGCAGGATTGCTGGCATGCAGCAACCTAGAACCAGTTAGAAGTGCAAATTTTGGGAACCACTCCAGGTTCACCCAATCAGAAACTGAAAATAAAGTGGAAACACTCCAGGTCTCCCAGTTCCCCAGAAGCAACTCAAGTTTAGCCATTCTGCTGTGAGCCAAGTGCAGTTTCTTTTCATCACCTGGCGCGAGCTATGAAATGTTGGTGTGGCGGAGCAGCACTTCCAGAATCAGACCAATGACTCAAGTGTCCATGCCTTGGCTTATGAGCACTGAGCTGGGCAGACTGCAGAGCCTTTCAGGGCCCCACCGTCTTCATCTGTGTTCTGACTTGTAGCACTTACTCTGTGGGGTAGTTCAAGGGGATGTGGGGTGCAGTAGATGGGAAGACCAAATGCCCTCAACATTGTCGAGGAATTTAAAAGAGGCTGCCATGGCCAAAAAGTCATTTATGAAGAAAAATGCCTGGAAGTGAGGTAACAGAAAAACAGGGTCCAGATCAGGCAAAGTCCCTTAGAACCTTGGAGAAAGATATTGAGCTCCTGAACACCTGCAAGGTGGCAGGGGAATTACTGCTTGCATAGGGAGGGACCTTTGGAGAGTGTGTGTGTGTGTGTGTGTGTGTGTGTGAGAGAGAGAGAGAGAGAGAGAGAGAAGACAGAGAGAGTAGGGGATAAAGAGAGAGAACAACATGCAGGAGCAATTTGTCCACTGACAGAAGATAAGAGGATTTCTTCTCGTAACTTCTATTTCATAGAATTCCCATTTTCCCCAAGTACCAATGACAAGACATTGAAGAACTTGAGCAGAAGAGTTTACCTTTGTCCAATTTACATTTCTTAAAGAAAATTCCCCTGGCCTTTTATTCAGAAGTAGGTTATAATTGGAGCCTAGAGTCGGCGTTAGGATGTTATTGCATTAGAGTTGACAAGGATGAAATGAACTTCGGTGTGAAAGCTCAGGCAGAAATGGGATAATGAGATATATTTTAAAGGTCAAATTGATAAGAGACGTGATAGATTAGGTGTGGGATGAAGGAAAGGGGGAAAGCCAAGGGGACTACTTTGATTTGCATCTTTAGCAATTTGGTCAATAGCTGTATTCTTTGCTCTTGACTGTAACCAGAAATACTTCAAAAAGGAGTGTATTTGAGAGGAAACCATGAAATTGAGTTTGAACACACATCACATTATTCATCTTGTGCCACATCTAAGTACTTATGGCAAGCAGAGATACTTTGTGCATATGTATAGTTGTGTACATAATGACATCAAGTGTTTATATATTATTTTTAGATTTTAAAAAAAGTTCCTTCTGATAGCTTCCATTTTTACCATGAGATACAAGGAAACAGTCCTGCTGAGAGGAGAACAAAAGTTAGGTCTGAGAAGCATGAAGTAGGCAGCAGTTACTTACCATGGAGGGTGGGAATATGTGAGGAGGAATTTTCAAGATTGATGGCTGAAAGTTATGGTGGACCCAGGGTGCTCTGTTGAATTTTTCTACAATTCTTGGCTGTTGAGATGTAGGCATCAAAGAAGCACATGAACTTCTTTCTGTTGAGGTGCCCTGTGAAGAAGAATACCAAAAAAGTTAAGGATATTTGCAAAAGAGTGATTAGGGTGATGAGTTGTGGAATGTAAGTGGGTTGAGTAGACTTAAAGATGAGTGGGTAGATGATTGGAGGAATGGCAAGGGAATCCTAGTTCTCTTAATTATTGAAGTGTACTTATACCTGACTGGATGACCTAGGGAGAAGGGGAAAAGAAAGCCTGAAAACAACTTTCTGAATGAGACTGGGATATTTTTGTCCCCATTTTACAGAATAGGACAAGTGAGCAACAAACTACTGGATTAGCTAATTATAGCTAGCTGAATACAGCCACAACTTGAATTTGAGTCTCCTAATTCAAAACAATTGGCTTCCCAATAGGTAATTATTTTTCTTACTAGCTATTTAAATCATCAGTGTTCTTTGTGCAAGAACAGAAATCCTTGCCCTTAGAAGAGTGAAGATCTCTATGCCCAAGTAAGTGTCAAAATATTAAAATATATTATTCATATATTCACTTAGTATACTTTATTTGATTCAGTTACAGTTGTGTTACAGTGTTTATCTTTATAATTATTTTTAATGTATTAGTTGTGATATTTGATTGCCCTATATGGTTTTTATACCACTAAATTTCATTCACAGAACATTAACTTATAATTAGCATCAATGGATAAGAATAATTAACATAGAAAAATTAATTTAGTATCAAAGATTTTTGCTGAAAGCTGCCTTTTAAAACCAGTCATCTTAAGCAGCATTGTTCTGTAAAAATCTGTGAGCTGTAGTGAGCTTAAATATTTCAGTAGGCACATTAAAAAATTTAAAAGAACACATGAATTTAATTTTATAAGAGCTTCTACTTAATAGATTTAAAATCTCATTTCAAATTTAATCTGTATAGAAGGACTGGTGGTGCTCTCTTTTGGGACCATGGCTCTCAGACTCTAAACCCACCTGTCTGTGCTCCCCCAAGCTCCTCCATGCTTATTCACCACGTGTTCTAGAGCCCCTGGATACCATCCATGGCCTCTCACGGCCAGGCAAGGCCTGTCAATCAAGTCAGATATTCACCGTCAAGTCCTTTGTTGCTCTTGATGAGATAAACATGGGCAGAGAATTATTCTTGAGGAGATGTATTTGTTGAAAAGGAGAAACAAAGATAATTTTAAATATCAAGCTACCAATTTGTTGCAAAGCCTTGGACTTTTTTAGTGCAACAGTTTGGGGTGGGGGGTAAGCCCATGCCTGGCTATGCTTAGGCCTTAGTTTTGGCTCTTTGTTCATGGGTCGCTCAGAGAACCATAGGAGGTGCCACAGATCGTCCCTGAATCAGCCTCGTGCAATACTCCTTAACCCACTGTACTATCTCTTCATCCCCCTGAGTTTTATATTTTTTCCATTAACATTTTTTCTGAGACATTGTACCCGCTCAAGCAAATCGATGAATAGTGGGACAACAGTGCTATCAGTGCTAACCTTTTTTCTATGACTCTTTGCAGCACACATATATGGATATGGGCATAATTCTAGTGATATGAATTTGACTTTAAGTATGTAATGATAAATCTCAGCTTGATCAGTTTTTGTAACCTATGATATATAGTCCCAAAGCTTATTCATTTGGGGAAACTGCAAATTTTTAGATGTAAGAATTTAGTCAGGTAGAATTGAGTGTTACATTTTTACATTAAATTTGGGGTCTCTGGGCCAGGGTGAAAAATCAAGTGGTAGAGCACTTCCCTCTAAGAGGCTCTCTGACAGTTTTTCCAGGAAGAGGGGCCACATGGGAATCTGAGTTGAGTGGGGAGTGTGTTCAGGAGGATTTTAGAATAAAAATAATTTTTCATTTTAATCATTTGCCATCTAAGCAGAGGCGTGCTTATCGCATGTATTATATATAGCATTTCATTTAGTGCCATGAGCATAATTTTTCATTCACTGTCAACCTCAGTGTCTGACATTTTATAGGTGATAAATGGCTATTAAATTGAATTTGCTTGTGTATGCATCATTGATTATTAATTATCTGTGTAACAAGATCATCTAGAACATTTTCATTGAAACACAGTTTGTTAAGTTTGAGATGACAGAGGTGTAGGAATTATTACCCTGCATGAAGTTTGAAGGGCCATTTCTCTGAGATGACAGAGCTGCTCTGCTTTATATAACTACGTTTTCCAGTAAATCGAACTCGTGTTTCACGGGGTTGCAAACAGATGCAGAATTGGAGCTAACCTATCTTAGCTGCGCTTTAGCTACATGCAACTCCGAGGTAGAGCATTCACCCCCCCCCCCTTGCTTATGTGATATTCTTCATTCAATTCCCAGAACTGCCAGAAAGAATCTAGATCTAACCTATGTTTGAAACATCGGGCTAAATGCCATCAATATGGAAGTTTTTTCTATCACAACTTTATGATAGTTATTGTCTTTGTTAAATAAATTCACTTGGCATATGTTTACTGAACATTTTACCATGTTAACAGGCATTATTTTGAAAGCATTATTTTAAAAATAAATTAAAGAGGAAAAGTTCTTGCCCTGTGCCACTTATATTTAAGTCAAATGTTATAATACAGGTAAATAGATGCTAAAACTAAGGGTGAGATCAAGTTACTGAAGAAATAGTATGGAGTTAAGGTGTGTGTCTTGCATGCAGCTGACCCCAGTTCCATTCCCGGCATCATATAATCCAGCATGATCCAGTGCAGTCCTGGAGATTCCGGACACCTGTATGAGTACCCAGGTAACCTTTGGGAGGCCAGGTAGTATCATAGGGCAAAAGCAGCACCTCATCCTGGAACTGCTCTCACTTGATTAATTGAGATGAGAACTGCCACTCTGGTTAACCAAGAACCATCAGAGGGGCCCCCACATCCCTGATTGGAATCGCTTGGAAGGCCTGTACCTTCAAAGTGCTCTAAGTCATGAACTATCAACTGACAGAAATAGAACAGAAACCCATACCTGATGTTGAACTTAGACTTAGGTTGCATCCTCCATTAAAACTGCCCAGCTTTACAGTCTTTAATAAATCATATTATAAGGTTATCTTCCTTAGAATTGAGTATAAATTCTTTTCTGTAAGAGACCATCTCCTTAGAATATCTCTTACATAAATATGAAAACTCAGGCCCACTTCAAAGCCAATCTGTTTTCCTTTAAATGTAACTCTAAAAATACTGGCAAACTATTGTAAAAATCTATAATAATCATTTTGTTCCTTACTCCAACCAAAGAAAATTAAAACCACTGGCACTTGGTGAAGCTTGGATTAATTCTCAACATCCTCATTGTGTATTTTTGCTATGATTTGTTAATGAGGCCAAAGATGCAATATTTAATGTCTCACATTTATGCTAGGGATTCTCAATATTTGAAAAAGCAGCTAGCCCTCCCGAGACCTGGCAATGCTTTTCTGTTGTATTGTTTTATCATGCTATTCTTTCTGTCTTTCAGATTTATGGTAATAGGAAAATTCCAAAAATCCATGCTCTAGGGAGAAAGAAAAGCTTCCCCTAGCATTGCTACATCAGCTGCAGTGTGTGCACTCCTTAACCTTGAGAGAGAAGCATCACATGGGCTGAGACATCTTTCAGAGCATTATAAGTCTAGATTTTGTTAAATGGTTCCAAGGAACTTTCTGTCTGTAATACCAAGGACATTTGTTGAAAAGATTACTATCCTTAGCATCATCTTTCTGTTTCATAGTGATTTGAGTGACATTTTGTTTATTTTGCATTTCCAGGGACCAAGCACATGGTCTTATACTTACAGGGCAGGTACTCTACACTGAGTGACCTTTTAAACTTTTCCTTCAGTGAAAATAACTCGAATATTTTCTATGTGTGTGAAGTTCAGCAGAGGAATAGTCTAAATTAGGCCAGCTATTTGCATGTTTAACATGGAGGTGTAATAACACTTTCTTCAGGTGTGAGTGAGGAGATAATCTTAGGAATTTTGGCAGGAGAGGGTGTGGAATTTGAGAGTGCTCAGGGATTGAAGGGCTCAGGAACATTAGATGATGCTAGGAATGAACTGGATTCAGTTTCATGCAAGGCAGGCACCTTATCCCTGCACTGTATCTCCAGTCTGTGGGATTTTAACACAGTAGATTCGTTAATACTGAATTTAGTCCAAGAGATATCACCATTTTTTCATCCAACAGACCAGGAAAGTTTATATCAATGAATCCTAAGGAATGCCTGTTATTTTTGAAAAGTAATTTCATTTCTACTTGAAATGCCCAAATTTAGTTTTAAATAGGCAAGTTTAAGTCTTAATTCGGTTCCTTGCTATTCTTCACAAAGTAACTTCCATATGAAATCTCCCTGGGAGTTTTACGTCATAGCTCTTCCAAGTTCTTGCTTAGTTCTGCTAAATTAACATGAAATATAAACCACTGTACTGACTGGAAGACAGTTTTTCATACATATACACCCTCCACACACCCGTGTATGCATCCACATGTGTGACCACGCGTGCGCACGCGCGCACACACACACACACACACACGCACGAGACTGGAGGCAGCTCCACATCATGCCTCCCAGAAATACCTGGACAGCCAACAGCATACTCCAGAGGCAAAGAAGGCCCAAGAGATGGAAAAGTGTAGGTGTGTGGAGAGACTGGGCCTCTTTCTTGGGGCAGCAAAGACCAGGTAGAGCAGAGAAACCTGTTTAAAACTAGCAATGTGGAATAATTCCTCCGGCCAAGTGCCGGGCTGTCACATGGTGTCTTGTTGCCTGCTCCCAGATGCTTTAGGGCAATAGACCAGTGGCCAAGGGTTGCTCCTGTCTGCCCCCTTTGCTCTACCCAAGAATTGCCTAACCCACAAGAGGCAGTCTCTCCCCGGCCAAGGAAGGTTTTGCAGAAGCTAAAATATCTTAATCATAAAAATTAAAAATACAAACAGTACCAACAGATGTGCTCACACATCACTTTTAGACAGATTTTTTGATGCCCATGAGAACTAAATTAACAAATACCCAACTGATCCCTTCCTGTAGCTTTGTTGCTTCCCTATTTTCAGATATCTGTCTTCAGTGGCCTGTGCTACCGAGGAAAATACTCTTTCTTGGTTTTTCATTTCTAAGTCCAGAAGCCCCATTTCTTCCCCTTATGGTAAGCAAGGGTCAGACAGCTGACAGCAGCACAGTGAGCTCATCGCTCATCTTCACAGGAATGGCCGAATCCTGTGGTGGACCAGTAAGTATCATAAGCCCTACTGTGTGCCGACTCCAGAGGTTAAAATGGCTCGTTGAGTCCAGAGAGGTGGTACAAGGGTTAAGACACTTGACTTACATGTGGCTGACCCTACTACAGTCCCTTACAATCCCTGTCATCACCAGGAGGATGACCCCTGAGCACAGAGTCAAGATATTCCCTGAGCACTCCTGGGTATGGGCCTTCCCATCCTCTAAATCAAATCAAACAAAAATAAATAAAGTAGCACTTTTTATTTTAAAAAAATCACACTTTTTCAATAAGAAAACTTTCACTAGAGCAAGAATACAAAATTAACTATGAATAATAATGGGATGTAATGCTGCAAATTCCAGAAACTTGGAACAGTTCAAGGTCCAAGCCTATAGATTCCTAGAAATCACTTATCTGACTATTACAGATACAAAAGAAAGGTAAAGAAAGAGGTTAAAAAGGACTTTTGTTTGCTCAGTGATTGTCAAGAAACTATAAGGAAAACTCAGACAACTTAATAAAGGCAGCTAGCTTTCCAGTTATAAAGGAGTAATGAGAGATATAGACAGCTAGATAATAGATAAATAGTTCATGATTTGTATATATAGCATCTTGAAAAACTTCCAGAGTGAAATGATTTTAATATCATGGGACTCCAGAAATTCTTATTCTTCTCTGAAATTCAGTGATTAATTTTTCAGTAACTAATTTTAATATGGGAAGAGTTTATCCAAATAGGAATTTTTAGATAATAATTATATTTCAGTAAGACATTGTACCCAATTCTTGACCTCCATTGCCCCTCTCTTTCAGTCTACTCACACACAAACACACAGACACACAGACACACACACACACACACACACACACACACACACACACACACACACACACACACACACACACACACACACACACACACACACCCCTCTACCTCACTCTGTGGATCAGTTCTACTGTTATGTTGCCCTGAATCTTTGTTTCTACCTTTCTGTGTATCTTTAAGTCCAACATATGACAGAGATCCTTCTACAAGATAGGTGTGTTTAAAGTATCTTTCTAGTCTTTGAAATATTGTAATGTGGTTATACAAAGTAGAGGGTTTTTTTTTTCAGTATCTGGTTTGATTTGTTATGGTTTCAGAAAATACCAGTGTCAATATTTTTTTAAATATGGGTTTAACTTACTTTGCATTTTATAACCTAAGATATTTTTATCTTTAATATACATTGTTATATATGCATTTTAAAAGTCAACTTCTTATTTAATATGGATAGAAGCTTTAGTTCAAGAATGTATATATAACATATAACATGTTCTTATATGTGTAACTTATACCTAAGAATATTTTCAAATTATGGTTTAGTGTTTAGGCGTTTGGGAGCATAATTTGAATTTTAATTTAGCGTGCTCATTTCAATAGTGTAGAATAATTATTTGTAAGACTACAAACCTGATACATGGATTGTAGAGTTCAATGATTAGCAAGAATATGTCAAAATTCTATCTACTTTTTTATTTTCACAAAACCTTAACTATGAGTCTCACTTTGATATTAATAAGAATGATGAATAATGTAAGTGATGTTTGAAATTTTAGACCAGTAGACATACATTCTGATAATTTATCAGGAACCTTTTTCATGTAATTGAAAATATGATATAATTGTGGGGCTGGAGCAATAGCACAGTGGGTAAGGCATTTGCCTTGCATGTGGCCGACCCGGGTTTGAATTCCAGCATCCCATGTGGTCCCCTGAGCACCACCAGGAGTAATTCCTGAGTGCAGAGCCAAGAGTATTAACCCTGTGCATCGCCAGGTGTGACCAACCTCCCACAGGAAAAAAAAAAAAAGAAAAGAAAACATGATTTAACTGTGTGTCTAAAATCAGAAGAAACCAAAATGAAAATGAAGTGTAGATAATTATATTCCTGCCCAAAGTATTTACATAGAGAAATGATTAGGTTTAGCTGAAAAAGCACGAATGAAACAATAGAAAAATTAAAAGGGATTATGCACAAATAGAGTTGCTAGGTTAGGACTGTGGTGTGTCACCTGGAAAATACTGAAGTGAGAGTGTCACTACTTAAAAACCACACATGAGAATTGTGAACAGTAGGCAAAGCTGAATTTTAAAATAGCCATGAATATTGAAAGACAATTAATTTTTTTTGTACATCAGATTAACAGAGATTTTACTCAGTAACATTTGCAGGTTTAAAGTACCTTAGCAATAGACCAGAGTGATAATAGGTTAGCCACTTGCCCTGGTTGATTATCCGCAGCCCCAGATCATCCTCTGAGCCTGTGCAGTAAGCCCTGAGCACCACTGTGTGTAATCCAGAAACAAAACCAAAAATAGCCTTCCTTAGCAATGATTCTGACTAAGTTGCTAGAATAGCAAATTGAGGCACAGAAACTTCTCTGGTGAGCCATTAGCAATGTAGTTTTGGTCTAGAAATTATGATGATACTTTGATTAAACAGTTATGTGGATATATAAGTTCCCTTCTGTCCCCTTCCTCACAGCATAAATATTTAATATCATAAATCAAACTCTTTCCCTTAAGTTCTCAAACCGACTTACTTGTCTATCTTAAAGGAACTTTTTATATCACTATTTAATTGTCTTAATCTTTTTCTTCAAGATCTCTCAGTGTTGCTTAAGTATGAGTAACCTACTAGTAATCTTTTTTATCTTCAACATCAGATCTCTCCAAAATCTTATCCATCCTCAAATAAACTACCTTCCTGTAAATTCCTGTTAACTTCTCGTACATTGCACATGTTTCTAGCTCAGTCTTTGGCTTCTGGGAGCCTGTGTGCATCATCACTGTATCACTGTATCACTGTCATCCATTGTTCATCGATTTGCTCGAGGGGGCGCCATCTCCATTCGTCCCTGTCGCGTGCTAGTGTAGCCTGATGGCATATTGGGGGCTCTTTCAGGATCAGGGGAATGAGGACCCTCAGTGTTACTGTTTTTGGCATATCGAGTACGCCACGGGTAGCATGCCAGGCTCTGCCCTGCAGGCAGGATACTCTTGGTAGCTTGCCAGGCTCTCCGAGAGGGACAGAGACTTTTGTGGCGGCCTCTAATCACCTTTACAGGTGTTCCCAGTCTACCTGAATGTAAGCTTTTGGTCAACTGGCATGTTTTAACGATCTGCACACTGACAAACATGCACCTGCCTTCGTCTCTGGGCAGCACCTGGGACATCCGTGGCCTCAGGTTGATCTTGTCGTTGATGGGGTGCGCCCAGATGTTGTTGAGTGGCTGGCAGAGCAGGACCCTATTGCAGAGGGTCTGTGCCAGGTCAAACACCTGTGCCGAGTTCCAGGTCACCCGGTGATTTGCTGACAGCACCCCACAGTGGATGAACCACTGCGCACACTACAACCACAGCTCTATGTCTGACAGTGCCGCGACTCGACTCAGCTGGGGCACGTGGTGACGCTGCGGCTGCTGCCGAAGTTTCTCCGCACCCCCGTACACCTCCAGAACCTTCCTCTTCTAAATGCCCATGCTGGTGAACTCTGTAGCATGATGAATTCTTTCACCAACTTTATTGAACCTCTAATCTCTTTTGTGAAATTTAGCACTGTTCCATGTTTCTTATTTCTGACATTATGTCTTTCTTATCCTGACCACCACTCCTCTTCCTAACCTTCACAAGTTTTCCTCCTGGCATCCTCTCAGGATCTCTCTCTCTCTCTCTCTCTCTCTCTCTCTCTCTCTCTCTCTCTCTCTCTCTCTCTCTCTTCACTTTCGCCTTGCCCAATTCAGCCATCCTTCTAGCACTCTTTGTCCCATCTTACTCCACAAGTATTTGTCTACAGAATATGTCCATCAGGAAATTTCATTGTTTCCAGTGCTGTTGATTTCTTGTTTATTTTGGTTTTTTGTTGCAAAATCTAGAGGTAATCAGGGCTTACTCCTGAATCTGTGCCCAGGGATCTCTCCTGGCAGTACTGGGACCATATGTGGTGCCAAGTATGGAACTGGGGTTAGCCATATCCAAGGCAAAATGCCCCACCCCCTGTACTACCTATCTCTTGGATCCAGTGATCATTCTTAAGCCAACATTTCAGGGGAAAACACTGTATTTACAATATCCTCTTCAGTAAACATTGTTGTAATAGGCTGGAGATATAGTCCAAAAACAAACCCGTTTAGTTGTAAGAATTACATAAGTTATTTCAAATTGCTTAGCATTTCACCATATGTTTGTGCTACTTATTTAAGCTGTTATATCTCATTCCCAATTCCAAATACTAAGATGTTTGTATAGCCATATTCTTTCAAATAACTTTGGCATAAATCTCTGCTTTTATTTAGTAAAAGTAGTATCTTTAGGAGATACCGTACCTCCATTCCTGGGATTATTACTATGAACTCCCTAACTTATGTTTTAAAAGCCAGGCTCCCCTACTCCAATCTCTTCTTGTTAGTCAATACCGGTTAGATTTTGCTGCTGTGAGAAACAGCCCTGCATTCTTAGTGGCAGAACCAGAGAAAAGTCACTCAGAGGCTCTGTCTGACTGACAAGAGGGAAAGCACAACTGGAGGTAAAAACACTGCCAATGAAATTTATGGGGATCATTCTCCCTAGTGTTTCAGTTATCTAAAGAAGTCCCCCCAAAAGCCTTTTGTATTCTCCAAGGGTTGCTTAAATATATCCCAGCAAAGGGAGAAGAATATTGCAAACAGCCTTTTTATTGCAGCATGGCAAAAACCTCACCATTGTACATCATCTTTCTTACCTAAATTGCTTTTGTTTTCTTAACTACTTAACTTCAGTGACTTTTAGTACAAGTGTACTTGAGAAATCTGCCTTCCTCACCTCTTCCTTAGCACATAGCCTCTTCTAATCTAGCCAAACTCTTCTACTCATCTCAAAACAATGTGGTGTCTGCATGTGTATATTTTACATTTTCTTCTCTTTAGTATTTTTCCTTTCTTGCACTCATTTGGATAGTACATGTCCTGAAATTGTAATAATACATGGACGGTTAGCGTAGGCCCTAGCAAGGATACCATACAGTACTAATAAACATAATATAATGTCTTGAGAGTACAGTTGCATAGAGTTCCCACATTGATGTTAATAATATGAAAGTTTAAGTTTCTACCATTTTTAGAAATGAAAAAATTAATATGAGAAACACCATGTTTATGTATCCTTCAGAGAAAATTTGTTTTTAAATTTTAAGCAGGCTGGAGTGATAACACAGCGGGTATGGCGTTTGCCTTGCACGTGGCCGACGCTGCTTCGATTCCCAGCATCCTATTGGTCCCCTGAGCACCGCCAGGAGTAATTCCTGAATGCAGAGCCAGGAGTAACCCTGTGCATCACCAGGTGTGACCCAAAAAGCAAAACTAACTAACTAAATAAATAAATAAATAAAATTTTAAACAGCTATTTTATTTACCTTGAGCTTGGGGTCATACCTGGTGGTACTCACAGCTTACTCATTACTCTGCCCTCAAGAATCAGTCCTGGTGGGGATTGGGGGAACATATGGGGTGCTGGGGATCGAACTACATAAAAAAGTAAGTTCATCAACCCTTGTACTATTGCTCAAGTCCTAATAAATGTTTGTTTACTAACTTAACTAAGGTGGACATCGGAGTTGATCACTGAAACTTCAGTTATAAACTAACCCCATGTTCTCATGCAACCATATTTGCACTTTGCATGTTGATATTCTCCAGTTAATTGCAAAGGACTGTGTCGTATCAATTTTTGTTTTTAAATTTGTGAGGATAGATGTTCAATTAACATTCCTGGACAGGGGAGAATGAGTGTTTACTGACAGTATCAGACCATTTGTAGGAAGTTAAATACAGCTCATTAAATAAAAAAATTCAGACAGTAAATCTAGGAAAGGAAGACAATATAGAGAAATGTCTTAATTAGGAAATATTACACAAGAGCAGATGCCTTAACACGATCTTCTCCTCACCCCCACCCCTCCAAGGAATATGTCAAAATTCAGGAAATGGTGTTTCAAAGTCCAGACATCTGTCTCCTGTCTGGTGAGTGGTCAATCAAGGATGAATTATCCTAATAATGAGCATTCGGTGCCCCTGACACCTGCCTAGGGAACAGAGCAGCAAGAAAGAAGAAAACGGCCAGCAACCTTTCAGGCTGCCAAGATATAGGGGTTTACTTCTGCCCTAGTTATTACTCTCCGCCTCTAGCTTGTGGGTCTGAGAACCCGCTCTACTCTGCTCTTTTCCCAAAGTGCTCTCCCTGCTTTCATTCCTGATTGAAATCAGTCCACTTTCAGCCTTGTGTGCTTTTGGGTTCCCATGCTGCGGTTCTCAGATGCTGTTATATGAACTGTCAAACCCTCTACTGCCCTGGCCTCAATATTCTCCATCACCCCAGTCTATAATTCCTGAGTTACTCTTTCCCTTGTTCACTTCCCCAACTCTCCGTATAGAGAAATATTTGTTTGATATGACTCTATTTTCTTTTCATTGCCACTTGTATGTGCATGCTCTGGCAAACTCAGAATTTGTCTTTATTCCTTGCTTACTGTTTGTTATTTCAAATAGAGCTAAAACACTCTATTTCATCCAAACTGTTTATTTAACACTTTTGGTCCAAAGCCTATAAACTTGGTTTGATTCAGTCAAACATTTCTATAGCCCTTGATGTGCTCTGTCTTTCAGGTATTTACAAATACTAACTAACTTTCTTTACCTTTCTTTTCATGACTTATAATAGTAGGTTTTCTTTTTTAAAAAAACTTACCAGAATCAAAATTTAGCAACTGTGTGCCGTAAGCTAGATCACATGTGTTATTGGTCTTACATATTTAATAATACTAAACTGATTTTCAGAAGCCCCAAAGTAGAAAACATGCATAAAATAAATTTTAGAAATATAGAAATTGTCTCTTCCTGGACCTGAGTATCCTTTATCAACATCCAGTTTTATTACACAGTAAATCTTTGGAATTAGCTACAAAATCAAGCTATGCCTTTATTCCATGGACTGTGGATTGAATAATTTGACCCACATTTCTTAAAATTTGTTTTTTAATGTTTTTATAGCCAAAACCTTTCATAAATTTTTTAGAAATCTTAAAAAGAACTTTTTAAAAAGCGTAACCATTGGGCCAGCATTATATTGCTCAACTTACTGAGCCCTTGTTTCTCATGTGGGAGTCCTTGGTTTGATTCCAGGCATCATACAATTCTCCCAAGCACCACCAGGAGTAATCCCCAAGCACTGAACTGGGCAGTAACCACTTAGAACCCCAACTGTGCTCTGAAAAATATAAGAGAAGCGTAACTACCAGAGAATATTAAAAACATCTGTGCAGCATTTACAGCCCATGTATACACATCTCTTTCAATCTCCTAATGAGTTTGACACAAAACGAAGAAAAAATATTAAAACAACTTTTAGTATACAGCTTATAGTACTTTCTTTTTGATCTTTTGCTGTATACAAGCATATCTTCCCCCCCCCCCAAGAAAAACCAGACCATTATAAACTTAAGTTGTAAATTTTTTAATTTTTTTGTTATCCTCTTGTGCAGGTGATTGTCTATAGTTTCATGAACCTAGTACTTTCTACAGTGATAGTTTATTTTTCTTTTGAGATTTTCCTTTTTGATTTATCTGCTGTGCCATTGGGTGGCATTTGGGAGCTGCATTTGTCCAAATTGCTAGCAGTGGGGGGAAATCTGGTGTTGATACATGCACCAGACCAGGATAAGTGCAAATGTCTGTTTCCTTTTTCCCTAATATTTGAGTTCTACTTGTTTAGGGGCTGCTTCATGGATCGTGATGGTGTAGGTGATGATAATAATGACAAGAATAAGAATAACAGAGTGGGAGACTAACACCCAAGAACTGTAGAAATAAGTACCAGGAGGTTGACTCCATGGCTTCGAGGCTGGCCTCACGTTCCGGGGAAAGGTCAACTCAGAGAAGCGATCACCAACTACATTGTAGTCGAAGGCCATATGGGGGAAGGGAGTTGCGGGCTGAATGAGGGCTAGAGACTGAGCACAGCGGCCACTCAACACCTTTATTGCAAACCACAACAGCTAATTAGAGAGAGAAAACAGAAGGGAATGCCTTGCCACAGTGGCAGGGTGGGGTGGGGGGGAGATGGGATTGGGGAGGGTGGGAGGGACACTGGGTTTACGGGTGGTGGAAAATGGGCACTGGTGAAGGGATGGGTTCCCAAACTTTGTATGAGGGAAGTATAAGCACAAAAGTGTATAAATCTGTAACTGTACCCTCACGGTGATTCTCTAATTAAAAATAAATTAAAAAAAAAATAATGACAAGAATAAGGAAGAGAATAACTTGGGGAGAGGCTCTTACATATCTGGGATTCTTCTTAGTGCTTTGAATATGTTTTAATTTTTAATTTTGCACAAGAAGATTGAGGTTCAGAAAGGGAATCCAACTGCCCCAAGATCAACCAGCAAAGTCAAAAAGCAAGTCTGGAATTCTTGATCTCATCTTAGTGAAGTCTACTCATTACCTTAAGCTGTCTCTGTTAAGTCAACCTTAGATGCGTGAGCCCATGTTTCCAAATGCAAAATGAAATACATCACTTCTATCAATGCCAGATTTTTATGTATTTTATTGGTTATTCATATTCCCTAACTTTAGTTTTTGTAATTTCTACTTACCAAACTTTTACTGTAGGCATATTATCTCCATTATTTAAAATGAAAAAGGAAATCAAAACATTGCCATTATATAGATGAAGGACCTAAGAATCTGAGTAAAGCAGGAAAGTGAGTTAAATAGAAACCAAGCTGGGATTCAGGCCCATGTCTATTTGTCTTCAAAGGTCTGTTCTTTTTTAGCAAAATCAAGCAAACTTGAGATATCGATTTGGGCCATCGCAGAAATTGTAGAAGTGTCTGTACTGCTGCTCTCTCCCTCTCTCTCCTTCTCTCTTGCTTTCTCTTTCTCTCTCACTTCTTCTCTCTCATTTCTTCCCCAAAATAATGTCAGATACAAAACAATATTCCTTATGGTATTTTTAAAACATTCTACACTAGTTCTTTTATATACTATTTGCTGCAGAGTAAAATTAACCCATGTAGACCTGCTCTTTGACAGATTTTACTCTGGGGTAAAGGTAAACAAATATTTTTTGAAGGTCAAGAACTTGGATTAGAAATAGCTCATCTCAGTTGGTCAGTTTTCTCATTCTCATCCTTTAAATTACATGTAAAAAATTTTCACATTTCTTGATTTTTTTTGTATTTTTTTCTCTTTTTGGGAGTAGATCTCAAACACTCAGTGCCAGAGTTAAATTACTACAGGAATTAAGTTTCTAATAATCAGAGATCAATAATATCTTGTAAGTCATTCCATTCTTGCAAAGCAGGCTGTTCTCCTTCCAATTCTTCCAGGTTCCTGGGAACCTGTTGTCTTTTTTTACTTTTTAGTTTATTTATGAATCACCACAAATTGCAAAGTTGTTCATGACTAAGTTCCAAGGGTAAATGTTCAAGCACCAATCCCTTCGCCAATGTCCACTTCCCTCCACCAATGTCCCCAGCTTCCCTCCTGTGCCCCAGTCTGCCTCTCTGGCAAACACTTTTTTCTTTTCTTTTGTCTTCTAACCTGTTTCCAGAACCTTTACCCACTACTCTACCATCGTAGTGGTAGACAACTTATGATCCTGATTCTCTCCCATGTTAGTTTTGTGGTAGATTGTTAATCATTCTCATGCTTGGTTGATTCATTGGTTGCATTCTGACTATGCTGCCTAAAATGTCATATTTTTCTTTTCTAAAAAAGAAAACTTAATTTTTTATTTGGGAAATATAGAATTATGCCAATAAGTATGAAATTATGTTGAGTGAAAAAACCCATTTTTAATTGAAAAGCCAATAAAGACATATCCTCCTGTTAGAAAATGTAACTGAGATCACTTATATTAGAACACACACAAGATGAGAAAGCCTATTTTAAAGGGCCCCTTGTAGAATTGGCAGCTCTAATGTTTGCCAATTTCAAGTAAAATGTTTCCATTCAGAGCTAGAGAGATGGCCCAAAGGTCTGAGGACATGCCTGCTCTAACCCCCAGAACTACCTGGTTCCCAAGCACCTCCAGGAGCTACACCCTGAGAATAAAGTCAGGAGTATTTCCCAAGACCCAGGTGTGACCCACAACTCTCCCAAATATTTTTTCTATTCATCTACTTTTTAGAGACAATAGTAAAGCAAATTTGAGATGAGTATTTTTAGAAACATCTTCCTGTTAACTGTCTACCTTTAAGCACATTTGCACTGCTAGAAAAGCCACTATTTTTTATAAATTTTCTTTTCCAAGGCAAGTCCCTTCACCAATGTCCACTTCCCAAATTTTACAACCAGAAAATAATCCTGGATTGGGGAGTCAAGGAGATGGCTCTGAGGGATGAGGTGCATGCTTTGCATCCAGGAACTCTAGGATTAACCTTTGGGACCACATGGTCCCTAAGTACCACCAAAAGTGACTTCTGGTACTTTGGCACAGCCAGATGTGAGCACCACTCTTTTTTTTTTTTAATTAAAAATTAAATCCTTTGACACATATGAGACCCATGTTGGGTCTCCAGCATCTCCACCAGAGAGAGGGAGAGAGAGAAATCCTAAATCCTAAATCTGATTTTGCGTGGTGAGATTAAGGTTGGTTCTGAATTAGAGTCCATTGAAACTCTGATGATGGGAATGCTTAAATCCTAACAATTTGGCCTCTCGATGAACTAATTGAACTCTGTTGCCAGTGTTTTTTCTAAAATACCTTTTCTGTCTTCTTTTCACTTCTGCCCTCACCTTTAATGCCCCACCGGCCGGCAGTGTCTTTACATCCAAAATGCAAAGCAGACAAATGGGCATTTCAGGGAAGAACATGACCAAAAGCACCAGCATCAGCGGAGACATGTGCTCGCTGGAGAAGAACGACGGCAGCCAGTCGGACACCGCCGTGGGCACCCTGGGCACCAGTGGCAAGAAGCGTCACTCAAGCATTGGGGCCAAAATGGTAGCTATCGTGGGCCTCTCTCGGAAGAGCCGAAGCGCGTCACAGCTCAGCCAGACCGGTAGGCATTTCTGTGTTCCTTCCCACCTTATGTCTGCGTGGCCATCAAACTCTGTGTCTTCTCGTGCTCGTTTTCTTGCAGGGCTGTGTGGCTGGCAACCTGCTCCTGAGGGCTAGGGTCCTAGAAAACTACTCGATCTTGCTGAAAATCCAGTGACTTTGCTTTTCAGGGATGAAAGAAGCTGCAACAAGGGCACCCCTGGCCACAGGAGTTGAGAGGCCCTTCCTGGCTTTTCTTTCCAGGGGGCAATTCAGCCCAGGGCCCCCCCACCTCCAGTTTCTCACTGACTGAGCCTTGGTGGAGGGATGAACGCTGAGCTGCCTCATCATTCCTTTCCTTTAGGATCCTCCCATTGGAACCGGCCCAGTTCATTTTCCTTCCCAGCCAAGTCACCAGCTGCGGATGAGACGGCCAGTTCCGTGGGAAGGAGGTGGTGCTGACGGCCTCGCTTCTTTTTCAGTTCATTTGCAGCCAGTTTTCTCAACGCCGCTTTTAGTTCCCGGGTAAAACTACACGCAGCAGTATCCTTCAGCCGCAGGGAAGGAGGAATTTCTGCTGACAGTGAAGATATTTCGGGGCCCTGCTACTTTAAAATTCAGTTTCTAAATCACATCTGCAGAAATAAATGGGATGCAACACTCCTACTCGGAAAAGCCACTGTTAGCAATTAAGAATTTTGTGAGTCAAACAATGTCTTTTTTTTTTAATGGATATCGATAATTAAACATTTATCCCTGGTATTTGGAAATAATAGCATATCTTCTATTTAGGAAAACAAAAGCTTATAATATGTTGCCTCTTTTACAGGAAATAAATTATAGGCAAATGAATTAGATCTCATTCCCGTTCAAATGCTGGGGTCCTTGTATACAGAAGCCAGAATATAAATCTACCACACAAAAACATTGCAGTATATGTTCATTCCTGGACCCGGCTAACCCTGATTTTGCAAAGTGTTATTGTGATCTTGTCATTTGGGTTCCATATAATAATATTATATTCGAAACATGACTTGATGGTCTTCCTGAAACCTTGGTGGCAACTCATTAGGTTTACCATGATTGTTATGATAGGAGTTTTTAATGAGTTTTTGGTGGGTGAGGGAGCTCCTGAGCAGGCCCAGAGGCCCCAGTCTTATTGTAGGAGCTTCCCAGTTTAGCATTCAGGCCCAGGACTAAACTGTGCTTGTTGGGGGACCTAGGGCCAGTGGGGCTCCTGGACCTCTGCAGTGCACAGAATCACCTCCTTGGGCCATCACATGCCAAGTGTTTGCTCCAAATTTTGACCTATCTTCCCAGATTTCTATTTTTGTGTTTTATAGTATTATCTTTTGCACTTTAAAACAATTCAAAAATTAATTTCTGGTCATAGAGATCATATGATTTTGAAATTACAAATATTTATTCATAATTTACTATATGCTACTAAGGGAGATATTGAACTTTTGAAATTAAAAGGTTGTTATAAATTTATTTAGCTGTTAAAGCTTTATTCATTTATTTTTTTCTCTTTACAAACTGCAAGTACCAGTAAAGCAAAAATTCCTCCCCACAAATAAAATCTATGCAATTTTTGTAAATTAGGAGACTAAAATGGACATTAAGACTTACAAGTTAGATAGTACATACTGTTTTAGCGAATTGGCATCATTTATTCTGGGTATTTTGATTGACCTTAAACACTTGCTATGTTGTATGCCAGGCACATGGAAAATAAAGATGAGTCTGAAATTATTTATAACAAGAGTTTCTGGTAATTAGAGAAAACAGATTCTTGAGCAGATTCTTCCTCATGGAGCAGATTCCTCATGGAGCAGATTCTGCCACATGGCAGGAGATAAACTTTAGTGGGTTTCTCCAGGCAAGGCCATTGGTCCACCCAGCACCCCAGAAAGAATTCCTGGAGCAGGTAATACTCAAAAGAAAAGTCCCTGCTGAGCAGGTAAGCACTCCTAGAAGGTGCTCTACCTAGAAACCAGGAAACGCAAAGGCAGAGAGGCTTGATGTGTTGAGGATTGATGAGTGTTTAAGGCCTGATTTTAACCATAGGTGTCACACTGAATGTGGGCAAGATGATGCCAAAAGAATCAGACCAGATCACAGAGGGGTTTCATTGTTTTGTTATACATTTTTGTTTTAATGTATAGGTGGAAAGGAAGCTTACAGTTGATGATTAGGATCAAGTTAGCATGATAAGTAATTTGTGAGCCATTTAGTCTGCCATTTATTTACTAAATATTTTTTCTCTTTCATGTATCTTAAAGAAAACATAAATTTATCAATCAAGGCTTTCCTTGAAGGGTATAGCCTCATGGACTCTACTAAAGAATTAAATATCGGTCAAAATCCAGTAAAAAAAATGTAAGATTGATAGTGATACATTCAGACAAAAGATGAGATCTTGAATTAGGTCAGGATCTTAGTTGTAAAGATAAGCAAGGGAAGGATAGAGTCAGGGAAACTTTTAACAATAAAATTGGAAGGTGGTCACCTGACTTGGCAACTGATTGGCTATGTGAGGTAGAGAGAGAATTCTCAGATGGTTTTTTTATTTATGGCTTAGATTGCAGCATTGATAAAGACTATTGGAAGGCCAGAGAGATAGTTTAAGGCTTAAAGTACGTGTATAGCTTGAAGCGGATCTCTATTCAACCCACCACATCACATGGGATTCCCTAGCACTGCCAGGAATGTGCCTGTGCCCCTGTACCCAAAACAATAACAAACAAAAAGCTTATCAAAGTACCTAGGGAGTAATAGATTGGGGGAAGATGTAGAGGAATGAATCCTTTAATTTAGAATTCATTTAGGGTTAATTTAGGATTCAGAATCCTTTAATTTTGAATTTGAGACATTCATGAACCTCCGAGTAGACATGTCTAAGATGTATTTAACTAAATACTTCTGAAGCTAATGCCAGATGCAGAGACACAAACCTGAGCATTAGAAAGTTTGCTCAAGACTCCCACACTTATTTATCCTATCACCCCATTATAAAAAAAAAACTCTGGGGCTGAAGCAATAGCACAGCAGGTAGGGCAAATGCCTTGCACTCGGCCAACCCAGGTTCAATTCCCAGCATCCCATATGGTCCCTGAGCACCACCAGGGATAATTCCTGAGTATATAGGATGTACCCCTGTACATCGACGGGTATGACCTAAAAAGCAAAAAAAAAAAAAAAAAGCAAAAGAAACAAACAAAAAAACACCTCTTCAGTGCTTCCCTGGAAATCTGTGTTCTTTAAGTGAACAAACAGGAGGTGCCCCCATTGCACCCAAAATGCCTTCTTGCAGCTGCAACCCAGGGTGCTTTATTTCCTGCTTTGGGAAACATTGGTTTAAATCTGAGCTGCTAAACTATGAGTGGTTACAGACTTAAAAGGTTTCGGTACTTTTCATCTTCTTTTCCTTATATTTCGACCACACCCTGGCTGTGCCTGGGGCCTTCTCCAGATCCTCCTAGTGGTGCTCAGGGGACCATGTGGTGCTGGGAATCTGACCTGGGCCTCCTGCAGGCAAAGTTGGAGCTCTAGCCCGTGGAGTTCTCTCAAGCCTAGGCACTCACGTACCTGTTTTAAAACTGTTTTTAAAAGAACTTGATTTATGATATATCATCAGAAAATGTTTGATCTGTATAACTATTATATGTGTATATATACACACATATGTGTGTACATATATGTGTAAGTATATATGGATGAATGGATATATTTATATATGAGTCATGTAAAATGTTTTGGGTAGAAAGTGGTCGCAAATGAAAAAAGTTTAAGAAGTCCTGGTTTATGTGATGCTTACAACCATGAGCATGGCTAAGATTATCCAAGAACACTCTAGATAAAAGAGCAGAGGGTTAAGGCATCATCCTATGGAAGAGGAGCAACTTTAGATTTAGGCAGAGGAAGAGGAGCCCCTGAAGGAGACCAAGAAAGAATGAGGATGAAGAAAAACGATGAGAGAATTACATCGCAGACAACAGGAGTAGAGAAGATTGCAAGAAAAGAATTGTCGTTATAGTCACAGCTGAAGTATACCATAAAATCTTCCATGGCTGTATGTTTTATAAAAAGCACCTATCTGTTGACAATACACTGAGATTTCTTAATATGAACTTGGCTTTCCTTTATGAGTGTGTATATACACGTATACATTTTTACCACCAAAACCGTTATGATATTAGCAGGTTAACAAATGCAGTCTTATTTGTTCTTATATTATGGCTTCTTTCTGTAAATATATGATAGCAGAAAATAGTTTTTATTATATCATTAATATTCTGTGGCATTTCTCTCCCATTTCATTAAAAATTAAATTATTATTTCATTGTTCAGAGACCAGTGCTGTAGTACAGCGGGTAGGGGAATTACCTTGCATGCTGCTGACCCAGGTGCAATCCCTGGCACCACATATAGTTCCCCAAGCCTGCCAGGTGTGATCCCTGAGTATAGAGCTGGGAGTCAGCATTGAGCACCACTGGGTGTGGCACCAAAACTAAAATAAAAATTTGATTTCTCTTGAAATACATACTAATTCCTATTTTTCCACCAAATATGTTTGACCTGTTGACAACAGAATACAACATATTCTTCATTTAAAACCCTGAGTTTAACTGAAGAATAACCAACAGGAGTTATTTTGTAATTATTTGACTCTAAACTTTCAGTGGATTTCTAGGTTCAATATTTATGTTTATATGTGTATGGGTATCAAGTAATCTTTTTTATTTTTTTATCTTTTATGAAAAATTTTCAGCTCCAACAATTTTTAAAAACAAAATCTTCAATTTTAGTATCTCACTTGATCAATGATGTGATAGCATTCAAAAATAATGAATTAGTTTTTTAATGGTGGACCTTACAATAGGTTCTTTGTTTAGACATGTTAATGAGTAACATATCTTAAATCACGAAATAAATCTCAACTAAATTTTTTTTCAGTTTTAAATATTTAGTTAGTATTCTCTTGATTTTTCACTTTATCTTTTATTTTTCACCTGATCTTCACTTTGTGTGAAGATCTGCAAGTAATTTAGTTGTAGGCTTATCATTCTATCAGTTATATCCCATAATGCTTTCCATTTTTAAATATACAGTCATCGTTATAAAAAGTATTGGGAGGCTGGAACAATAGTATAACAGGTTGAGCACTTGCCTTGCACGCAGCCTACCTGGGTTCAATCCTCAGAACCCCATATGGTTCCCCAAGCCTATGAGGAATGATCTTTCAGGGCAGAGCCAGGAGTCAGTCCTGAGCTGAGTGAAGCCCCAAAACAAATATCATACATAAATACTGAGGACCAAGGAGATAGTACAACAGGCAGGCACTTGCTTAGCACGTAGCCAACCTGGGTTCCGTTTCCAGCGGCCCATACAATCCCCTGTCTGGTCCCTGTTTAGGCACCCATTGTCTGGTCCCTATTTGGGTGCCAGGTGTTTGAATCACCATCCTGTAATGACCCAGTTGACCATTCCTCCAGCTGATAGACAAAAAAAACTGGGTCCACAAGCTGGTAATCAGTGGCAACTTTATTCAAATCAATCAGGATTATTATAGAGAAATTCAGCAATTGCACATAGATGTAGTTAAATATTAACAGGAACAGGTGTAAAGCATCTCCTTCAGTGGAAATTCTTGAAATCTGCCCACAGGCAGCATTCCATCCAAGGGGTTTCAAGGCCCTAAACTCCTCCTAGGAGAACCACCTAGGGATGCGTTTCATTTAGGGCCATATTACTTTATCCTTTTCTTTACTGGTAATCCATTTAAACAATCATATTAAATTTACTTCTTAATAGTCATTTTCTATAAACACAGTAAAAGATACAGACTTTCATCTATGCCCTAGAAGCTTATCTGACTCATGGTAAAGGGTGGCTTTTCCTGGGGACATTTCACTGTATTTGCCGGACTACAGTCCTCATGTCAGGTTATTTTCAGTTACTTCTTTTGAGTCATGACTTGTTTCATGACTATGCTCTTAGCCTAGTATACTTCTTTGGCCCTTAGGCTGTCCCATGTTTAAGCCAGGGTAGCTTATGGCTTGCCCTGGGTCCATCCAAGTCCCTTCGTGGGACCCACACTTTGGGATATAAGGAATTAAGGTCAATCGAAGGGCAACTTAGACTTAAGTTAAGAGTACTCTCTGAGCACAGCCAAGTGTGAGCCAGAAGAGATGAATAAATAAATATTGCACCAGTATGGAGTTTAATATCAAACAGGAGTGCTTTCTTGTCTTTTTAAGCATAGAAAACTCAACAAAGTGGTATCTTTATAAAGAATAGTGAAATTATTCTGGATGATATCATAGTGATAATTTGTAAACAGTAATTGGCAAAGGAGAAACCGTTGATAAAGCTGTGTTGATTCAGGCACACAGCAGTTTACTCTTTTCTCTTTTTCATCATGCTGTTTTGTATGTTCTTTTATGTGTCAATTGGAAACTTACCTTTAAAGTCACCATTTCTCAGTATTAAGTATGACTTGATATGGGAATCATAACCTGATAGGAAAGAAAGGCAGACAAAGACTTGGATTCCTTGTTTACTCTGGGTTACATAAGGTATCAAATATGGCCTCTTTAAAAACCTACCCAAGATACCTGGATCATAAAACAGAAAGTTCATAAAACAGATGTAATTAACACTTGCTTTACCAACAGAGTTTATATGAAAATGATGTTTTTCTCTCTTTTTAAAAATTAAATCACTTTAGGTAGTTATTCATAGTTGGAGTTTAGACATACTGTACAACCAGTATCTTCCTTCCTTCCACTGGTGTTTCCAGGTGCCCTTCTACCCACACCCCCACTTCCAGCCTGCCACCTTGACAGACACATTTTTACGTTTATTTGTTGAAGTTTGGATGTCTTGTCTGCAGTGTTACAGACACTGTGGTTTGGATATTTAGTTGTACCACTCCTTTACACCACTGATGTACTCTGAGCCCCTAGACCCCTGTTTCCCATTGCTTCCCATCTGTCTCTTCATCCCCCTGCAGTTCCTTTCATTCTCTGCCTTTCTTCCTATACTCTGGCCGATGGTGATCTCAACCTCTCCCCTCCCCCCCTTAAAACATTGCTTTCCCTCAACCAGTTATTTTATATCACTGTCACTATATCACCGTCATCCCATTGCTCATCAATTTGCTCGAGCGGGCACCAGTAACATCTCCATTGTGAGACTTGTTACTGTTTTTGGCATAGCAAATATGCCACAGATAGCTTGCCAGGCTCTGCCATGTAGGCAAAACACTCTCGGTACCTTGCCAGGCTCTTCAAGAGGGATGGAGAAATTGAACCCAGGTCGGACGCATGCAAGGCGAACACCCTACCCACTGCACTATCGCTATATACCACTCATAAATGAGATCATCCTGTTTGTCCTTCCAGTTCTATCTGTATTGCAACAAATTGCATGATTTCATACTTCCTTACAGCTGCGTAGTATTCCATTGTGTATATATGCCACGTCTTCATGATCCACTTATATACCTGTCTTGGCTATTGCACTAAATGCTGAAATGAAATTATGGTATGCATAGGTCTTTTTGAGCGTCTATGTAAGAGTCCTGGCAGTAGATAGCTGGAAGTGGAATTTTTGAGTCATATGGCAACTCAGTTCTAGTTTACTGAGATAATCACCATCTTGTGTTCCATGAAGGTTGAAGAAGGCAAATTTCCACTAGCAGTGGCTGAGAGTTCCTTTTTACACCACCGCTACCCACCACCTCAGCTGCCAGCACAGAGTATTCACAGAATTTTTGTTATATGTCTTTCTTACTAGAGTGAGATGTTATCTCATTGTTGTCTTGATTTAGACTTTTCCTTAATGGTAGTGATGATGAATATTTTTTCATGTGACTGTTGGCCCACTTTTGGCCTTCCTTAGAGAAATGTTCATTTCCATTTTTTGATGGGTTTTGGTTTTTTTTATTGTTGATCTTTGTTAGTACTTTATATATCCTTGATATTAACCCTCTATCTGAAGTGTTGAATGCAACTATTTTCTCCCATTCAGTTAACTGTCTTTTAATTTTAGCCTTTTTTGCCATGCAGGAACTCTTTAATTTGATGTAGTCCCATTTTTTAGTTTTTTTTTATTCTGTTGCCTTTGGCAGTGGCACTGTATCATTGAAGATACTTGTGAGGTCCAGATCTTGAAGTGCTCTGCCTATATTTTCCTCAATGTACTTTATAGATTCTGAGCTGATCTCAAAGGTCTTTGATCCACTTTGAATTGACTTTTGTGTAAGGTGTGAAATAAGAACTTAGCTTTAATTTTCTTATATGTGGTTATCCAAGTTTTCCCAGTACTATTTGTTGAAGAGACTGTCTTTACTCCATTTCATGATCTCAGTTCGTTTGTTAAAAATTAACTGACCATGTATGAGAGGGGTTGTCCTAAAGATGCTTTTTAATGTTCAACAAAATCCTTAAAAAAATAATAATATTGTAAATATGAGATATTCAATAGTTATATTAACTTTACGGGCCAATCAAAAATTCTTTTTCACACATTTTGATTTGACATCCCATTAGGCAGCTAACTGCAATTATTGTGTGGTCCAGAGCCTAATAAGTTAAGGTGAAGAATATAAATGTGCCATCATCAGCAGGTAGTAACCAAAGCCCTATCACTAGACAAGAAGACTTAGGGTAACTTGAATTGAGTTTGTAGGTCTTCTTCAGAGAAATAGCTGATTCCTTTCCCCATTTTATAGTTCTTTTCCCCTTGATATTTAGTTGAGGAACTTTTTCTAATATAAAACCACAAGCCTGTTTTTCAAACTTTAAGGATCATCTGTGTATTGATGACATGTATTGTAAACTTACATGTATCTGAATCCCATTAGTCTAGCCCTTGAGGATAGGAATTATATTTTGTTTTTAATATCTCTGATACCTATGATAATAATTAATAGCAACAAAATTCTCAATATTAGAATTAACAATGCAATTTCTAAGATTTGTTTATAAGACATGAACATAAATATGTTCAAGTGGTGTACACTGAAGTTTTAAAATCTGTAAATTATACAAATGTATGTCAAATGCTTCCTATTTCATATTCTGGTTTATATTCTGTTTGCTTTCTTATTATTTATAGAAAAAAATAGTGAGGCTAGGCCCTTATATGTACCCAACCTGGGTTAGATCCCCATTACCCTATATGGCCCCCTGAGCCTGCCAGGAGTGACCATTAGTGCAAAGCCAGGAATAAGCCCTCAGAACTCCTGAGTATGACTACAAAACACACAAAAAATTGAACCACTAAAAGCTATTTTATGAAAGAATATCTATATCTGTCTATAAATGCAAATAATTTTGTACTATCCCTTCCCGAACATGAATATTACATGCATTATAACATTTTTTAAATTTGGTTAATAAATTCTTAAAGCATTTTAATCATTTCCCTAAAGCATAAATATTACTGTATACTTATTCATGTCATTAATGAAGCATTTTAATCAACTATTTGCACCAAAGGCATATTCATAGATTTTATTGAAGACAAAATATAATCCCCATTGTCTCATTGCTTTTGTTCTCAGAGATCTTAAAATCTACTACAAGAAATAAGTTGTAGACTAGGAAAAATATGTAAGAAGGTTGGACGTGATGAGAACAAACAATAGGTACAAAGGATATTTAGTACAGAAGTATTAACAGAAAACAGAAAACCAATATTAGAGTTTTAGCATTCAGTTCCAACTTCCTAAATAATGGAGTCTATTAATGGTGTTATCACTCATAAGAGCACTTGAAGCATTGTCTTGGTTATTAATAAATGGCTCTTTGTTAACATTATTGCTAACAAATTTAACTATTTGTTAACATCATTTTATTAGTAGAACTATAGCTGTGGAAATGTCATTTTCTGTTCTGATGCCAAGAACACAGTTGATCCGTACCTTGAAGATGACAGAAATGTTTGTGATATTGGCTTCAGGGCCACATCCCAGCTTTGCTGAAGCTATATTCCTGACTCTGTGCTCAGGGATCACTGCTGGTGGTGTACCTATGGGTACCAGAAATGAAACCCAAGTGTAAGGCAAGCATTTTACCTACTGTACTATCCCTCTGACCCCACATATATTTAAGCTGTGAAGGTGGTAAGACAAAGCAGACATTTCAGGCATGATCAACATTGAACCCAAAGATAAAGATGTGAGCTGAGCTGAGGGTATTTGCCACATCTGGGAATGTGAGTTTAGCCATAGAGGTTGCAACCAGGTTGCAAATAACATCAGGGTGACGAGTTGTAATATTAATATTGGTGATAATGAGTTATTGCAGGATTTTTGATGAATTGCAATTTTAATGTTGGCGATAATGAGCTATTGCAGGATTTGATGGGGTTGGGGGAGTGGGCATGAAAATCTGTGCTGGAAAAGTTCCAAGAAGAAAGACTTAGAGAAACCAAGAAGAAGAGACAGTTTTGTTGGCTTAGAGCAGGGCTTTTTCAACTTTCCTACTCACAACCCCTTTTTACCTAAGAAATGTTTATATAACCCTGGTTATATAAAATAGGTCCACAGGAGCTGGGTAAATAGTGCAGAGTTAACAACTGAGCCCAGTTCTATCCCTGGCACCACATATGGTTTCCTGAAAAAAGAGCCTGGTGGTCTCTGAGCACTGTTGGGTATCGCCCATACCCCCCAATAAATAAGTAAAATAGATATGCAAATCAAATATTTAGTGATAATAAATCATAAATTTGTTTGGATACAAATTTTGTGCAAAACACAGATTTTAAAAGCAGTCAACCTCAAATGATGAGGGCCTGATCAATGATGCGTTCATTTCCTTTAGCTTCCAGAACAGATTATACTGCAAACTTAGCACCTTAAAAGTCATCTGAGGTTGACAGAGATCTGGGTGATCTTGGCTGGTTTTCTTTCACTGTACCTTGTGCTGTCAAGGCAAAGTTTCTTCTGAAGACTCAGGATAGGCTCCCATTTCCAAGTTCATTCGAGTCCGTGGCAGAATGCAGTCCTGTGCCTTTGTGGGATTGAGCCCCATTTTCTTTGGCTTGCAGTTCTTTCATTTTCAGGCTAGGCATGAATGGCACAGTTAAGTTTTTCTGCATTTCTATTCTGAGCATCTATTTTATTGCTCTCTGTCTAGAGAAAGTTCATGCTTTGAAGGACTCATACTCAGATTGGCCATTACTAATGTTCTTTACCTTCAGTACATTTGCAGAATGCCTTTTGCCATGTAATGTGTCCTAGTTTCTGATCCAAAGTGTAATGCATGAATGCCTTTGAGGATCAGTCCACCTACTATAGAGAGTAATAATGGATGAAGATGGAAAAGGAGGGAGGTTAAAAAATGTAAATATGCATCATAAAATTATTATTCATACCTTTTATGCTTCCTGAGAATAGGTGCAAGTGGAAATTGAAGCTCATTTTGCTCAATTGATACTTTCTCACCAAATAACACATACCAGTTATTTAAATAGAAGCTTCTTTTCTAATAGAATATTCAAAAAAGAATGTATCCATCATTGTTAAAAGGCATAATGAGCCAATAGCATGAGTTGATTTAATTTTCACAACTGGAAGTTTATGCATTATTCTCCCCATCTCCAATATCAGAAAATTAATATTCAGAAGTTTTATGATAGACTCCAAAACTGATATCCTTGTGACCTCCAGCATTGCTAGCAATGTGTTTCTATCATTACTTCTATTTTTATTATTAGAGGAAGAGAATTCTCTTCAAACAAGAAATTCTCAAGGAATTACACATTTGGCCTGGGGGGCAGGGGCCTAGAGCAGGTTTTATTGGGGCTCACTCCTGACTGTGCTCGTGAATCACTCCTGGGAGTGCTCAAGGGGATCATATGCAGCGATAGGGATTGAATCAGCGTTGGCTGCGTGCACGGCAAGGAACTTACCCTCTCTACTATCTCTGGTCTTCAAAAAAATTGCAGTTTTTAAAAATTTTTAACCACACACAGTGATGCTCTGGGACTACTCCCAGCTGAATACTCAGAGATTGCTCCTAGAACTATTTGGGGAACCACATGTTATTTGTTTTGTCGAATCCCTCCTGTATGTAAGCATGCACCCCAGCCTATTGTGCTATCTCTTTCGCCCCTCAGGAACTTATATTGAATTTAACATGGAACTCATTTTATTTTATTAGACATTATTTTAAAATGAGAATAGAGGAAAAAGCACTGTAGAGACTAGTAATCAGTAAATACTATGAATAACTTAACCATCACTGTATCACTGTCATCCCATTGTTCATCGATTCGCTTGAGCAGGCACCAGTAGTGTCTCCATTCGTCCTAGCCCTGAGATTTTAGCAGCCTTTCTTTACTCATCCTTCCCAACAGTGCTGCATTGGAGGCTCTTTCAGGGTCAGGGGAATGAGACTCATAATTGTTACTGTTTTTGGCATATCGAATACGCCATGGGGAGCTTGCCAGGCTCTGCCACGCGGGAAGTATGCTCTCAGTAGCTTGCCGGGGTCTCCGAGAGGGAGAACTAGACATAATTAAACTTAACCATGAAGAGTTTATTTATGATCAAGATGTGCACATGCTAAGGAAAGTAAGTCTTTTAATTTCATTAAAAAATGAGTGAGATTTGGTGTTTTGGACCATCAGAGTATATATAGAAATGCCATTTTAAAGGTAAAGGCCATTTTTAATGAAATCCCCATACTCTCTTAAAAGAGTGCCAATGTGTGTTATTCAATTGAGTCTTGTTATGTTACCTACAAGGAAGAATTTCGAAGAGACTGTTAGTGGTATTTGTTGGAAATTCAATAAAGCTCTTGGTCACTAGTGTAAAATTCTGCTAAGGATAATGATAGCTCAATCTTGTAAAATATGGGGAAATGTGGGTATGTTGTCCCCTTGGGTTTAAAAACTGCTTGGTAAAACAAAATCAGTAGAATGCAAAGCACACAAACAACATCCATCTTGCCTCTCGAATGCTGTTCTAAGAAGACAAATCCTTTTAACTTTTTATTCTAAGATGAATATTTTTGTTTTAACTTGACAGTTTTATTCACTCCCTTCTAACATCTTATCCTAGAATTACTACTGTAAATATCTCTCTGGAATATGGAATAGACACCGTGAACTATACTAACTGGAACTTTTTCATTTGGTATTTAAGTTTTGTTGAGAAATATACCATAAAAATGTATGCAGTAATGATTAGTCATAATTACAAAAATTGCCTGGATAGAAAAGTACTCAGGCAGGAGGCTGTATCACTAACTGGTAGACTGGCTCATGTTTCTATACACCCTTACTTTCTTGTTGGATATTTGGCACATAAAGTTTCAGCAGATCCTATTGTATTATTGTATGGTAGAAAATATTGCAGTGTGTTGGGGGGGATTTGTGTGTGTGTGTGTGTGTGTTATGAAGCTAAGTGATCTTTTGAAAGGGAACTTGAATTCAACTCTGTAGGATCTGAGTTTAAATGCTGTGGGGAGAAACAGTAGGTTCTGCTTAACTTAAAAATAAGCTTAAAGCTAAAATTATGAGGAAATGATTTAGTAAGGTTTCCACATTATCCAAAAGCATACGATTTTTATTGAACTGATTTAGTGGTTAGTTTTTTGGTCTGGGGACATTCAATGGTTTTTCCATATAAGTTCATGGTAATTGCATTACCAAATCAGAACTTTTTTCTATTGCAAGGGAAACACGTATGCGTCTCTTAGTAATGCTCAACAGTAACATAAGAATATTATTTCTGGAGCTTTTGGTCCAAAAATGGGTGTTCAGGGGAAAGGATCGATGTATTTTCTTTAGCTAATGTTGCACTGCATCAGAACACATTCCTGAAAATCTTCATGTGAGCCTTTCTGTTCTAATTGATCCGTCTCTCTTTCTCCTTCCTGTCTGGTAGCCACTAATTTATCTTATAGTCCAAGAGCTTACTTTTGTTTTACCTAGTCCATCAGTTTGTTTTCTCTATACACCACGTATGAGTGAAATTATGTGCTGTTTGGTTTTTTCTGGTTTATGTTTCATGTCTTCAGGTCCAACAAATGTTGTTACAAATGACAGTTTGCTCTTTTTTATATCTGAGTTGTATTCCATTGTCGTTATATACCACATCTTTATCCATTATTCTGCAGAGGGGCACTTTGCTTGTTTCCAGTTCTTGACTATTGCAAACAATGCTACCATAATCATGGGAGTGCATACACACACACTTCAAATTGGTGTTTTTGCATTTTTTTCACATTAATGCCCGGAATTGGGGTAACCGATTCACTTTCTGAATGCTTTCCCAGTGGCTTTTCCAGTCTACACTCCCACCTCAGTACAAAAGATACCCTCCTCTCCACATCCTCTCCAATACTTGCTTTCTGGTCTTCTGTACAAAAACCACCAAAAATGGTTTTAGTTTTTAGTGTTGGGATTTTTAGATTTAGGGGCTACACCCAGCAGTGCCCAGAGCTAACTTCTGGCTGTGTGCTCAGGGGAGCCTATATAAAGCCGGGGATGGAAGGAGGGTCAGCTGCATGCAAGGCAAATTCCTTCCCCTGTGCTTTCTCTCCAGCCCCATGCTTTTAGTTTTATTCTGGTCTGTGAGGAATTACTTGAAACTTTGTGGTTGTCAAGAAACTGGGAGAGGAATGAGAGCTATTAGAGAAAAGGTTGAAATATACTGAAAAATAGGAAGGTGTGAAGGCCAGAAATGATCACAAAAATTGCTCCCCCAACCCAAAACATGCGTGTGGTAAAGGCATTTCCACTTCTTCTTTTGTTTCATTTCCGTTTCCTCCTTTCCCTAGGCTAAAGTAGGAAAATAGCAGCCACCAGCCTCAAGTCCTGTCCCTCCACCTACCATTGTCATTAGAAATATCTTGTTTCTTTGCCCCCTTTGTCCTCCTGCTTCCCCCAGCAGTTACCACTCATCTTAACTCTCACTTGGGAAGTTGCTCCACTGGATGATTGCCAAAGAGCATTTTTTAAAAAAAATTTTTTTAATTAGTGAATCACCTTGAGGGTACAGTTACAGATTAATACATTTTTGTGCTCATGTTTCCCTCATACAAAGTTCGAGAACCCATCCCTTCACCAGTGCCCATTCTCCATCACAAATAAACCCAGCATCCCTCCCACCCACCCCCAATCCCATCTCCCCCCACCCCACCCTGCCACTGTGGCAGTGTATTCCCTTTTGTTCTCTCTCTCTAATTATGTGTTGTGGTTTGCAATAAAGGTGTTGAGTGGCCATTATGTTCAGTTTCTAGCATTTTGATCAGTTCTCTTTTTAAAAAATTTTACTGAGGTTCTTCATCTTATAATACTTGGATATGTTAAAATTACTTTTCTTGGGGGCCAGAGCGATAGCACAGCGGGTAGGCCCTGCATGCAGCCGACCCAAGTTCGATCCCCGGCACCCCATATGGTCCCCCAGGCACCGCCAGGAGTAATTCCTAAGTGCAGAGCCAGGAGTAACCCCTGAGCATCACTGGGTGTGACCCAAAAAGCAAAAAATAAGTAAATAAAATAAAATAAATTACTTTTCTTTTTTTAAATAGAGACTAAGAATGCCTGTTCACCTGACTTGATTTGCCAAGCTCTTCTCTCAAGGTTCAAGATAATAAAAACTTTTTACACAGTATCTTACCTGTGTTTTCAAACTAAATAGTAAATATATAATGAGCAATGAGAAAGATGCAAAGGTGAGACGCATTTCGGCAACAGCCCGAGAGCTGCTTTCCTCTAACTGGGCTGGAAACTCACAACTTTTGCCTCTCGTCAAAGAAAGATCCTTTTTCTCCCAGATACGGGAGCACTGAGTTTCCCCGGTTCTTGAATCATAGTCTAGAATTTTGTTCTGTACTTTACAATAATAAAGACTAAGGTGGCTCATAGTTCTTTATGTATGTGGGTGATCTTTCATCTATTTAGATGGGAATTAGTCTTATTACATTCTCAACTGTAATACATTTGCCTAGCAGCTTGGTCAACTAGATTATTCCTCTTTTTTTTTTCTTTTGACTTTTTGGGTCACCCCCAGTGATGCTCAGGAGTTACTTCTGGATCTGCACTCAGGATTTACTCCTGATAGTACTCAGGGGACCATATAGATTTCCAGGAATAAAACCTTGGTTGCCCGCATGCAAGACAAATGCCCTACCCGCTATACTATCACTACAGCCTCACATAAATTAGTTTTAAAAGTCACACACACCATTAACCTATCTAAAAAGTGATTAAAATCTTCTATCATCAAAACCTTTAAACTTTAAAAATTTTAAGAAAAAATGTTAGATAGCATATCAATAGTACAGAAGGCTGTGAAATTTCAGAAAGATTCAGAAAATTTTTAGAAATATTTAGAATATTCAGAAATCTTTAGAATTAGACTTAGGATGATTTCTGGAAGGCTTTTGATTCAAGCTGAAATCTGAAGATTAAGTAGGTTTTGGGGGAGGGGTGGTAAAAACATCTAAGATTGCATGTCACCCATAGAATGCTTGAGTAACTGTGGAGGGTTCAGAAAAACCAAGTGTGCCTGGGAAAAATTACATCAGCAATCTAATTTGACTGAAGATCAGTCTTCAGACTTTTTTCTAAGTATTTGGAACCCTTTCCATACTCAGAGGAGTTGGGTGCTAGAACTGTCAGGGTGTTCTGAGGCTGCAGAAAGCGTGTCTGCCCAAGGAACCACGCTGTGTTCAATGCAACCTAGAAGAACTGAGGTTTAAGGCCGGGAGGTGGGTGAGGATGGATCATGTACTGTCTTAAAAGCTATATTGAACAAATATACTGAATTTTGCCCCTACACCATTGACAGGAATGCCAATGGGAGAAAAGCGAGAGACAGAGAGAGAGAAGGTGCTGAAAAGCTTTGGTAGTGTTTTGTTGTTGTTGTTATTTTTTTGTTTTTCAAGAAATAGGAGTGATCTGTCCTATCCACATAGAAATTCTGACATTATTGCCAACTTGGAAATCAGACTTAATTTTATTAAGGAGAATGGGTGGACATGTTTTAGTTGCTAAGGAAAACCAAGATAAATATATCCCTAAGACATTTTCCTGAAATGATTGCTAAACCACAGGATTGGTATGATCTGAGGAGTGCCCTTTAGTTTCTGCTGATAAAGCATGGGGAATCTGGCTCGAGTACTAAGAACATGGGTTAATCTGTGAAGTCAAGGAGGAAGTCTCTTACTAATTAAGATCCTGAACTTTCTTCATTATCTTTTACATCCTTGGTGCATTCTTTAATTTTCATTCTTTAACTTCAGCACATAACTTACTGTGTAACTAGGTATTTTGTAACTTGTGTTAGTCTTGTGATAATCCTATTCTCTCTATAACATTTTCTAATTGCTTATTTTTGATAATAAAATTCTGATTCTAATGTTTTATGAAACCACTATTCTCAACCCTGATTAAAGCAAGTGCTTTTTCTCATTAATTCCACTATAGATTTTCTAAATCAGATCTCAAATCTTCTTAATGTAATTTTTTCTCTTCTTTCAATTGTTTTTTCATAGTATATCTGCTCCAGTCTCTCATGGATTAATTGGAATAATGACTAGAGATGTGTTCAGAAATTATATAGCATTTATTCCCTGCTGCTCTGGAAGATGGATCAATGTGAATTTTGTTTGTTTTCCTTTTTTAAAAAAAAGGAGAGAAAGGGGGGGAGGACATAGAAGAAGTAGGTTTTTTATTCCTTTCTGACCTCAAATTTGCATTGTAAAAGTCATCTTATCAAATAAGACAGCAAGATTAAGTTTTATTTGTACAGTATTCTCTGTTCTTTGAAGCATAGACTTTAATCTATGACTTACTGTTTTTTAAGGTCATTGTGGTATTCAATGTATTTATTTGACATTGGGTATTTTGCCAATCTAAGATCTATTTCCAGTCACAATATTTTTAAAAGCATTTTAAAAGTACATTTTAAAAATGAATTAGCAACCTGACAGGACCTAGGCCCAAGTCATCAGAAGCAAGACTTATGAAGGGGTTCCATTCCAATTACAATCTGAATTTACTCACTTAAGTTGTATCACCAGCTAAAAATCAACAATATCAGGTGCAATAAAATTTGTAATTTTTTTCCCACTTAACGTATCATTTCCCAGATTGTTTACCACAGAACAATAAGTCTTTGGACACTAACAGATGCTTAACAGAAAAATTGAGATTCATGATCAAGTATAGAAAATGAGGACAAAATGGTTTTATGTGTGCTTTTTTGTTTCAGGACTTTTATAAAATCCTTTGCTATGTTTATGTGCTTTCTGACTTTTCCAGAGAAAACCAGGATAGGGGCCAGAGCGATAGCACAATGGGTTGGGCGTTTGCCTTGCACTCGGCAGACCTGGGTTCGATTCCTGGCATCCCATGTGGTCCCCCAACAACACCATGAGTAATTCCTAAGTGCAGAGCCAGGAGTAACCCCTGAGCATTGCTGGGTGTGACCCAAAAAGCAAAAAACAAACAAACAAAAAAACCCAGGATATACAATTTCATTCTGACCAAGTTACCTTGTCTGTATAACTTATCTGAGAAGTGATATTCCTTGGAAGCCTTTGGAAAGTACCTAGATATTCTCACATTTAAATTGCAGGTTGTGTTATTTAAAACAGAGTTAGAGGAAGAAGGGGGGAAGCACTTTTTTGTCTGATTATCTGGTTGCATATCTGATCAATATCTAGTTGCATATCTCTGCGTTTTTTATTTTATTAATTGACTGGGGACTAAAATGCTTCTTGATTATTTTGTGTATCTGTGCTCCAATTTTTTTATCTGATCTTGAATATATGTTTAGAACCAGCCCTGTTGTAATAAGTGAGTTAAGAGATAAGTAGGGGAAAAAAGAAATCTAAGAAACAAAATAATAGTAACTGAGAGAGAAAAGAAATTATGTGGGAGAAAGTTATGATGATCATTAACTACTAATAACTTAATCCACTTGTAAGTGACTTTAATGGAACTTGTAGATTTAGAATACATTGTGTTTATAAAATGTAGTGTGATTTTTAATAATTGTTGGATAACTACAGTTTGTATCCCTGTTGAAAGTTGTTGGACATCTGTCTGTTAGAGTGCAACTTGCAACTAAACAAAAAGAAGTGCTTCATATAGTAAATTCCACAGAGTTAAATTTCCTTTCTTTCTTTTTTTCCTTTTTTTTTGTGGGAGGGGGCGTTTTTAGTCATATTCAGCAGTTCTTAGAGGTTACTTCTGGCTCTGCTCTCAGGAATTACTCCTAGTGGTCTCAGGGGACCATATGGGATTCTGAGGGTGCAACCCAGGTCGGCTGCATGCAAGGTGAACACCCTACCCGCTGTACTATCGCTCTGGTCCAAAATTAACTTTTCAAAGGGATTTCTTTCATTTTGGAGAACTGATATTTTTTATTGCCTACCTAGTTATTTTGGGTTGGAGCAATAGCACAGCAGGTAGGGCATTGGGTTCCTTTGTCCCTCTCAGAGGAGAGACCAGCAAGCTATCAAGAGTATCCCGCCTGCACGGCAGAGCCTGGCAAGCTACCCGTGGCATATTCTATATGCCAAAAACAGTAAAAAATCTCACAATGGAGATGTTACTGGTACCCACTCAAGCAAATCAATGAACAACGGGACGGCGGTGCTACAGTGCAGTTATTTAATTCTGTGCCCTTTATGACTGACTGCTAAGAAGTTCAAAATACAATTACAATAACAATTGCCTCTACTAGTCTACATTTTTTCACTTTTTTCCACTTTATTTTACTTTTTTAAAAAATGTAACCCTCTTAAGTAAACTCATATGTTTTGTAAAAACAATAATGTCAATACAGAGAAACCATTATATGGGTGCATTTTTAAACATTTTTCTGATTTATAAGATTAACATTCAAACTAGATAATTCTAAATATTAAAATATCATTCATATCAGAATGCAGAAATTTCAAAATGCCATAAGAAAAGTCCATTCGACTTTTTATATTAGGGAACATTTTCTGTTAGGAGAACAAAATTAAAATTATTTGGGAAATATTATAAGCCATTAAAAATTAAGTTCTAGGGGCCTGGAGTGATAGTGCAATGGGTAGGGCATTTGCCTTGCACGCGGCCAACCTGGGTTCGATTCCCAGCATCCCATATGGTCCCCTGAGCACCGCCAGGAGTAATTCCTGAGTGCATGAACCAGGAGTAACCCCTGAGCATCACCAGGTGTGACCCAAAAAAAAAAAACAAAAAAAATTAAGTTCTAGAAAGATCATCAGCATATTGTTGAAGTTGATGACATGACTTTTACCATAAGTAAGTTTAATGAAATGTAATAAAATGAATTATTTGTGGTCTTTATTTGATAGACTCCTTAATTGTATGTACTTTCACTATTTAAACTATTTTTTAAAAAGGCAGCAAGTAGTCTAAATTCTGAACATAAATATATAAGGTACATTAAAATGTGGGCTAAATTTTCAAACTGGGAAAGTAACACATTGTTGCTTCAAAAATTCCTGAACACTGTGTAAGTGTTTCATTATGCAGTTTGAGACAGAGAAAACTATTTTTTTTAATATATATATAGTGTTTTGGTGGTTTCTGAGGGGTGTTTGTTTTGTTTGTTGTTCTGGGTATGGGAATAATATATAAATATTATGAAAGCATGAAAAGAAAAAATAGTATGCGGTCTATCATAATTTGTCTTTGACAATATAGAAGAAGTATAGAATATGATTTCTTGAAGAGGCCATCTGTGCACCAGAGACAAAATAGAAAGCCATCACTTGAATTGTGTGCCAAGTTTGGTATTTCTGAGGCTCTGTACTTTCTCAAAGCCATTAGTGCTAAACGCCTTCTATTTTGCAATAGATTGAGATTATATGCTTCTCAGGAGCAAAGTCTTTATCTTTCCTATAGATGACTGTTGTTGTTCTTAAAGTATCTAGATTCAATTTCAGGTAAATTTTTTGAATTTGCATAGCTAGTCACTCTCATAGACTAAGAACTATTAGAAAGAAAACATAATTTAGTATAACTCATTCATTATGTTATCTCTTGATATTCGTGATTTTACTTAATGGCACAAAAATGATTTCTTGCTTGATTTAGTCATAGACACCTTGGTCACAGAATCAAAATAAAAGTCTCACCGATTGTAGTCCTAAATCTCTGTAACTTTTCTTTTAGTGGGGCTGGAGAAAGAGTACAGCATGTCAGGCACTTGCTTAGCACGCTGTGATCTGACATCTCACCAGGAGTGACTTCTGAATGCAGAGTCAGGAGTTACCCCTGATTATAGCCAGGCATGGGAAAAAAAAAATTTTTTTTTCTTCTAGTATTTAAGTTTGAAACTGTTGTCAGGAAAATCAGTGAAGTGTTTATTGGTTATCAGCAGTTGCTATTGAAAAGCTTATTATTCTATTCTATTTAGTTTAATCCTAAAAGACAGTAAAAAAATTAATTTGATGTGCTTTCTAGAAATCCTTATTAAATCATAAATAACTGATATGCAGGCATAATAAAAAATAATATAAAAATAATTGATATGCAGACATAATAAAGATTCAATACATTGAGACTTAGCTACTGTGTTAAGGAAATCTTTTAGCATATATGTGCAGACATACATCTGGTGAGAAGTGAAATTCCAGCAAATCCTTATAACAGAAAATTCATGCTCTTTATAGGACATAAAATTTTTTTAACTTCTCTTATGTTGTGTATTCCAGTAATATTAGATAGCATCTGTTCTAACTGGTAGGCTGTAAAATATTTTCCATGTTAATCATGACTTGGGGAATACATCATGGCCTTGGTTGTATCTTCCTATGCATATAAATTAGTGAAATGTGTCTTAATTTCTCTAGTTACGGTTACATTTCACACCAGGAACCTAATTTCTACTCAGTAACCCCTGAGAATAAAGCATAAAGCCTTACTTAAGTGTATAATTAATTATAATTCATAGCAAATAAAAATGATTCATTAAACTTTCATGTTTTCCCTTCTGATGAGGATTAAGACCTATTGGACACATCTAAACACTAGACACATGATATTTCCAAAGGGTCGAAGACCAACCATTTCTTTGAAGTTTGCCTTGTTCAGTGTTATTTGTAAATCCTAAATCCAAACAAAGCACACTAATGAAAATTATAAATTTTATATTTAAAAAAGTCTGACTCTGATGATAAAAATAAAGATTTATTACTAAAACTGATGTAGGCAACATAAAGGTTCAACATATAGATTTTTTTCCTGGTTTGCTTTGCTTTGGATTGGAGGGGGTACACCTGGCAATACTCAGGGTTTACTCCTGGATGTGCTCAGGGATCACTCCAAACGGTGCTCGGGGGACTATATGGGATGCTGGGGATCAAACCAGATTGGCTGCATGCATGACAAGTGCCCTGCCTGCTGTATTATCTCTCCAGCCTCTGATTTACATTTCTTCACCTCTTCATTTAACTATATCCTTGTGGACATAAGTGGTCAATAGTGAGTGCAAATAAAGTTGGGGAAAATGAGTAATTCTCTTGACCTATCAAACTGACTACCAAGTTACTTTATTCTCATATTCCATCAATTCTCCGTGGCTCTTACTGATAATGTTGAGATCTGTGACCTGCATAATGCCTTTCTTTGACTGCAGCCTTTCATTCCTATTAATCTCACCTTCTCAGATATTGCTGAATTACAATACAAAAATGTTCTCCACATACAATCATATGGCTTCCTAGTGGGTATTAAAGAACAGTTTCTTCCTCCCTGGTCCTTTACATATCCTAGGATGAAGTTAGAATTTAAACAACAACAACAACAACAACAACCTCATAGCCTCAACAAGCAATCTGCTAATTTTTTCCCAAAAGCAGAAACTAATGTGACTCAAGGGGAAAATGCATCTAGAAGGAAAACAGAAAATAATCTATTTCTATAGGAAGTCTGGGGAAAAAAAGAAAGGGGGAAATAAATAGTATAATGACTAAGAAATGTAACAATGCCATAATACTCACCTTAAATCTCAAGGTAGGTGGCTTAATAATGCTTATTCTTAGGAGAAATCAAATGACTGCCTTTGGATTAAAGTAAACTGCACAACTGTGCTCTTGCCTCTTCATTAACTTCAGGAGGAAAACCATGAGCATGTATGTTCCTATAAATCCCCCAAATTTTAATATAGGCGCTTCTCCTTTGAGTTGTAGTGTAGGATACTAATGCCTACCTTCACTGTGAGAATTCATATTCAGTGTATTTAACATAGATAAATTAATGATGATAATCCATAGCGTGTTTAAGAACAAATCTCAAGGAACATGGTGATGTGACAGGCAAATTAGTTTCCTGCTGCTAGTAAAATGTCAGAGCAGGGCTAAAACAATCTTAGAAAAGAAGTCCGTAGGTGAAACTGAAATGTTTCAAAGCTGAACTCTTATTCTGTTTATTCGGATCCAGCATGGAAATGTCACTCTGCTTTTATTTTGATGTGTACCTATTTGAAAAATTCATCAGTGACTGTCAGCATTAAAAGCTGCATGTTGCAGGGGCTGGAGCAATAGTACAGCGGGTAGGGCATTTGCCTTGCACGCGGCCGACCCGGGTTCGATTCCCAGCATCCCATATGGTCCCCTGAGCACCGCCAGGAGTAATTCCTGAGAGCATGAGCCAGGAGTAACCCCTGTGCAACGCCGGGTGTAACACCCCCCCCAAGAAAAAGCTGCATGTTGTGTATTTCTTTCTCCCCTCTCTCCTTCCCATTGTCATCCTTGCTATTGTTGTTGCAATAACCAAGGGCTCCACACCCTTTATTGTGGTACTCAACCTTTGGTTCTAGAGCTTCTGCAGATGGTTTCCTGTGGGGCTGTGGTCACAGACTTGGGAGTGGAAAGAGTCACCCACAGCATGTGAGTGCACCAGGGATGGAAGTCGTAGTCTACTGCCATTATTTCTACAACTATTTCTTCATTACCATCATTGGTAAGGCCAGGGCTCTGCTGCTCAGTGAACACCTCCCCCAACACAGTGTAATTTATTAAAGTTGTGTTTGGAGGTACGAAATCCATTTTGTTTTTGAAAAGTATTCCACTGTCACTGTGTCACTGTCATCCCGTTTTTCATCGATTTGCTCGAGCAGGTGCCAGTAACATCTCCGTTCATCCCTGTCTCGTACTAGTGTAGACTGATGGCGCATTGGGGGCTCTTTCAGGATCAGGGGAATGAGAAACATCGTTGTTACTATTTTGGCCTATCAAGTACTCCACGGGTAGCTTGCCAGGCATTTCCCTCTATGATTTGTTGCCTACGGTCAGAACCCCATCAAATATGGTGTGATAATTATGTAAAATGGGTAGGGGGTGTCTTATGATGTGTCACGCAACTGCTTTCAAGGCCGCGTGGTCCAGGAATATGTTCAGTCATATGTGAAGCTTGGCCCGAGAGTGTGCAAAGCAGGCCCGAGAGTGTGGAAAGCAGCCTGGAGCATGGCAACAGTTGGGTAGTGGAGGTCAGCTGCCGGGGCTGGGTTCCTGCGGTGGGGTGGGCTCTCACATGCACCCATCTGGGGCACCCGGAGTGAAAACAGCCTGGCGTGGAATCCAGTGACATCATTAAGGGGGCCTCATTATGTTCCCTTCCAGGAGAAGCAGCCATGAGTTCTGGACGATGGCTGATGGTACCGGCCAGATAATCAAAAGTATCATTCTCATTTTTACTGAATGATTTTAAGTGATTTGTCAGTAAAATGCAGTCAGTAAAATATGTAATTTTTTCTTTCCTTTTTGAGATTCTGCAGAGAAATAGATAGACTCTTGAAGGCTTTATTCTGATAAAATGTATCATTCTCGGAGTTTAGATGAATGCTTCTTTAAACTATCTTACCAAATCTTTGGTACTTCTTACTACCAGAGGTTAAAATCTTGCCAAAGAGCTTTTTTTTTTCCTTTTTGTAACTTTTTGCTCAGGACAGGGGTCATGGTAATGAAGGGGCTCAGGAGCCACATCCAGAGTTACCCCAGGGCCACTTTTCTGAGATGTGACCCTGGCAAGGTTTGAGGCACCATCTGCAATGTTGGGGATTGAACCAGAGCTGTCAGGGTGCAAGGCAAGCACCTTAACCCCTAGACTATCATTCTAAAACAAAGCCCCTAGTTTTGTTTTTCACTTTTTTCCAGGTTTTCTCTAATAAGTATAACATACTTTTTAAAATCATACATTTTAAAAATATTTATTTAGGCTTATAATACTATTATTAATGGCTTCTCACAGATATAATTCTGACTCCACACTCATCCCTATTTTCTCCATCTCCCTCCCCTCCCACTTCTCCCCACCCCAACTCCATTGCCTCTATCAGTTCCCCCTTATGTTGCTTTTGGATATACGGTTCCTGCTCAATGGGTATCTTTAAGTCCCACATATGCCAGAGATCATTATGTATCTGTCCCTCTCCTTCTGACCGACTTCACACAGCATGATATCCTCTAATTCTATCCTTGTTGCTGCAGATTGCATGATTTTGTTCTTTCTTAGAGCTGCATAGTACTCCACTGTTTATTTATACCATAACTTCTTGATCCACTCATCCATACTTAGGCATTTGGGTTGTTTCCATATCTTGGCCATTGTACTAAGTGCTGCAATGAACATAGGTGTAAATATATCCTTTCAAATTAATGTTTTTGTATTTTGAAGATTAAAAACATTACATTCTTGTATACCTTTTTTTAAATAAGAATTTTGTTTTATTGAATCACCATGTGGAAAATTACAATGCTTTCAGGCTTAAGTCTCAGTTATACAATGCTGAAACAACCATCCCTTCACCAGTGCCCATATCCTACCACCAAAAAATAAAAACCCACACAGTACACCTCCCATCCCACCCCCCACACCCCCCCCGCCTTGTAACTGATAAGTTTCACTTTAATTTCTGTTTACTTTGGTTACATTCAATATTTCAACACAAACCTCACTATCATTGTTAGGAGCACCCCACTAGAGTCAGACCTGTTGTGAAGAGAAATGATGTCACGCGGCCACAGTAGCGGCCGCGCGGTTTTGGATTTCTGTACTTTAACAACTAAGTCCAGGGAGATTTCTTCCAGATATTGGATCATTGCAAGCTTGTAAACCCCATCTGTGGTCGTCATAATATGGCGGTCCCCACGCCCTTCATCCCCGGAAAGGAAGAGGCGAGAGAGAGAAATACCTTTACCCTCCTGGGCGGGCATGGGGCCGCAGCTTAGTTCTCAGGCTGGAGACATTCTGCAAGGAGCTGCCCATGCCGAAAGTAGTTTAGCTGGGTCTGAATTCATGCTCGTGCAGCTGTGGAGGGGCCGCACACACGTGCGGCCCCCGGGATCACATCTCGGCGGCCTCTTGTATACCTTTAAAAGAACAAAACACAGCTGTTTATATGGGCTCAAGAAGCTGAAGGAAATGAAAGACCACCAGACCGCCCTTTCCTTCCTCCTTATTAGTGCTTTGCACACATCTAAAACTTGCTGTGCTGTCCTTCACTTTATTACCTTCTGTAAACTGAAATAGGACTTCTTGTCTTTCAAGAAATAAATTGTGAGGGGTTGGAGCAATAGCACAGCAGATAGGGCATTTGCCTTGCCGACCCGGGTTAGATTCCCAGCATCCCATATGGTCCCCCGAGCACCGCTAGGAATAATTTCTGAATGCAGAGCCAGGAGTAACCCCTGTGCATTGCCAGTGTGATCCAAAAAGAAAAAAAAAGAGAGAGAGAGAAAGAAATTGTGAGTTAACTTTGTCATTATTCAAGAACATTTTTCCTTAAGCTACTCTGAAGTGTAGCTATTTTAACAAGTATCAGAGAAAGGAAAAGAAGCCTCAGAGTTTTCAAAGAAGAAGCAGGAAGGGGCTGGAAAGAGCCTCTTCTCTGGAGAGCCATCCCAATTGCCCAGGGCTCTGCGAAGGACCGGTCCTGTCTCTCCTTATCAGGTTCCATCTTCCTGCCCCTCACCCAGCTGCTTCCTTTGCCTTCAAGCCCTCTGCTACTGCACTGAACCTGGTGTTTCTCTGAAGGGAGGGAAAAATGACCAGAAAGCACCAGAAAGACACTCCCACCACAAAAACTAGGAATTTCTGTCTAGAGGCCAAAACAGAAAGCATGTATATTAATACTTTCTAACATATTTAATACATATTCCATGTGTGTTATAGATTCTCCTCTATATATCCTAAGTATATTCTAAATATCTATTGGTTTGTAAACATATATGTAATATATCATTAACCCAAAATACTGAACAAGGCCTACCCACAAAATTATAATTTACAATGATATTTTTTAAATTGAGAGATCACTGTATCACTGTTATCCCGTTGTTCATCGATTTGCTTGAGCAGGCACCAGTAACATCTATATCAGTCCCTGTCACATGCTAATGTAGCCTGATGGCATACTGGGGACTCTTTCAGGGTCAGGTGAATGAGGACCATCGTTGTTACTGTTTTGGCTCTATGTCTGACGGCACTGTGACTCCCCCAGCTGGGGCAGGCGGCAGCAACGCTGCAGCCGCCACTGTGGTTTCTCCATGCCCTGCAGACGCCATTTTGTCTGAATCTTGCAAAACAGTGGCTATGTCTATTCAGGAATCACACCCGTTTTTATCTGATCCCCAAAGACAAGGAAAAAACTCATTTGAATGTGTTGCTTCAGAGATCAAAGAAGGCCAGAATTGGAAAAAGCCCATTTATCCCCAACTATGCATATCACCTCCTAGGGCCCCTGGTTTCTCCTCAAGATCTTGCTTGATGGAATCCATCACTGAGAGACATTTTTTAAGAATCCATTACTTAAAGGATACCTCCCCCATCTGTCTAAAAGCTTTGGATTTTATTTTTATTTGACTCTCCTTGTCTTCCTTCCATTAGTCTAGTTTTGTTCTTTGGACTTACATAACTCTTCTAGGCTAGCTGATTTTTTTTTTTGTATGCTCTTAAAGAAGTTCTGGTGTTCTGCTGGAATTTCCTTTTTAGTCTTTACCTATTTGTCTTGACTGTTCAAGACAGTCTCTCCACAGTGTGATCCTGTTGGTCTGTATTTCTCTTCCCGTTTAGCACTGAACAGAGAGGGAGGCTCTCAGTGACCGTGGCTGCGGTGGTGTGGAGAGATCCCACCTTGCTCCCTAGAGATCTGAGCCAGGAGCCTAATTGGGCAGCCGCAGACAGCATTGGCCATTTGTGTGTTTCCAGCCTGCCCTGACACAGCAGTTCAACCTGTGAACAAGAGGAAAGTTGCAGTTGCTTGATGTCAGCTTTTGAGTTGTCAGTAGTGTTTCTGCAACTGCTTGAAATGTCTCTCCTGTTCTCAGATGCTAGAGGGAAGCTCTGTTTAATTCTCTTTTTGCTACATGTGATTTGGTTGAGAGGTGATAACAAGAAGAATCTGGTCATTTCTTAAGCAGGGCCTCAGGAGACCATCTGTGGTCTAAAATGTGTTTCTCTTTAGGAGTTTCTCTTTTAGCAGGAGTAATTATTAACTACTAAAAATGCTAATTTAATCTGTAAATTAAGACATAGTCGGGGGTATATGTTGAGGTTTTCAGCACAATCAAAACCAAACCTATCATTTGAAAGGTTATACACAGTATCTTCCAAGTACTGAAATGAATAAAGTCTTGCACACAAGTCTTGTGTGTGCGCACACACACACACACACAAAGTGTACATGTACATATATATGTATACATATATAAATGTATATATCTTTATAAATTCCAATTTTTATTAATCAGTAGACACTACCCACTAGGTGTTTTTGTAGTGAAAACCACCTTCTCCAAATTCACCTACTTTATTTCTATGGGTCTTAGAACACTATCTGATCAGATCTGTAAGGGAGGCATTCCACACACAATAATGAATTTTTTACTTTTCTAATAAACAACTGAGCTTGAGAGCAAATGATTAAGATATTTAGTAGGCAGTATTCTAAAAGTAGCATGATTTCAAAGCCAAAGCCTAAAGAGCTTTAGCAGTTAAAAAAAAAATGTTATTGGCTAAGTGTAAATTATCTCTTATTAATCTATCTTTAACCCTTTTTCTAATCTGCTAATAATAGACGAACAAATGAAGATTTTTTAGTTAATAATTAAACAACTTAACTTTATAGCAAATTTCTGTTATTGTCCTGTAGCACTGTAGTACTGTAGTCCCATTGTTCATCGATTTGCTCAAGCAGGCACCAGTAACGTCTCCATTGTGAGACTTGTTGTTACTGTTTTGGGCATATCGAATACGCCACGGATAGCTTGCCAGGCTCTGCCATGCAGGCAAAATACTTTCCGAAGCTTGCTGGGCTCTCCAAGAGGGATGTAGAAACCCAGGTCAGCCACGTGCAAGGCAAACGCCCTAGCCGCTATGCTATCGCTCCAGTCCGTTATTGTCCTATGTCCCAGAAATAGATTTTTTTCCAAAAAAACCCTAATATTCTTCCAGAAAGTTTCTTCTCAGAGGAATGAAGCCTAGTGGAAATTTGTACTCTATCTTACATATGGCCAAGGAAATGTAATTAACTTTACTATAGTGTGTGACTGCAGCTGAAATATTTTATTTTTGCAGTTCTTCTAACTACCGGCAGTGCTAACTGGGCATTTATGCTTTCAGTGGGAAAATAAGGAACGCCAGTTCCTTGAGAGGGAAAGGTCATTTATTCAGCACAATACTTTCTGTACATTATTCATTGCTAAGTGAAATACCTTGGACTAGTTTAAGTTGTGAAACTGATTAGTAAAGTGCTACGCTGTGTCATTTTGTTATGTTCTATTCTAACCTGAAAGAGAACTAGCTGATAGCATTTGTGACAAAAAGATTCCATTAAAAGAGAACCAAAGAGTTATTTTGAAGTAAAATTATAATGTGCAAACTTTGAGTTTCAAAAATGAAAAACATTTCTTGCTATTTGAACAGTAGTATCTCTTTGTTTCTCTGATGTTTAAAAGGTAAAAAGAAAAAGCTGGAAATGGAACTCTTAATTTTATGTCCTTGAAGTGTATGACCTCATACCAAAGTGCTTCATCAGAGTCTATTTGAAAGCCAAATTGCTATGCTATAGAATTCACTCGCATGAGAGAGAAGGACTTATTTTTCTTAAGCCAAAACCTGGAATTAACACTAAAAAGATCCCTGTGAATTTTTAAGATTACAAGTTTGGTTTGGGGTTTTCTTTCTATAATACAAATTGGTCCCATCTGAAATTGTGCATTTGTTCATTTCCGCAACAAGTCATCACCATCACCTGTGATGGTGTACACAGATGGAGCAGTGAGCTAAGGAGCAGGAAACTGGCACCACCCTGTGAAGTGTAGCTGGTTTTGCAGACATTTAACACCTAATCACCTGTGGAGTGTTTGAAAGGCAGTGGCATGGCAGGAGGAAAGGCTTAGAGACATAGAATTGGGGGTGGGGGGGTGTTTCACAGCTTCACACTGAGACAATTTCTCTCTCTGTGTCTCTCTCTCTTTCTGCCCCCCTCACCCCTGCTCTCTGCCCTCTACTCCTCTACTACTCCCCTTGATTGAGCCTCATTTCTATTCCTCCATCTATCAGAATGGTCATTTGACTATGTTTCATGTGCATGCTGAGTTTATGTATATGCTCTTGTGATATCGGTTTTTCAAATATGTCTGGTTTGTATTTTTCATTCTCTTTACCTTTTTTTTTCTCATTCAGCATGAAGATATTTAGTGCATCTCTCTGTACATTTGTTCCTGTGTTTCTAGTTCTGCCTAGAACTCAGTGGTAGGCATGTACCATGTTTTTCTTTTCCTTTCTCGCACCAGTTTGCTCAAGTGTTGAATGTTAGAAGAAGTCTATAAAGAAAATGAGAAGCGCTACTGCAGTTAACACACAAAGCAAAACACTTCTTACTGATGTGGAGAAAATTTTAAGGGTCTGGAAAGAAGATCAGACTAGTGAAATTTAAAACTTAGTGCAGAGAAAGACCTAATTCTCTTTAAGCACAGAAGGAAAATTTGAAACTAGCAGAGGTTGGTTCATGAAATTTAGGAGAGAAGCTATCTCATATACGGGGTGGGGGGGAAAGCACAGTGTGAAGCATCCTGTGCTGACAGAAGGTTTTTGAGAAGATCCAGTGATTTTGAGAAGATCCACTGGTAAAGGTGGCTATACTAAATGACAGATTTTCAATGCAATAGAGTCTATTAGAATAAAGTACCATCTTGGACCTTCATAGCTAAAAGAAGTCAAGTCTGGTTTCAAAACGTCTAAGGATAGTGTCCCTTTTAGAGACTAATACTGCTGGTGACGTGAGGTTGAAGCCAGTGCTCACTTACCATTCTAAAAATCTTAGAACCTGGGGCTGGAGCAATAGCACATCGAGTAGGGCATTTGCCTTGCACGTGGCTGACCCAAGTTCATTTTCCATCATCCCGTATGGTCCCCTGAGCACTGCCAGGAGTAATTTCTGAGTGCAAAGCCAGGAGGTAACCCTGGTGCATTGCTGGGTGTGACCCAAAGCAAAAAAAATAAAATCTTAGAACCCTAGGAAAGATGTTAAAGCTTCTCTGCCACTGCTCCCGACATGGGGCCATAAAGCTTAGTATTTATAATCCATTGTGGAGACTATTGCTCGAAAAATACTTTCAAAATATTATTGTTCATTGAAAATACAACTGGTTGCTCAAGAGCTCTGATGGAGTTGAACAAGTATATTGATGACCAGGAGACTGATGAGCTAGAGATTGATGAGCAAAGAGTTTGAACAAGATTTCATGCCTAGTAACACAACATCCGTGATGCTATCTTCTTGATTAAGTCTGATGACTTTTGACTTTCAATTCTTTTTGACTAAAGCATTCTTTGGGGGTTAGAGAGATAGTACAATGGGTAAGGCATGTGTGTTGCTTGTAGTTGACCTTGGTTTGATCTCCAACAATACGTATGGTCCCCCAAGCACCATCAAGAGAGACACCTGAGCACAAAGTCAGGAATAAGCCCCACCAAGTGTGGCCCACCCAAATACAAAACAACAATAGAAAAACCCTTTTTGCGGAGCTGGGAAGTAGCTCAGGGGCCAAGGTACATGAGGATCCTTGAATTCTCTCTTCAGTCTCACATACCACCATCCCACGAGCCCCAGCTCTGTTGAATGTACCCCTGGAGGTTCTCGAACACCATTGTGCTGGGACAGGGCCTCATCACCAGACTCCACCATTAAGCTCTGCAGCCTTTTTATCCACATATCACAGGGTGTGTCCCATGGACAGCTTGGGCACTGTTTGGGAGACCTCCTTCACTCCCAAAGAAAAGAAGTACTTTACTACGGCTGTAGCTGTCACATATAGGAACTCCTCTGCTGGATCTGGGCAAAAATCTATTGAAAGCCTCTGGAAAGTATTCACATTTCTGGATGCCATGAAGAAAATTCATGAGCACAGCCAGGTATGTCCCCCAAACCAAAAACAAATAAAAAGATGAAGATCTGTGATTTGTGGAAGGAGGCCAATAGTATTAACTGGAGCCTGGAAGAAATTCATTCCAACCCTCATGGGTAACTTTGAGAGGATTCCAGACCATGAAGAAAGTCACTGTGGATATTAATAGGAATATCAAGAGAACTTAGAATTACAAAAGGAGTCTGGAGAAATGGCTGAATTGTTGCTCTGAAGAGAACTGAATTGAATCAGGAATTGCTTCCTCTGGAGGAGCAAAGACTGTGGTCTCCTGAGGTGGATTGGTTCTTAGAGAAGATGGCATGAACATTATTGAAAGAGCAACAAAGTATTTAGAATAATTACTAGATCCGCTTGGTTGATAAACTGAAATCAGGAATCAACTCCAAATTTGAAAGAAATTCTGTTGTAGGTAAAATGTAGTCGGGGCCCAGAGAAATAGCACAAACAGCTTGCGTGGAAGCTCCAAGTTGGGTCCTCAGCTCTTCATGGTCCCCCAAGCCCCTACAGAAACAACCCCTGGACACTACAGGGTGTGGACCAAAAGCCAAAAAGGCTTCTTGAATGCTGTTGAACAGCATCTTTGTTTCAGAGAACTCTTTTCTGTAAGGAAAAGTCAATCCAGTCAGCAGATTTTGTTATTGTCTTATTTTAAGGACTTTCACAAACTTTAGCAACCACTTCCCTGATCAGTCATCTGCTGTGGGTGGGGTAACTGCCCTCCTCCCAAAGATCAAAATATCAAAACCCCTGCTGAAGGTTCGGGGGGTGTTTAGCATTTTTTGACAATTACTAAATTAAGGTATGTATTTTTGTTTTTGTAACAATGCTACCATACATTACATAGACTATAGTTATCATGTAAACATAACTTTTAAATATGCTGAGAAACAAAAAAAAAATAGGTGAGTCACTTAATTGTGACACTTGCTTAATTGTGAACCTGGAAGATCCAAGGAGTACGTGTGCCATGATAGGACTTTCAATACTGTGTCATAGAGAAACTTTGGCTGCTGTGGAATCTCAGCAAAGAGGCTTCTACTTTAGCAGAGGAAATTAGGATTGTTTGCTTGCATAGTTCACAAACACACGGAAGAAACTGCCAGACCCTAAAAAGCATTGGGTTGGTCAATTCTTAGAAGGTCTGAGTTAGGGTCCTATGATTGGTTGTATATGAATGGGGAAAGGAAGTGAGGAAATTGGGCAGCTCTGAGATGACCCTGGTTTTCTTTTCTTGGAGGGTCACACTCAGGAGGGCTTACTCCCAGCTAGGTGCCCAGGGGTCATTTCTGACAGTACTCAGGGAACCATATGTGGTGCCATGGATCAAACCTAGGTGAGCTGTATGCAAAGTGAACACTTTACTAGCTGCACTATATATGTCTGGCCACCACCCCAAGTTTTCTTCCTTGGGTGCCTGGAAGCATAGAGCACCATCACAATCATGCATAATCCTTCAGAAAGGATTGGGAACTGTTTTTTTATTTGGAAGATGAGATACCTCTGACATGTTCAAGAAAAACTGTTCGGTAGGTAGCTGAAGAAGTGCTTAAGAGTAAATGGGCCTGAGCACTGACAGGAGTAATTCCTGAGTGCAGAGTCAGAAGTGACCTCTGATCATTGGTTAGTGTGACCCCCTAAAGAGAAAAAAATACCCTATCCACAATAGTACGTGGATAGGGTGTTTGTCTTGCATGAAGCTGACCATATTCAATCCCTGGCATCCAATATGATCCCCAGAGCCTTCCAGGAGTGATCCTTGAGCACAGAACCAGGAGGAAGCCCTGAGAACCACTGGGTGTAGACCCAAAACAAAAATTATGGGGCCAAGAGATAGTCCAGCGGGTAGGGCATTCATCTGCCTTGCACACGGCGGACCCAGGTTCCATCCCACATGGTTTCTAAACACTGCCAGGAGAACGCCTAAATGCACAGTAGGAATAATCTGAGTATCACAGGGTATGACCCCAAACCAACATTAAAAAATAATATGGGTGGACCAGAGTATCCCAAAGAGTGATGAGGTAAAGAGATTTTCAGGGGAGGAAGATATCTCTGTGTTCGAGGGCATTCTGAGAGCCAGGGGAAGTCAGCTCTACCAGCTCGGGCAATCTGTTGGTACACAGAGATGTGGCAGAACATAAGTGGTGCTCAGGGTAGTTGCAAGGATGCTGGGACCTTGAGTCCAAAAGCCTGGGGAGGCTGGAAGCTGGGCTGGCTAGTGCTGGAGATATAGTTGACCATGCCCTCTTCCGGATGACTGGACTCCTGGTCCCCTCTGAGATTCTCTTGATTCCTGCTTGACAGAGGAGAAATTGCCTAGAACTAGAAATATTTCAATATTAAAGGCTTATTTCCATAAATGTTTCTGAGGGTATGAAGAATCTGGTCATTTCCAGGTCTGAAATAAATGGTATTTGGCTCTGGCAAGCACTTTATACATCCCACTCCTGTAGATGGACACCCAGAAAGGCAAGGAAAAAAATGAGAAGCTAAGAGGTATTGTGGATGGTAGTGACGCTTCATGAAAGCTGTATGTATTTGAAAAGTGAGTGGAAATTGGGAAAGTTTTTTGTTTGAAATTCCTGAACTCAAGATTGGCAGATTAGAATTTTGTCCTGTGGTTCACTGGGAATTGATTCATTTGTTGTTTTCCTTAGAAAGAGACTTGTTACCCCCAAACGGTACTCAGTCAGGGATGTAACTCAGCGTGGGAGTACTTGGCTTGCATGTGTGAGGTCCAGGCCTCAATCCCCAGCAACGCTCTGAAGTGAAGGTTTTAGAAACTATTCTAGGGAAATTAACTTGGCAATAATGTTCAGGATAGCTTTAAAGGAAGGGACTGGAAGCAGGAAGTGAGGAAGCCATGGAAGATTCCAGATCTGAGATACCAAATCTGGGTCAGGACAAGGGGACTGGAAATACTTACCAAATGTAATTTAATCTGAGTTGGCACCAGCATCATTAGTCATTTTTACTTTAAAACGTGATCAGTGTGTGTATAGTGTCCAGGCGGCTAGGGGATCTCTGGCGACTCTCCCTCTCGATGCCCGGGTTTGGTGGACTCAGGCTACTCACCCTCCTGGGGCGGCCAGGCCATGGGGCGGATGAAGGAGGAAACAAGAGCCAAGGTGGTTGATGATCACTTGCCTTTTGTTCCATTCTCCCCACGCACCTGTTCCAGTCTCACTGAGCCCCTCATTCTAGTCTCACACTGCTCCTCCTTCCCATCTCCTCCTGTCTCTCCCGATCATCTCTCCGTGCTCCCTCTCGCAGCGCGTCTCTCATCCCTCCACATGCCTGCTCCTGCATTCTTCCCCTACATTCTTCTCCCTCTGTCCCCCTTGCTAGTCTCCATGCTCCATCTTGCTGCCCTGGTCTCTCTTGTCTTTCTCCAACTCTCAGTATTGGGGGTAGTCACCACACCCCATCTGCAGGAAAATCAACATAAAGAGCCCTTCCTTTGCTCACAGGCAAAAAAAAAAAAATACCACTAAAGGTGTTTTTTCTCCTTTCCTTAGTCCAATAACTTAATTAACATCTTAATTCTACTTCTTCATATTAGTTATTTTGTACGGACACAGTAAGAGATACATTGAGCTTGTAGGGTGGCTCTCCTGGGGATATTTCACCATAGACTCAGACTATAGTGCTCAGGCTGGATCAATCATTCCTAACCCTAACAGGGTCCGAATCTATAGTTATTGCTTTTTGGATCATGAAAGCATTTGTTCATGACCATGCTCTTAACTTAGAGTTAAGCATTATGGCACTTTGGCCAGGCCCATTTTGATGCCAGGGTAGCACATAGCTCACAACTTGCTCTGGGTCCATCCAGTCCCTTGTTGGGACCCTGCTTTTGGGGTGCTAGGAAGTAAGGGCACCTGAGGCTTAGGTCAAGAAAAAAGATGCCCGGAGGTAATATTATCTGGAGTCAGTTATCTCCCCTGTTACAAAAGCATGGCGTGAACTGTCTTTTTGTGCCTGTACAAAAAGGACATTGCTCTGAATTAACTATACAAAGGACTTAAGGAGAAGAGAAAAACAATATTTACAAGTCAACAGAGCACAAAGAAAGAGGTTACAAATAAATACAGAGGAATGAGAGCACTGTGGTGGGAGTAACCCAGTAAACCTAAGCTCCCTGTGGCAAGGTGGAAAGGACAAACTAATGTTATCCTACAAGTGTGTACTTACATAATTATTTTATCCTTCCAGAAGGATTAATTCTTGAAATAATTTTAAGAACATAATTAGATATACTTGCTTTGTCCTTTTATTTCTGTCTGATATCGGTTTAGATTTATAAACAGCTTAATAGCAATTGTAAATTGTTGGATAGATAAACCAACAATTTACCAATACTACTTTACTGTTTACCAATTCAGTAGCAGTTCTCTAGTCTTCTAAAACTATCACAAACTTCCCCAAATATTCTCAAAATGAAGTTTAACTCAGGGCCAGAGAGACTGGTGCCTCTGGCTATGCCTCCAAGACCCAAAATATAAAGATAAAATTTTGCTCATTTCTCATTAGTGATGTCTAGGAGATTAATATGGTCCTGAAAACAAATGAACAATTCAGTGGGATAAAGAATCCTGCATCCTGATTTAAATGATGGTTCTTAATTGAGACCTTTTAGAAATGCAAATGTTTCCATTCTATTTAGTTGAGTAGCTAGAAAATGACACCATTAATGTGTAATGTATTCAGTGCTTAAAAAATTAGCCAAGCTCCTCAGACTGAATCCTTGGGATATTGAATGAGAAACATGTGTTCACTTTTCATTTGCTTCCTAATAAGTGGAGGTATAAAAGATGTGTTCAGGGCATCCATTTACTTTGGTGAATTGGATAACTTATAATTGCATTTTGTAAAGCTTTTTAAATATCAAAAAATGTAATTTGTAGGTAATGACTTTGAATGCTAATGAAGAGAAATCAATTCCAAAGGCCCCAATCCACCATAATGGCAGTCAGATGACTCATTCACATCCTCCACAGAAACTGGTACTAGCAGTTTTGATTTTAAAATGCATGCTTTAAAAGAAAGATGAAATAAGAATTAGAGTATGCCTGTTGGTAATGAACAGCTTCTTTAACAGAATATATTTCAATAAAATATCCTTTAAAGCAAATCAGCAAGCAAGTCTCTGATAACTGTGGAAGGCCTTGGAAATGCAAATAATGTATTCCAAAAATAAATAATTTTTGCCTTTAAGAAACTAGAAGTCTGAAGTATATAAAAATCTAATGATGAGTGATTTTTAAAAGAAACCCATCAATTTTCACTTTTGTTTAGAATGAAAGCCTAACACCTACCAATTTTTTTTTTAAGCAGACTTCTAAAATGCCCTTTAGTTTATGGAATGTTCTCTTCGCTGCTATTATGGGAAGAGATATGACTTAGTGGAGCAGCAAAATTGTACAAGATTAAGAAATTCAGGCCAGGTCTCAATAATGCTAAGCAAGTAGAATTTCTCAGAAATCAACTGGTGGAAGTTTTTGAAAGCAGCATAGAACTCCTATTTCTAGGAGACTTAACATATCCCAAAGCAGATTGTTTTCTAGAGCTGCCATCATGAAATTTTACAGACTGGGGAGAATAGCCAGGAGAAATCTCTCTTCTCACAGTTGTGGAGGATGAAAGTTCTCTCTCCCCAACACCTAGATGCTTCCCTGCCTGCCCCCGTTCTCTCTGTGCATGCACATCCCTGGCATCTCCGCATGTGCCAAATTTCTTCCTATCAGGGTATCATTCCTATTGGATTAGGGCCCCGTCCTGACAGCTCATGTTAACTAGCTCTATTAAGACCTTATCTCCATATGCAGCTGCAAGTTGGGACTTCGTAGGAATTTTGAGGGAACAAATACACTAGGAAGTGGTAGTATATAAAACTGTACAGAACACAAACTTTGCAGTTTACTCAGAGTAAGTGTGGAATGAAATATAAAGGAGAATATCTGTCCTTTGAGACTTCTCAGTCCTGGAAATACAGGGGAGTTGGGAAGCTTCTTTCTTAAATATTTGGAAGAAGTTTTTATGTAAATATATGTAATTTCTGACTTACAGAAACTATACCAGTACCTTCTCAGTAAATTTTCATACATTCAAGATATTGGTATTTTCCCTATCTTATACAATACAAAATGATTGATTAGGCCTCCAAACTAGAAAAAGTCTAAGGTAGTTATTTAAGGTAATCATCTAGTTTTTGTTTGGTTTGGTCTGGTTTATTTTTTTTTAATTCAGTCATTGTGAAATACACAGCTACAAAGCTGTTCATGATCAGGTTTCAATCATACAATGATTCAATACCTTTCCCTTCACCAGTGTCCATTTCCCACTACCAGTGACCCCAATTTCCCTCCTGTCCCCCTTTGCACCTCTCGACCCTGCCCAAGCCTACCTCTATGACTCTATGGCAGACACTTTCCTTCTCTCTCTCTCTTTTTTTTTAACCAGAATCAAGTTGATTCTGGGAATAGAAAAATTCCTTTTCATTTGCCACCACAAAATCTCATTATGTAATATATTAATGATATAAACTCATAAAATAATATTAGAAAAATATGTAAAGGTTTTTCAAAGAGTAAATAGACATTCTTAAATATACTATGATCCAAATATAGAATTTTGTTTAAATGATAGGTGAGATCCTAAGAAAGTGACCCAAGGCCATGAAAGCCCAACTGAATTTTCAGCATATAATTTAAAAGAATTATGCAATTAGAAACAGTAGCACTGTAGCATTGTTGTCCCATTGTTCATCGATTTGCTCGAGTGGGCACCAGTAACTGTACTTTACTTTAATTACATTAAATGAAATCTATGCCCCAGTTAATTTCTTATAAACTACTTTGAAGATTCAAACTTTAAGGTTTTGCTTTGGTGACTTGTATGGCAATTGGGATAGACACTTCTCGGTGGAGAAGAGGCAAAGTGAGTATGGCAGATGCTTTTGGTGTAGAAGCTCCTTTGGTCTCCCATTCCACCCATGTGAACGTATTTGACAAAACACAGCAAACAACAGGGCATCGGATCTATCTTGAGATCATTAAAACACTTGAGTAAAATAAAAACTGTGAAGAGTCACTCACATATGTCTGTTACATTGAAATAGTCATTAATAGTGTGTAGCAATAGCATGGACTTACATTGTCAGAGGAATGTTTTTTAGATCCATGCCATTTTTAAATTATCTTTAGAGATATTCACATTGTAAAGTAATAAAAATCACAAGGTAATACAAAGTAGGTGGTAAACATGTCCTAAAAGTAGAATTGACCATCTTGAAATGCCTACTTTATTAAACTTGGTTTCTTAATCAAAAATCTATTGGAGGTTTTGGTGAGGCTGGAGAGATGGCACACCAGCTAGGGAAACAGTGAGCACAGCTAAGTATGGCCCCCAAGCAAAACCAGAATAAAACAAAATAACCTATTTTTACTGACTTAACCCTATTCTACTTGTATGAAACACAGTTAAAGGATATTCTCCCTTTGCTTCCAGGAATATTGCAGTAGAGAATGGTATGAAATTTCTATGAGCACTACTAATAAAAGTCAAATGTCTTTAGATTATATGTGCAGGTGTTGGCAGCTGAAACATGCAGACTGAAAAATATTGGTCTCAACTCCTTCACCTCCATCTCTAGAACAACTGAGTTTTAAATCATCATTTGCCCTTTTAGAAAATAAGTTTTGGGTGGAAGCAAAAAACTAACAAAAATTCAAGAAAACTGAATCCAGAGTAGAATCTTAGTATTGTTTATAAATTAGGAAATGTATTTGTTCCACATCATAAATACGACATAAGGGGCTGGAGCAAGTGTCTTGCACACTGCCAACCCAGGTTCAACCGCCCAGCATCCCATATGGTCCCCCAAGCACCATCAGGAGTAATTCCTCTGTACAGAGCCAGGAGTAACCCCTGAGCATTGCCAGGTGTACCCAGCACCTTCCAAAAAAATTAAATAAATGCCTCATAAATTTGCCTAGATATTTGAAGAAAATTAATCACTGTTAACGTTGCCTGAAATTTTACCAATTGAAGTTGAAAATATCTCTGAAAGATGGATCCATTCCACCAGTTAGTTTTAATCCTAAAACCAGCCTATAGTTAGCAGTACTTAGGAAGTGGAGGTCTTAATTGGGCGAGGGAGGAAGTAGAACTGATGATTTGAAATTCCTGAGCACCATATTCACTGTTAAATTATTATTACAAGCCCAAGGTCATTACTTTTATTATCTGCCATTTATAAAAGAGGAAATTGAAGCATAGAGAATTTGAGTAATTATAGTGGTCCTTCAGCTAGGAAGTAAAAGAGTGTGTGTGTATATATATATATACACACACACACACAAACCAGTTGAATTCCAGAATTCATACTAACCACTGTCTTCTCAGTAAGGATAAGTAAACATCTAATGAAGCTGTTTTGGGAATTCTCCAAGGCGTATTAAGGAGATCTAACTTCCAGAGAGTTACACAGCTTCCGGTCTCTTGCAAATAGGGACAGTAGGCAAGTTAGGGACTACAGGGACTGTCTTCATACTATCTGGAGCATAACAGAAAGATTAGGATGACAAAGAATTAGAGCTGGAAAGAAACTCATATAGATGGTCCAGAGAAATCACCTGACCTCTTTTGAGTAAAGAGGGGCAGAGATGAACTGACTTGCCACAAATCCCACTTCTATTAAAGAGTTACCTTCTTCATGATGGTTTCTAAATAAAAACTAAGTAAAATACTGGCAGTTTTTATTGGAGACATGAGAGATATGTGTTTTTTAATTTTTTATTTAAAAATTATCTAATGTATTCCTAATTGCTGTGCAGATAGACCCAGAGAATATGATAGTATTATTAAGCAGCTATTATAGAGCAATAGTAAAGGCTCTCTGACTGCCTGTTCATAACCCTAACAACCTGAGCCTCCCCCGACCCGATTTCCATGTCAGGAATAAGGTCCATTCTCCTCTGCAGTAGCAGAGCTTGCATCTGTGAGCCACTGACTCTGCAGGGGAGCAGGTGAACTTTTGAAAGGCCTCTTCCAAATGAGGGTTATGCTAATCGCTGAATTATGATGCTGCCAAGAATCCCTGGCTGCCAGAGATACAGTACTTTTCATGAGACCTTGGAAAATATGCAAGGATTGACTCGCCTTAGTCTCATTTTCTGTAAAATGAAATGTGAGAAGTGAGAACCAAAACAGTCTACTTAAATGGAAGGCGACTTTCTGTGGCGGATTCTGTGGCATGAGGAGAACCACAGTGGAAAATTTGTTAGAAGAAATAACAGAAACAGATGCCAGAGATATTCCTATGAAATAATAAGTCAGGAAAGCCTGAAATCTGAACTAGAGGAAGTGAATATAATTTTAATTTAATATAATCTTAGAGGAAAACCAGATTTGGGATTGAAATATCAGGAAATATTGTACACTTCTCCTAGAAAAAAAATAAGAGAAGAGACGCCCTTTAATGGGAAGATATTTTAAGGTGGGGTCATGTATGTAGCTCAGTGGTAGGATGTGTGCATCCCATGTTCAACCCACATCACTGAAAATTATTATTTCTAAAATTAATTTGAGAAATGTTTAAAGAACACTTAAATACACTTGAAATACCATTAACTTGACAAGAAAGGTGAGTGCAGAGCATTGAAGAGAAACAAAAAAAAATAAATAAACTATATAGTTTCCAAATTAATACTATCAGGATAATACGCTTTGGGGCTGGAGCGATAGCACAGCGGGTAGGGCTTTTGCCTTGCACGCGGCCGACCCGGGTTCGATCCCCGGCATCCCATATGGTCCTCCAAGCACCGCCAGGAGTAATTCCTGAGTGCAAAACCAGGAGTAACCCCTGAGCATCACTGGGTGTGACCCAAAAAGCAAGAAAAAAAAAGGATAATACGCTTTCTTAAAGACAGGTCATAGAGCCTGGAAGGTAGCAAAGGAATTGAGATACATACCCCCAATAACTTGGAAAGCCATTGCAGAAGTAAAATGGAATAGTTCCAGAGCTTCATATATCTGAACACTTGCAGAAAATTATTTTTTTTAGAGCAGACAACTACCCTCATGGACTCATGTGAACACCAGGAACTAGTAAAGAAGAGCAAGTGCTAGGAGTCCTGGGGAACATAGTTTCTCAGAGGTCAAAGGGCTGAGCACATGCTTTGCACATGAAAAGCCCACGTTCAATCCCTAGTTCCACACAGTTCCCTCAAGCACTGCCAGGTGTGACCACCGAACAAAACAATAACACCAAGAGTTCAAAAACTGTCACCTCTCAGTTCTGTGATTCATCACTCCACAGTCACCATTCCTCTTCCCATGGAGGTATTTCCTGTCATGGTTCTACTCCCACTGACAGAGAGCCACAGTGGAAGTGGTGCATGAATCTGTGTCCCCTGGACCTTCTCTAGGGATCCACCTGTTCTAAGTTCCAAATGCATTGGTAGAAAGAAAATGCTGGCACAATAAAGACAAGGAGGGTGATAGACGCAGAGGAACGAGGGACCTGTCCTCAGAGCGACCCAAACGAGTGTCACCTTCTAGCTTTACTGTCACTTCCCAACACTCTTAGCTCTCCTTACTGCCTTCAATTTCTGTGCAGTGCCGCTTCTTTCCAATATTACTTTTAAATTGTTTAACTATAATTTTTTTATATCTTACATTTGTATTTGCTGATAATATCTGTTTGTTTGAATTCTGGGGAATAAGGATCTTTGTTTTGTGTCCCTAATTCATCTTTTAAAATTTACATATATATACACGTGTGTGTGTATCAATCATAAAATGTTTTAAAAAGGATTTTTGTGGAGGGATTAAACTTCTTTCATGTATACCTGGAAGGCACAAACTGGGAATATATTGCGGCTATTCTTGTGTTGATTTTGACTTAATTATTAGGTAAAGATAAGTGGGTAAGACTTAAAATTTTGAAAGTAGACTTAAAATACTTGATTCTAATTCTTACGAAAGTGAGGAGGAAATAAGACACCATTTAGATTGAGTAGGGGACTTCTGATAACTACATAATTTGAAATCCCAAAGAATGAAGGAGAAATCTCAGCACAGATGATAAAAGACACCAACAGATTAGTAAAGGGGGCAGGTAGAGCTTAGTGTAGAAGCACAAAGACTCAAGTTTCAAATGACAGTCAGACTTAAGCCTAGGTAGAGCCATAAGGAAAAGACAAAGTGATAGGGAACAGATCTGGAAAATAGGAGACTGTGGGACAGTGACAGCACTCTTTAAATATTTAAAATCTCCCCTATAGATGAGAACTGTTTCTATATAATTACAGAGGGTCCTACTAGGATCAATGGGAAAAGCACATTTTTTTTTTGCTTCCTAATAAAATGGCCTATTTAATAATGACAACTCTAGTGCCCCATCACTGGAAATCTTCAAAAAAGAGTTTGCATCTACAGATGCCTCTGTGCTACGCATAACATTAAATTCTATCCATCACCTGTCCTGTATCTTTGGAATCTCACTGTCTGCATACTGGAATGAATCTCACAGGCTGCTTATTCTTCAATATCATCTATGTGAGAGCACTCAAGAGCAAAATTAAGGGGAATGATTTCCTACTGACTGGGGTTTATGGAAAGGATTTATTCCTCTTCTCAAATCCATGCAGATACCTCTTTACGACCACTGAAATCCTTCCGCAAATTTCAGAATATAAAAATGTTGGTAGATTTTGTAGCTATTGTGTGGAAATGGAGCACCTTTAAGTCGTCTGCATGCAAGGCAAGTGCCTTACCTGCTGAACTATCTCCCCAGCCCATCAAAATTATTTTTTATATAATTGCATTTACTGTACAAAATTACCTATCTCCAAAGTAATCAATCCTGAGAAGGAGAAGTGTACAGAAGTGGCTAGAACGAGATAATCTTTTTTTTTTTTGCTTTTTTGGGTCACACCTGGCGATGCATAGGGGTCACTCCTGGCTCTGCACTCAGGAATTACCCCTAGTGGTACTCAGGGGACCATATGGGATGCTGGGAATTGAACTCGGGTTGGCCGCGTACAAGGCAAACGCCCTACCCACTGTGCTATCACTCCAGCCCCATGGGATAATCTTTATACTTAGAGAGTTCTCTGAGAGAGGCTTGGAAGAGAATAAAATATAAACAAATATTTGAACAAATTCACCTCATGCGTATTACAAATAAAACAACAGTATCATAGGAGTGAATAAAAATTGCCTCCTACTTTAGCCTTGACTGCTAGGGAAGGTCTTTCAGTCTGAGTCCTAAGGAGACCTCAAGACAGTGGAACATGTGGCTGTTTGAACAACAAATGAGTGTGGTTTCAACCTGGTGATCAAGGAGTTTGGATTGTGATGCAATTGGAGAGACATTCAGACCATTCGGGGTGCTGCAGTGTGTTAGTATGTTGTCTTATCCGCAATGAGAAGCTGTTAAAGGGTTTTTAGAGGGTAGTGAGAAGACCTAACATACACTTTTGAAAACTTGATGAAGAATGTCTTAGGGGCAAGAATGAAAATTATTTGAAATCAGATAAAGAAAAATGCTTAAATTCTATTCTAGAGGTGAAATCAGTAGTATTTGATGATGATTGGAAGAGAAAAAAGTGTTTGATGAGGAAGAGCAAGGAATAAAAGAAGATGTCCAAATTTTTGTTTTGACCATCTACTTGGCTGGTGTCATTTATTAAGAGAGGGAAAATAAGATAAAGGAATTTTTGTGGGAAAGAAACCAAGCAGTTAGTTTGAGAGGTCTTTGGTGATATTAGGATATTCTCATGGTGATGTCAAATAGACAGCTATTAGCACTTATGAAAGATTCACACTCAATAATCCATTTTCATGAAAGCACTCTGAAGTTGTTTCTCAAACAGGTCAGCTTCTTCTGTCTCTGGTGTTTAGTCTTAGCTGAACTCTCATGCTTTGGGATTGCATTTCTAAGGACTTTCTGGCTATCTGGTCTATGAGGGCCATTTTTTATTTACATGGTTTCAAAGCTGAAAATACATTGTGTCAGTTTTGGGGGAAGGCGGTTAATGAAGAGAACCCAGGATTGAAATTTAAGGATGTATTATTGATGTGGAAAGTAGCAGGACAATAGAGGAAGAAAACTTAGGAAACAATGTAATCTAATGGAAAGCAACAAAAATTGATGCTTTCATATGCATAGAGAAATTGTTGAAGGCTTCTCAGAGAGCTGTGGGATGAGTTGAAAGTCCCACTTCCAATAAATATAGTAAATTAAAAATGAAACCCCCTTCAGAAGTTCCAAATGGTTCATCCTTCTGAACCACTTTTTTTTTCATTTTTTTCCTTCTGCCTTTTTTTTACTTCTTTTTGATTTTTTAAAATTTTTCATTAGTGAATCATCACAAGGTACAGTTACAAACCTATGAACTTTTGTGTTTGCATTTCAGTCATATAGTGATCGTTTACCTATCTCTCCACCAGTGCCCATTCTCCTCCACCAATGTTCCTAGTATCCCTCCCACCACCCCACCCTGCCTCTGCAACAGGGCATTTCCTTTTGTTCTCTCTCCTTTTGGGTGTTGTAGTTTGCAATAGAGGTATTGAGTGGCCTTCATGTTCGGTCTATGGTTTACTTTTGGCATGCATCTTTCAACCCGAATGGGTCCTCCCAACATCCTCTAGTGTTTCCTTCTCTTCTCTTCTAAAAAATGAATGGGGTTTCATTTTTAATTTACTATATTTTTGTTGGTTTATTCTTTCCTGACTTATCTTCTAACTCTGTAATTTAATGCCTTTCTCTGTATACATGTGTGTTAATCAATGTAATTATTTCCAGATTTTCCCTTTAGTCTCATTTCCTGGTGAGTATGATATGCACTCCTCCAAAATTATGTGTTAGAATGCAGTAGCACTACAGTTTGTAAAATCAATGCCTCATGATCCTGAAAGTGTGGAATTATTATGGTCAAACAAGAATGACTCCAGCTGTTTTTGTTTTGATTTTGGTGCTAGATCTTAAATGCTTTTAAGCTGCATGCACATGTTCTAAATGTGTGCTGTTCTTTTGTTAGCTCTTTATTTTTAATTACATAACATTAATTGATGTTTTCTTAGCTTTTCTAATTTATTAGTACATATAAAAACAGTTGAAAGCAATAGACTAGTCATTGTAAATACACATGGTGACCTCCAAATATTTGTTGAAACTGTTTAATAATAAAAGGTCAACCACTTTTACTACCACTTTGGCTAAGACAGCAGCATTTGTCTTTAGTAAACACTTTTTTGTTTGTTTGGGGCCACACCCAGCATATCCAGCACTTACTCCTGGCTCTGGTGGTTACCCAGGGGACTGACTGTATGTGATGCTGGAAGTTGAACCCAGATCAACTATGTGCTAGACAAGCACCCCACCCACTGTAACATTTCTCCAGCCCGTTTATTAAGCACTTTCTGTAGATTACCTTTTTTTTTTTATAGTTTGTCAGATACAATTTTTTTTATTTCTTTTATTAATTCACCATGTAGAAAGTTACAAAGGACTGACAAATAATATTTTTTTAAATGGGAAAAATTGAACAATGGGGAAAGTGTAGTATCAGAGCCAGAAAAGTTTTTATGAAAAGTCTTACTAAAGTGGGGCTGGAGCGATAGCATAGCAGGTAGGGTGTTTGCCTTGCACGCGGCCAACCCAAGTTCAAATCCCAGCATCCCATATGGTCCCCTGAGCACCACCAGGAGTAATTCCTGAGTGCAAAGCCAGGAGTAACCCCTGTGCATCGCCAGGTGTGACCCAAAATGAAAAAAAAAAAAAAGAAAAAAAAAGTCTTACTAAAGTTCTGTGTTTTATATAAGTACCTGTGTTATTAGCATATATTTTCTTAGATTAGTACACAGAGACATGAACACCATTAGATAAAATGCAGAATTTGGACTTTTTTATCATTATTGTAAAAAGTATATGTTTTCTTTTTACAATAATGTTATTTAGTTTCCAATATTAGTTTGCTTTATTTCCCAGTGGATTCTACTATGAGTGGGGGACAAAATCTTTTTTGACACAAAAATTTGTATTAAAAATAATAATAGGGGCTGGAGGACAGTGGGTAGGGCATTTGCCTTACACGCAGCCGACCCGGGTTCGATTCCCAGCACCCTATATGGTCCCCTGAGCACCGCCAGGAGTAATTCCTGAGTACAGAGCCAGGAGTAACACCTGTGCATCGCCAGGTGTGACCAAAAAAGCAAAATAGTAACAATAATAATGATAATAATGGCTGGAATGATAGCCCAATAGGCTGGAGCACATACTTTACATGCAGAAGATCTAGGTTTAATCTCCAATACTACATGATCCCCCAAGCACCACCAGGATCAATCCCCTCCAGCCCACCCACCCCAAGCCAGCATTAGTCCCTGAGCACGGCTGAGTGTGACCCCAAAACCCAAAAAATGAGAATAAAAAATAAAAGGAATTATATAGTGCATAAAAAAAGAGGAAGTTTAGTTATGGGGTATCTCCCTGTCCTGTGATTTGTGTTCAAAGTTCACAGATAGGTGGAGATAAGAGAGATAAGATGGTTAAGGTATGTCCTGGGTAACCACGGACTCAGAGCTAACGTCATGGTCAGATGCAGGACAGAGGCTGAGAAAGAGCTGTCAGAAGCTGGTCTCAGGCCTCGAACACTGGGGCCCCTCTGGTTTAGAGGATTAGTGAAGGGCTCTCAGGATCTCACCCCTTTCTTCGCTTCAGACTGCCTGGGTTCCAGGGGACCAGAGGGCACAGGGGAAAGTACTCACCTTGAACGGGCCGATCCAGATTCCATCCCCAGTACCACACAGGGTCCCCTGAGCCAAGTCAGGAGTGATCCTTGAGCACAGAGCCAGGAGTAAGCCAAACACAACAACAATAAAACCAGAATTCCTGGGTGTCATGGCTTGCAGCTATAAAAGGCAGGAGATTTGGCCTCTTTAAGCGAATCTTTTTTTAAAAAAAATCTTTTTATAAATGAAATTAGAAATTGTTTATTTTTATTTAAAAAAGGGTATTTACTTGTTTTAAATTGCTGCTACTTGAATTGTTATCACTGTATTAGGGAACAAGCCAAGGGCCTGAGGCTGGGTACGGGCTCTGTTCTACCACTGGTCACGGGCTCACCAAGCAGTGAGCATTTGAAGATAACTGTCCTTTCAGTGGCTGTGTAATATTTATTAAAATATCAGGTTTTTATTTTGTCATGCCCAGAGAACCTATAAAGTGTTTCCTTTGTAATGTGAAATACACTATTATTTAAAATAGGTAGCAACAGTGAACCAGATCAGTGCCACTCTGTCGTATTCTCTGTCTCTGTCTCTCTCTCTCTCTCTCTCTCTTTCTCTTTCTCTATTTCTCTTGCACACACACACATACACACCACACACATGGGAACACATACCACATGCACATACCACATGCATACAAGTAATGCTGACCTGGGGGTGTAGTTCAGCACCAGAGCACAGAGTGTCTATGTGTGTGTCCCTGCGCTCAATCCCTGACACCAGACACATCACACAAAGAACAACAACAAGAACAAAGGTAAAACAAAAAATAAAGGAACTCAGAAATCCTCCCTCACAATTTTCCTGTGTCCAAATGTAAATAATGGTGACTAGCTATAATGAAACATTTTCAGAGGAAAGATTGTTGAATAGTGTTGCCAAGTTTTAAACTCACACAGATTTTTGTGTATGTGGTTAGTGTTTAGCTGTGAATTGTGCACAATTTACAGTTCCACTACTGACGGGTTTACATCTGTGTGGTAGACGGGGAGAAAAAAAGGGAATTTTTGAAAAGTAAAATCCATCCAGGGGGTTAAGTTGTTAAGGGAGAGGCCAAGAAGAATCCATAGTGCTAAGCAGAACACATATTGATTGGTCTCTCTTTAGAATCATTTGTATCGATTAGATCGTTTCTGACACCACCAGTGGGCCTCTCCCTGAGACTGTTTGCCCAGGCATGGTCTTATCCGACCTGGGCTACCGTCCACCTGGTGAGAGCAGAATGGATAGAAGCCTTGGGAGTAGAAGTTCTGGAGACAAACTCTTCATCCCCATTATTTCTTGTTAGGAAACAGTGCCTGAAGTGGGAGTCAGCTGATGATGAGTGGTGTCATTTGGCTCCTAAATTGCCACTTTGCACAGAATCTTAACTGTTTACCCAATGTTCTGAGCTGTGCAAGCTCCAAATAGAACTCCCTTTGGGAGCAGCTCACTTATGCCCAATCAAGGTGATGTTTGACCTGGATCTGTAATGTGCTTTCCTGTGGGCATTTTTCTCAGGATATTATTCAAATTCCTGAAGCTTTTCATTCTTTGCCAGAATCCAGGCTCTTTTCTGCTACTTTTGGCTTTGCTTTTTTTTTTTTCTTTAGTCAACAGCTGACTGCTTAGTTATAAATATTTTGCCTTCAGGTGCAATGAAAAATAATTAATGTGCACACAGTGCAAAAGTTCACTGGACAACTAAGTGCAAACATCTATGATAAATGTTGTTTTCTGTTTTTTAGGCCATCATGGTATCAAACAACTATAAAATACATATAGTATTTATATGTTTGTATGTGTGTATTAATAATAGTCTTTTTTTACAATCAGTGTTTGATTCAATTAAAAGGAAGAAAAAGGAACAAGAGTTAATTGGGAACCATATTTAATTTAGTTGGGTTTTAGCAATATCTCTACTTTCCATGCATACCCAGCATTATTCTTGTTTCACTGTGGTGTAAAGAGAAAATGAATAATGAGTAAATGATTAACTAAAAAAGTGTAAAAGAAAGACTGAGACGGTTTAGATGCTCTGACCTTTAACAAACATTGAATAGCTATTGGATCAGTACATGAAATATATATAATTTTTTTCAGTCTTGTTTTGTGCTTATGTAGAATGTTTACCTACACACAATTTCAAGACCTATTTATCTACTAATAAAATGGTAAGATGCCAGGTAGTGTTTATTTAGAATTCCCGGGGAATTGTAGTAGAAGGAATGTTTTCTTCTTTTATTATAAATATTTGAGAATGATCTAACATTACTGTAAAGATTTTTTATAAAGGTACCCCAAGGCTAGAGCACTGTAGGAATTGTGGGACAGAATACTTTATCACATATTCCTCAAGCTTGGAAACCCCTCTGTCTCTTCACTGCCCATGAGATAGTGAGAAAAGAGGGGCCATCATGGCAAGGCCCAATGCTTCCCCATTTCCAAGACCCATAGAGACATGTAGAGTGACGGCTGTGGTCAGGATAGAAAAACTCCTGTTTGTAATTTCCTTTATTCCTGTTTTCCACTGTCCAAACAGTCTTCAAGATGCAGCTCAGTTTATCTCTTCAAGGGAGCTCTCCCCCGCCCCATCCCTTAAAGTAGAGTTAACCACCCCCATCCTATATCACTTAGTGCCTAAAACCTATCAAAAATAATCTACTTATTTTATTCTTTTGTGTTTATTTTTATTTCTTGTCTGTGTTACCCATCCTACTTCCTGTCCATTATCAGATTTATATTCCTTCAGAGCCATATCCATGTCTTGGCATATCTTCCCACAGATCCTAGAAACGGGTCTAGAAATGGCATGTGGTGTTAATCTGAATGAAGGAGGAAATAAGGGGAAATGAATGCCATCATACAGTAGAAGGGAAACAAAGTGATTCAAGAATCATGGTTTTTGGGGCTGGAGCAATAGCACAGTGGGTAGGGCATTTGCCTTGCATGTGGCCAACCTGGGTTTGGTTCCCAGCATCCCATGTGGTTCCCTGAGCACTGCCAGGAGTAATTCGCTGGGTGTGACCCAAAAAGAAAAAAAAAAGAATTGTGGTTTTTTTCATGCCCTTCCTTTTTACTGTGACCCTAAACAAGTTTTTCTGAGGGTCCTTCTTTTCTAGTCTAGCTTTAGATCTTTAACTTTATCATGAATCATTCTTCCTCCCCACCCAGTGGTGTTGGGATCAAACCTGGGTCAGCTACATGAAAGGCAGTGCCCTCCCTACCCACTGTACTAACTCTCTGCCTCCATATCATGAATCATTCTTAATCATATAAATATTTCTCCTAGAGGAATGATTTTGTTTTACTTTGAAAACAGCACTCATGTGACCATTCCAAAACTTGCAGAGAGGCTATGTAGGAAGCATGAACATTCTTTTTCTGTGTTTTCGAATTATTAATCCTTTGTGATTTGATTTATGATTACTCCATTTAGTTTTGCGAAATACTCCTTTCAGGGAGAACTAAATGCCAAAAAATTGCAAATCTCATCATGTATATTTCTTATTCACTCTGAAATTGAGTCATTTGTGAATTCTGCCTGAATTCACACTTATTCACTGATTTCCAAAACATCTTGAAGACAGTTAGTAAGCCTTGGATTCCAGGTAATGACTCAATGAAGATTATATAAGTATTCCATATAATTAAGCACAAGTACGATGGCAAAGGTTCCTTGCTATGGTTGGAGAAACAATTCTCACTGGCAGTTTCATTACCTAATTATTGGCATCAGTGGATTCTCTTAAGAAGTGTCAGTTAATTCAGAGTGGGTACCATGGGGTCAGAAGATGCAAATTCACACCCTGAATCTGGTAGTTAGAATACTGGACAAATTACTTTCTAGCACCATGCTTCAAACTTCAGGGTTTTAAACCGTGGTTTCATTTCTTAAGAATGTGGTACCTTGAACAGGAGACTTGCCTTGAACACACCTCAGTTTTCTCATCTTATTAAATGAACAAGGTGGTAATATCTCCTAATAGAGTTGATGGGTGTTGCATTGAGTTAGGTAGAGAAAAGGGTGGCAGACACGTGGCACATATTAGTTCATACCACTAGTGTGAACTCTAAGAAGATAGACAGCTGTGTCCATTTATATTCACCACTTTACTCCAGTGGCTAGAATCATGCCTAGCATGTGGTGGGCAGTTGATATATTTATTATGCATTATTTTTCTTACCTGAAAAAGTGAAAATAAAGCTACTTTATAGAGAATGTTTAGGAAGACTAATTGAGATCATGTATCCTCTATATAACATTAGCTATCAGCTTCCTCATGATTATTATACAAAAGGGCATTAAATAATATAAAAAACTAATTATTTTATCTTTCCCTATAGAGTCTAGTGAGTCTATTTTTAGGAATTCTGACTTTGATTTTTAGGGGGTTTGCTTTCATGCCTTAGTCAAATATTTATCATATTTTTAGCCAAGTCAATAAATTAACTTATTTTCTCTCATGGACACTTACTAAGATAAAAGCAAAAACCATAAATCTCACTATGGAAACAATAAAAATGCTAACCATTTCATCTTATCTCTTTATCTTCTCATACCCTAAATTTGCTTCGATTTCCACCTTTATGATAGTTTGGACTGACCAGCTGCTCAGGTGTTATTGTGCATTTGGGGGACATCTGTGATATGGTACACAGGACATGGAACCTGAATCAGGCTGTCTGATTTGATGCCTGCTCCTGCCACTTTCTAGCTGGGAGCCGTTTACTGTTGAGTGCTTATTGACTAATCTATAAAAGAGATAATGAAGCTAATCTCAGGATCTGTAGAAAGATTGGGTGGTGTGAGTGGCATGATATGTTTCAGGTTCACGAGATAGATAATCAAATAGTATGTGAGCCCCATATAGAGTGGTAGAATTTTTTTTCAAGCCATGTTTTGCTTTCAGAAGTCAGTGATTTCCTTCCTTTTTGACTCACTCTTTATATTTGGCTCAATAACATTTTCATTTGAATAGTAGATGATGATGAACTTCGACTAACATCACTGGCAGTCCTACATCCCAAATCACTGACTATAAATCCTAGTAGGTAGGAAAGACATTTTCAATCTTTGGTCAGTCGTTTATTATTACATAGTGTTTTTCACTCATTTGGGTGTGGTAGTACTCCCACTAGAATTCCCGAAGAGTGGAATAAAGATGAAACCAATGTATTCACAATATATAAACCAGAAATAATATTTAGATAGTATCTGTTATGCATAGGAAAGCAGTTGAATACCGGACAAGGAAAAGTGAAATTGTATAATCTGCAATTTATCATCCAGAACATGAGGCCTGCGACAGCCATTGTGGTTTGTCTCTCTGCCTTGGTAGCCCTGTTGCAACACGGTTTTCCTTAAAGCCTGTTTCGCTGGAATAAGTGATAAGTGATCAACTTTCTTTATTCTCCATACTCCTCCTTCTGCTCTTCTTTCTTTTTTAAAACTAAGGGAGAGAGAGTGCCTGCCGTAGAGCAGTCTGTGGGGTTGGGTGGCAGGAGGGATCCAAGGAATATTGGTGGTGGGAAATGTACACTGATGGAAGGATGTGTGTTGGAACATTGTATGATTGAAACTCAATCATGAAAGCTTGTTAACTGTATCTTACGGTGATTCAATTAAAAAATAATAATAATTTATTGGATCACCATGAATTACAGTTACAAAATTATTTATAATTGAGTTCCAGGGCACAGTGTTCAAGCACCAGTCCCTTCACCAGTGTCCACTTCCTTCTACCAGTGTCCCCAGGTTCCCCTCCCACCCCCCAGTTTGACTCTCTGGCAGACACTTTTTTCCCCCCTTCTTTTTTTCCTTTTAGGCATTGTGGTTTACAATAGTTACTTAGAAAGGCTCATGCATATCACTTTACCTCCTTTCAGAACACAATCATCAGCCAGAGTGACCACTTCCCTCTGTCATTATCAGAGTGGTTTATACAATGACCCTTCTCTGACTTACTCCCCCATAACCCCATGGTGGTGACCTTCGTACTAAGGCCAGACCAGTTCTCCTGCCCTTCTTTGGGTATTAGTTACTCTTCTATTTCTTTTCTTTATACCCCACTAATGAGCAAGATCATTCTGTATCTGTCTGTCTGTCTGTCTGTCTGTCTGTCTCTCTCTCTCTCTCTCTCTCTCTCTCTCTCTCTCTCTCTCTCTCTCTCTCTCTCTCTCTCTGGCTCATTTCACTCAGCATGATACTCTCCAGATCCATTCCTGTCACTGTATGTTCTTTGATCCCTCTCTCTATCACTTAGGTCCTAACTGTAACAAAAACTATTTAACAACTTCCCGGGACAAGCTTGTTTTGAACGTGTAAGAGAAATGATGCTCAGGTAGAAACAAATGCCTCTAGCTTTTCCTGACAGACCTCTTTTAGGCTCATAAAGCCTGGTCTTAACAAAGAAAAGTGGGCGGCCAGGACCCAAAGAAAAGGTAAATCCACACAGCTCAGTCCTGCCTGCGCACCCACATGCTTCATAGATCCCTTATCTCCATGCAATGACTTTTAGAAACCCCAGACCTCCGCTTCCACAGTGACTCATTATGATGTCCCTAGATCAAAAGAAAGGTCTCCAATTGATTCCCTCGGATTTTCCAACTCAACTCTCCTGATGTTTTCCTTTTGATCACAATCTAATACACACACAGAGGCCAGAGAGATGTACAGGGGTAAGGCCTTGCAAGCAGCCCACCCCTGTTCAATCCCCTGCACTGCATACAGTCCCCCAGGCATTGCCTGCAATGATATCTGAGCCCAGAACAGGAGTAAACCCTGAACATCACTAGGTGTCACTGCAAAGCACAAGCCCCATCTCCCACCCTACCTCCCAAAATGTAATCCACTAACAACCATCCATTTTCATGGAGCACTGCAATTATGCAGTTACTGCAAAAGCTCCCCTCTGATTGCTTAGTTCTGTCTTTAGCATAATGGTGAGAAAATAATACTTTACCTTTGTGGCCCACTAAAATTCTGTGGCCCACTGTTTCAAAACAAAGAAAGATGACTTGCAATAAAGCCCTACCACTTTCTACGGCTCTAGAATGCTCTTATTCTTATGAAAATGTATTGAATGAAGAGGTTTCTATTCTCTGAATCAAAGCAATATTGTATGAAAATATGCTCAGAAACTTGGGTTTTATCAGCACTCTATGGAAATGCCCACGTTCTCAGAAGGTGAATAATGAACAGGAAAAGAAACTCAGAGAGCACTGTAAGGATATGAATGAGAAAGGGTGCCATTTTGCTCCCGGGGGGGGGGGGGTGTGGGCGTGAAGTAAAAAACCTAGAATGGCCATAAGTTACTGAGAGATGTTATTATGCAAGTGGACTTGTATTTGTATTGAAAGTATCCTAATATGCAGAAAGATTTTAGAATATTTCTTTTGGTTGTTCTTTTTTTTAAAAAAATTTTTGTTTGTACTTTCCAAATTGTGATGTCCCTGGCCAAAGACCTTGACATACCTAAATAACAGGCCCTGGAGTTATCTCCTTTCCTCCGCCTCCTTGTCTGACTTCATTTCCTGCCTGTTCCTTCGCCCCATTCCAGCCACCCTGATACTTCCAGAACACAGCTGGTCCTCACTCCTCTGAGGGCCTCTGCCTTAAGGCTACCCACTTCTTCCAATGTCTGAAATCCTGACTGCCTCAGCTTCTTCCAACCTCCCTCCAAATGCATTCCTGTCCATGACGGCCACCCTGGGAGTCCCCTGTTCAATTTCAGACTGTCCCACACCCTAACTTCATTTTCTCCATTTGTATCATTAATCCCTTTAATGCATGGTTTATTGATTCCTTCTCTCTCTCCTCGCCATACTGGAAAGTAAGAAGTCCAACCTCGGGTATTTTCCCTGCATTGATCACAATCAGGTCCTGAATCTTCTATTTATGTGGAGTTCAATGAAAATTCACTGAAGAAGGGTTTGGCTTTCCCAGTGCATTAAACAAAGGGTTTGTCCAAAGAGCCTCCTCCGCAAATAGTTAACTGCATCAAAGAACCGTTTCAGATCTTGTAATGTACTTAATGATCGTTCTTTGATGGAGTTGGAGAGTCATTGTACTCACCTGACCACCCCCCTAGATAGAAAAACTGAAGTTTTCGTGGAGTTGGAAAGAAGGATGGGGGAAAGTTTGACTCCTAGAAGAATGGAATCAGTTGCTTTGTGTCCCAGGACAGATTCGTATGGATGAGGAAGGCGAAGTCTCTGGTTTAGGTGTTCAAGTTTTCGGTGTTGTGGTCATTCTTAGCAAGAGTAGGTAACTTTATTTCATTTGGACAAAGTAAGGTGTGACAGTCCCAAAATTAAAACAAAAGTTGATAAGCCTCTAGTACCTTTTCATGGTCAGTGCTTCTTAAGGCCCTTCCTTTTCTTTTTTCCCTTTGCCCCCCCTCTGTTGACTTGGCTTTTTTTTTTTTTTTTTTTTTTTTTTTTTTAACAAAGATAACTTGCATCATGGGCTTTCGGGGAATCCTGACAATCGGGAAGCCTGGACAGGTGCTGGAACGGAAGGGAATGTCAATCTTTCTCTGTGCATGTGGGAGGAGCCCTGAGCAAATGGTCCGTGGCACCAGGGCCCGGGGAAGTGACGGCTGGGCGGACGCGCCTTCCTGGCCCCGCGTTTGTCTCGGCCGCTCCGGGAGAAGCTGGCACGGCCAGGGCTGCTGCTCGCCCCCCGCGCTCTGCCCGCCGAGGTGCCGCCGCCTCCCAGCGGGCGCTGATTGGCGGCTCCAGGCGAGGGGCGGGCGGGCCGGGCACCGGCGCTCGGGTCCGCCGCGGCCAGACCGACGTGCCCGCTGGCTCCCCGGCCCGTCCGGACCCGGCCAGGCGTGTTCCCCGAAGCGCTGCGGGCGCCGCGCCCCCCCAGCCGCCGCCAAGACGCCTCGGATCTTGTACCGCGGGACAAGCGGGTCCGCGTCCAAGATGGGCCGCCAGGGCTTGGGGGGCGCGGCGGGGCGCTCCATGCAGCGCTCGCAGAGCCGGAGCAGCCTGTCGGCCTCCTTCGAGGCGCTGGCCGGCTACTTTCCCTGCATCCACTCCCTGGACGAGGAGGAAGGGGGTGAGTGCTTGGGGCACTGGGCTCGGGATCCGGGGCACCTCGGCGCATTGGGGGTGCGGGGCGCTGATGGGGAGGAATTTGAGGTGCGCGGTCCCCAGCGACCCCCGCGGTTCCCGTTCGAGGGGGGGGGGTCGCGCTGGAGGAGACCCCTAGGCGCTGGCGGGGCGCGCTCGGTCCACTTAAATCCCAAGTGCTGGGAAGTTGGCGGAAGAAGCAGCCTGGTGGGGGATGCCCGCCACTCGGTGCGCCCTGGGTACCAGCCTTGGGCACCAGCCTTGGGCTTCAAGGAGCCAAAGACTGGGGGACATCAAAGCGGAAACTTTGGACCCGGAATCTCAGACCTGCGGAAGTTCAGGATCAAAGTGAAGGTGGGCTCGCGGTGGCTGGGGACTTGGTACTTGTATTCCCTTGGGTGTCGGGGCAGTCAAGCAAGTCAGAAAGAGGGATGAGCCCCGTTTAAACTTGTCCCTAAGGGGGCTCGATTTATAAGAAGTCATAAGTAACATAACCCATTTTCCTAGTGAAGAACTTTCCTGTAAGAGTTGCAGCCAGCGACTGCTGAAAATAAGTTGTAAGCCAGAGTACACATTGACAGCAAAATAAGTGTCCCTGCGTTTAATGTGATTGTCATTGCTGAGCGTACTGTGAATTGTGATCGTCTGTAGATGAATATGGAATAGGATTTGTCTTGCTCTTAGTTTTGTAACGATCACGGCTACCTCTTAGAAGGAAAACTGTAGGAGATGCTGATTTAGAAGAAGTTACCTACCCCGTGCTAGGGGCTCATAGAAATAGAATTTTCCTGCGGCCGGGGGTTATGGAAGGTGGAAGGTGGGAGATGGAAGATTAATAATATGTCTGGAAAGTGGTCTTCAGTTCAATTTGCTAGTTAGAGCTCTCCAGGATTCGTGTAGTATATTGTTGCAGTAATAGTTTGCTATAGATCAACATAGGTTTTATAATTGGTTTTATAATTCTGTCTTCACTATAGAAACTTGGCTTTTGTCTTGATCTCCTTTGTGTCTTTACATTTCACCTGTTTTTGAATTAAATGTTTGGAATTTAGGGAAATATAAGCAGATCAAGAAACAGAAAATCAAATGGTTAAATGAATAATAGTTGTAATTAAAATTTTTCGTATTATTGTTCGGGTGCTAATCTAAGAACAACTTATATTTTACTTCTTAGGCTCTCAACAACTTTATGAAGCAGTAGATTTATTATCATTATTTTCTACATGAGGAAATCAAGGCAGAGAGAGGATCAGAAACGTGCCCGAGTTCACTCATATAGCAAAAGAATTAACATATAACCCCAGGGCCCTAGAGATAGTTTGGAGTCAAGGCACTTGCCTTGCACACAGCTGACTCCAGCTCAATTTCTGGTATCACACGTGTCCCCCAAGTGCTGTGCCAGGAGTCACCTCTGACCAAACAGCCAAGAGTAAGCCCTGAGTACCACCTGAACCCCCCAAACACAAACAAACAAACAGAAAAATAAGCCTGCCAGCAGTCCACAGCAGAACCTGTATATTTAGTTTGGATTAGTACTTGCTTATATGCCAAAAACAGTAACAATAAGTCTCACAATGGAGATGTTACTAGTGCCCGCTCGAGCAAATCGATGAGCAACGGGGATGACAGTGACATTATTTTCTTACAATGAGACAATACACACATACCGAGCAAGTGGAAAAACCAGAGCTCAAACCCAAGTGTGCCTGAGAAAGAAGAAATAAAACATACACTATTATAGGCTTGCTTCTCAATTTAGGAACCTTCTAAACCTAAACCTCTGAATGTACTTTAGATAAACTGTCATCCTTGCTCACTGTCACTAGAATTGGATTGACAAAGTACCATGGTAAAAAGCCATTGTGAGACAAGAGAAAAGCTTATATAAACTTTACCATTTTTTCCCCTTAATATTTTAAGGTCTATTCACTTAACCTTGACCCATGCAGACTAATCCCAAAGGAAATTCCTATCTCTACACATGGGAAGTTGGAATCGGTTTCTGCACCACAATAGTGTCTTGAGTTGCGAAGATTAAGTATTTCATAAGGAAGCCAGAATGTTTCAATTACACGTTTAATTTTCTATTGGTGATTCCATATAAATGAGGGGTCTTTCTACTGGGGTTTCAGCCATTTTAGAGGCAAGAGAAGAAGCCTCTCTTGCATCCTGAATCTGACAATCCTCCTACCACCTTGGAAACTCCTGAGAATTTTTTTTTTTCCAATGTATTTCACCACACCTTGCAGGGCTGTGAAAGTTAGAAATGACTGGCCTTGGAATTGTGCTTCTTTACAGTTTTTTTCTATTCAAACACCCACAGAGGGCACATGAATTTCCTGCAGGGAACATTCTCATGTGAACTTACTCAAGAATAAATTATTATATCAGAACTGTGAAACCCCATCCTAGCTCAGAAAGAAAAGAAAATCCCTTGCAAAGAGTAATTTTCAAGCTGGTTAAGTACACTCTCTCTCCTGGGGGCTATATGACTTGACTGGAGTAATTGATCAGCTCAGCGGGCTAGTCTGATTTTAAAGTTTGTCTTTGATGAGTGTGTGTGTGTGTGTGTGTGTGTGTGTTTGGAAATAGTGCACTAACTAAACAGTCTCAAACATACTCTATCTCCCTGTTCCACATTCTTATATATCATATTCAGACACTATCATTCTATCCGAGAAGTTGAGACTCTTAAGAGACTATATTCTTTTTACTTATACATTCAAAATACTGGGCATGGGGACTATTTGATAACTGACCTGTTCTAGAAGCCCCTGCATTAGGTACCATGTTCCCTGCTCCTAGAGATTACATTCTAATAATAATCAATAAACTGTAGAAGAAATAACCTTAGATTTTAAGAAAAAACCAGTTTTGGACCTTGAGAAATGTGTCCTGGGAACATGAGGATTAAACATGGATTTGAATGTGTCTGTGAGCTCCGTTCGCCTGAATTCACAACTCAAAAATGGTGAAGCTGAGCCCAAACTAACTCTGGTTTTGAGATTCATAACGCAACTATGTTCTGTTTCTTCATGTCACTAACTGCTGGCCTTGAAAACCAAGTATATTAGTAACCTCTTGTTGATCTCCTTCTTCATTTCACGTTCTTTAAGATCATGATAATACTCACGGTGGTTCATATTTCTTATCAGACTGCTCTTGTAAGAATAGAGAGATCAACTCAGCTACCTGGCTGCAAATTTTAAGTTTCACTGGGATTAGCCAGTCCTAAACAACTTCCCATCTTGGAGCAGCCTTTCAACTTTTTTGTTTTTTTGTTTGCTTCCAGTTCTTTTCAGGTTTTTTTTTTTTTTTTTTTGCTTCCTTGTCCTTGGATAAATTCCAGATCAATGTTCTACAAATCTCTGAGTCAATTTGTTTTAAAGTAAAAGTAATAATCTTAGTAACTTATCTGTGTAGGGGAGAAATATTTTCTTTCCAGATTCTAGATTCTTTGTGCTATAGATAATATTGACCTAAGACATAACAGGAGGGAAAAAAATAACAAACTGAATTCACGAATATGGAAGTCCCTGAGGTATATGGGACCTACAGGAATGACCAGTGCATATTTCATATCCTTTCTTGACAAATAATTTTTAAAAGTGGGACATGATTTTGTAACTAGTCAGGAAATTATATCAGCTTACATAGCTTTTTTTGGCCCTAAATATCCTGTGTCTGGAGAAACAGGAGCTGCCTCTCTCTCTCCTTTTTGCGGAGGGAACTTTCTTATCCCCTGCAAGGAGCAATGGTTCTTTTTATACCTGATGTTTCTTATGTGATTTTATAAGAAAGAAAGAAAGAAAGAAAGAAAGAAAGAAAGAAAGAAAGAAAGAAAGAAAGAAAGAAAGAAAGAAAGAAAGAAAGAGGGAAAGAAAGAAAGAGGGAAAGAAAGAAAGAAAGAGGGAAAGAAAGAAAGAAAAGAAAGAAAAGAAAGAAAGAAAGAAAGAAAGAAAGAAAGAAAGAAAGAAAGAAAGAAAGAAAGAAAGAAAGAAAGAAAGAAAGAAAGGAGGGGAGAAAGGAAGGGAGAAAGGGGAAAAAAAGAAAGAAAAATCAATATGTCAGGATGGTGCATTAAGGGGTAGTTTGCTTAAATTCCACATTATTTAAAAGTTTATAAAATGTGCCTAACCGTTATTAAGTCCTATAAGTGGGCTGGAGAGAGTATAGGAGGTAGGGTGCTTAATGTGTTGCATGTGGCTGTTTTAGCCAACCCTAGTGGGCCTGCTGGCACTGCACGTGGTCTCCAGGGCACCGCCAGGCTCCGCAGAGCACAGACCCAGGAAAGCCCTTGATCACCACTCAGTATGCCTAGCAGGAGATCAGCCTGGGTTCGATCCCTCCCAACTCTCTGAACCCTTCCAGAATAGACCCCTGAGTGCAGAGTCAGGAGTAAGCCCTGAGCACCACCAGCTGTGGCATGAAGACAAACCCAAAAAATGACCAGAAAAATTGAGGAAATTTTCTTTTCCTGTGATAGTGAGGTTACAAAGTATTAATGTAGATATGAACTAAAATTAACATACTAGACTAGTCAATTATTTGCTATTCTTTGAGGATGTATGACCAGTGAAAAGAGTAAACAATAAACAGTCCCGGGGCTGGAGTGATAGCACAGCGGGTAGGGCGTTTGCCTTGCACGCGGCCGACCCGGGTTCAAATCCCAGCATCCCATATGGTCCCCTCAGCACCTCCAGGGGTGAATCCATGAGTGCAACAGCCAGGAGTGACCCCTGTGCATTGCTGGGTGTGACCCAAAAAGCAAAAAAAAAAAAATAAAAATAAACAGTCCCATCTGATGAAAGTTGTACTTAGTACTTTGTCCATACTCTATTGGGGTTTTTAAAAAAGTTTCTCTTCAGTCCTCCCAAGCACAGACCTCACACCTTGCACAGCGGCCTCTGGTAAATGGTTTTTTAATAATAACATGGTATAGTTCTGCCATTCTGTTCTAGCTAAATGCTGGTGTAAGTTATAGCTTTACATTATATCTATACCATTTCTAAATCATAATATGTAGTCTGGAATTTTCAAAAGGCAGAGATACTTTTTGCATATCTTCATAATTCAAGCATTGGGGGCAGAACATAGGTAGACAGTTAAGACCTAGTGTGTATCTAGAGGAGTGTGGTTGATTATGTATATAGCACATCGTCTCATAAATGAGTTCACACTCTATTCAATAAGAATAAGCAATATTTTACATTAGTCTGACATTCTAGGCAGTTAGAGTCAACCAAAAAGATTTTGGAATTTTCTTTTTAAAAATTTTTTAAGTTAACTGTTTTATTTTCATAAAATTGTTTGCAATCATTGATTTCATTTAATATTTGAACACCAATCCCACCACCATTACACCTTCCTACCACCATATTTTGAATGTGATTTTGGAATTTTATTAATATAAAATAATTCCACTCAGAAGGCTTGTTAAGTACTTCTTATTTTCATTATTTTTGGAAGAGGAAGCTTCACCCAACAGTGCTCAGGACTTACTCCTGACTTTGTGCTTAGGTATCACTCCTGACAGTGCTTGGGGGACCATATGCAGAGCCAGGAATGAAACGAAAGTCAGCTACCTACAAGGCAAATGCCTTAATCCTTATTACTATCTTTCGAACCCCAAATATTATCTTTTTAATCTCAGGTGCAGAATCTTTTCTACCAAGGGTCCTGTCAGTATTCTGAGAGGTATTTAAAACAAATACAAAACCATGTTAAGCTCCAGGAATAGAGCTCAGTGATAGAGCAATGTGAGGGGCCTGGGTTTGATCCCCAACACTGCCAGGGAAAATAAAGAGGAGGAAGAAAAGAAGAGGAAGAGTTTGTTTGTTTGCATTCTTCAATAGGTTCATGAAATTCATAACATTAATGGGGATGAACTTCCCTATGGAGATACAGTAGGATTTAGGGGGAGGAATAACAACTCACTAGAAGGATGTGTTTCCCCCATTATTACCGCCAGGGGCTCTGATGGTCTAATATATTCTCTGCTATTATTAAGTAGGCCCTTTTTACAGAACAGTAAGGATGAGTCTGTATATTTATTCAGCCTCATGTTATACTAATGACTTTGGGGAAAAAATCAAGTAAAACTTAGCATAAAAATGAACACTATCTTTAAAAAAAAATGGTATCAGTTCTGACTGTGAAGAATCAGTTAAGATTTAGCCTTTGCCTCACGGGACTGGCCTGTTTGTATGAGCTTTTTCCCTGAAGTTGTTCCTTTATTGTTCCTGTATGCTAGGGCCCAGGACGGTGGCATACAGGCACGTGGTCTGGGTACAGCACAGAAGAGGCAGGCCTGGGCTGAATAAACTGGAGAACATTTCCCCTTCCAAAAGGCAAGAAGGGTATTCACTCCCAGCTCAGTGATGCCAAGCTGAGTAGCAGCCCAAGTTGGCAAATTCACTTTTTTTTTCCCCCAAGAAAGGCTATAAATCTGGAGACTTATTTAAAACCTTTACAATTTGAGCCACCCCTGCCAAGGAAATTCTTCCCTCTCACTCCTCCCCCCTTCCTTTTAGAACCGAATGAGGTCACCTTTGAAACCATCTGACAGCTCCCAGCCTGCCAGAGTAAGGTATATTCTGGATACCCTCCTCCAATTTAATTAGAGAACAATTCCTTAGGTTCCATTTGATCTCAGCCCGTCTCCTAGTAAATAAAGCATTCAGCCTGACATCTTCCTCACCCCAACACTGTGGAACCTGGGACCCCCCTTTGGCTGTGGAGTCTCGGGGAGCACACCAAGAGCTCTGATCAGTTGGGGCCAGGTCCCAGCCCCACACACTCCAGCACTCAAGTCTGCCACAATCTAATACTTACAGAGTTTAGCTCCCGAAGGCATTTAGGAATCCAGTAGTTGCAGAAAACTGCCCCTTCTTGCTCTTGACCTTCAGAGTTTTGAGCCTGCCTTTCTCCCCTCCAGTGCCCCTGTAGAGGGCATAGTCTCATCACCTTTTAAAACCCAGCTCCTTTCCTTCTCTTCTACATAAAGTGTTCGGAAGCTGCTTCCATCCTTGCAGGGAAGGAAACTGCACATAGGCTAGGCCTGAGAACCGAGATTGACAGGAGCTCCCCTTCTTCCTGGATGTGTGAACTGAGCAAGAAAATTCCTTGGATGTGTGATGAAAGATCGAGGGGTTCCAAAGTCACCCTCGGGGGCCCAGGGCCATTCCCAGTGATACTTGTGATACTTGGCCAACCTTGGGAGTGCGATGCTTCGCAGGGTCCAGAAGTACTGCGCCCCCCACCCCCATAGCCGCCATGAAGGTGCTCCGGCATCTCCAGGGCTACACCCAGCAGTGTTGGTGGCCAGGATTGGCGAAGTGGTGCCAGGAATGCAGAGCAGGGATCTTTCATTTCTTCACCTTTTCATTTCCTTGTTTTATGTGAAAAGTGCATTATCATATTCCCTTGTAGAAAGGAGAACTATTTTTACCACATAATGGTTATTATTCCCTTATGATTCAATTTATATAAATGTATTTAAGAAGCTGAAGAGATAGTACATCAAGTAGGGCACTTGCCTTGCACACGGCCCCACCTGGGTTAGATCTCCAGCATCCCAGATGGTCTCCCGAGTCTGCGCAGGGCCAGGAATGAGCCCTGAGCACCACCAGCTGTGGCCCCCCAAACCAAAAATAAATTAAAATATATTTAGCTCTTTGTAAACCATTATTCTGTGCTATCCACTACCTGCACTATTCGCCAGGCCCTACTTACATAAAATAAAAGGAAATTAATTAGTTTCTCAGTCATACTACCTACATTTCTAGTGCTCAGTAGCTGCAGGTAAGCAGTGGCTGCCAGGGCCAGAAAGATAGTACAGATGGTAAAGCTCTTACCTTCCATGTGACTGACCCGATTTGATCCTGAGCATCCATATGGTCCCCCAAGCACTGCATAGAGTGATTCCTGAACTCAGAGCCAGGAGTGACCCCTGAACATCACTGGGTGTGAACATAAAACAAAACAAAAAAGTGACTACCTGATTGGATAGTGCAGGAGCATTCTTAGAAATTTCTAGAAAGATAGCACCAGAGCACTCATTCATATATTTCTCAAATTGTAATTATTTATTAACTGTTTTGCCCATTTGATCAGAAAATCATAGAATATAATAACTTATATAAGCACGTTTTACACACACATGTGTTTGTATAAATTTTATATGTATAAAATCTCCCACAATCCCTTACACCAAAGAAATACTTAGCAGATATGGAGTCAGTTACAAAGGCCTACGTAGGGTCTTTGTTTGAGGAATGAAGTGTAAAGTCTATTAGGGTTGGAAAGGACCCTGTTGCTTAGACAACTGTTTTGGGGCTGGAGCGATAGCATAGCGGGTAGGGTGTTTGCCTTGCATGCGGCCGATCCGGCTTCGATTTCCAGCATCCCATATGATCCCTCGAGCAGCACCAGAAGTGACTCATGAGTACATTAGCCAGGAGTAACCTCTGTGTATCGCCGTGTGTGACCCAAACACACACACACACACACACACACACACACACACACACACACACACTGTTTCAATAATTGCAGGTACTCTTGTTACTGGTACTTCTTGTTATTTTGTTCTCTTTCAACTGCACCTAGAAGTTGGGTTTCCCTGGCTCCGCATAAACTCAAAGCACATGTTCCTATCCTAAGTTATACCTGAAATGGGTCCACAGTATATTTTATTTATGATGCCTAGTTGCAATCAACAGCCATCAACTCTAACCATGTAGGTGGAGATTTGCTAAGGGATGTCAGTGAAGTCACAAAGTCCCCAGGAAAACTGGGGAACCTAAGAACGATCCCTAAAACCATGTTTATCCTACCACAGTACCAGTATTGCTTGCACCATTGTCAACACTGAGGTTGAGCTCACTACACAGTGCCCCAGAGACTCCTTCCAAAAATGGAAGATGGCAACCCCCGTCCTTGATAGAGTGGGAGTCAGCACTGTCTCTACTTTCACAACTTCCAATTTAAAGTTGATGGCATTAATCACATCACATGAGGCTGACACCCAAGGACAGTAGATACAAGGGCCAGGAGGATTGCCCCATAGCTGGAAGACTGCTTCATGAGCAGAGGGGAGAAGGCAGATGGAATAGAGAAGGGATCACTAAGAAAATGATGGCTGGAGGAACCAGTTGGGATGGGAGATGCATGCCGAAAGTAGATAATGGACCAAGCATAATGACCTCTCAGTATCTGTGTTGCAAGCCATAATTCCCAAAAGTAGAGAGAGAGAGTATGGGGAATATTGTCTGCCAAGGAGGCAGGGGTAGGGTGGGAATGGGGGGTATACCCGGGATATTGGTAGTGGGGAATGTGCACTGGTGGAGAGATGGGTGTTTGATCTTTGTGAGATTGTAACCCAAACATGAAAACTTGTAACTATCTCACAGTAATTCAATAAAATTTAAAAAAATTAAAAATAAATAAAAAATAATAAAGTTGACGGCATTCACCTCAGTCAGCAGAACCTATGCCTTGTCCTTGTGCCTTAGAGGCCAGGCAGCATGGACAAATGATTTCTGACCATTTTAGCGTCTACAGTGAAAACCTAAGAAAATTTCTCTTCTGTAGTAAGTGGGTCCAAATCCAGTTGTGCCCACAATTGTAGCAGCACATATTCACTTACTAATGTAAAGAACTGTTAAAAAAATCCTGTTCAGCATATTATGATCATCATATTTTTTAATTTATTTTTTGGAGGGTGTCACACCCAGCGATGCTCAGGGGTTACTCCTGGCTCTGCATTTAGGAATTAATCCTGGTGTTGCCCAGGGGGACCATATGAGATGCCGGGGATGGAACCCAAGTTGGCTGCATGCAAGGCAAACGTCCTACCCACTGTACTATCACTCCGTCCCATCATCCTAATTTTTTAAGATAATCATTGTTTATATTCGATTCTGTTCCTTATTGTTCACTTAGAATAAGGAGACAGGAATGGGGGCAAAAATCTAGGGAAGAAACCTAAGGTAAGTAAGTGACTCTGTCCATGTGATCTTTTCTGCAGGTTTGTCTGCCCAGATCGCCAGGCACATGCTTAGTTTAGCATCTTGATCATACTCATCCCTCTGCAATAGTAGGGGGCCCTCCTCTTGCCCACACACTTTAAAATCTAGGATCTTGGTGGTCTCTCGGCCCTCAGCCTGCACCCTTGGAGCTGTTGTAACTCTTCATATTATAGTGACTATAAGCCTACAAACAAGTTCTCTGCCTCTGACACAGCCACTTTAAATGGCACAAGAGCAACAGGGAACTGAGATTGAAATTCTTCTTGAGAAAGCAGAAAACAAAGCCATCAGTCATGCCCCAGTAGGAGCGAAGCCCACTCACTGGGAAGGGCAGAAATTGACAGCAAGGTGGAGTTCTGGGTTTACTCATCAGCATCTTTGGTGCTGGTTTCTTGACAGTACTTCTCTGCCTTTTCTTCTTCACAGTTGGAAAGATTTTGTGTAGAAGAGGAGACTGCACTTTCCTGATTGGCTTCTTCTCCGTGCAGGTTAAGCAACAGACTCAGTGGTTGTTGTAGGGGGGTGAGCAGAGATTCTGAGGTGGGCTAGTGATTTCTCTTTTTCTCTTCTTCACCTTCAAAACTGCTGGAGCTAATAGTCTCTTTGCTTCCAACAGTTTCTAGTTTAACTCTGATTAAATGCCTCCTTAAAAAAGGCGTAAAACCTGAAGATGCTGTTTTTTTGTTTTGGCTTTTAATCTCCATGCTCCCCCTTTTCTTTGTGTACCCATGTAATAGCAGCCATCTGAGGGGCTGAGAGGGGGAAAAGGATCTGGGTGGGAAATCAGCTAATTAACTCTGTGGGGGCCATAGGCTCTCCCACTTTGAGCTGCAAGCCCCCTCAATTCCTGCAAGTTTAGGGTAACTTTATTATTCAGGTGACATTTTTACTAAGAATCTATATAGATTTTTACAGTTTTCCAGACTTTTTCACGTATAGTATCTGTTCTCATTCACTGCTCTTCAATAACTATCATTTCAAATCCTACATTCTAGAATACAGAGTAATTGTGACATCAAATTTGCACAAAGAATGCTCCAAACTTCAGAAAAATAAATGACCTGTCCTGTGTTTGCAGATGTTCAAATAGGAACTTGAACTCATAGAATCTAATTCTGAAAAGTGCTCTCAGGACCATATGTGATGTCAAGGATGTGAACTGGGGGCAGCTACATGTAATGCAAGCACCCTAACATTTGTACTCTCTCTCCAGCCATCAGATATGTCTTTAAAAATATTTTATCACCATCTATGGCTTACTTCCTCATTCTCCATTTTCTTTTGCATGGTATGTTACCTTTTAATGAAGTTTGACCTACCAGTTCATTCAGCGGCTGTGCCTTTAGTATTGTATCTAAGAAGTCATCATCATAATACCTAAGGCCATCTAGTTTTGTTTTTTTTTTTAATGTAGGAGCACTTATTTATTCAGCCATTGATTAATCTGATTGAATTGGACATGAACTCCACATTACTTTTTAAAATTTTTTTAATTTTATAAGTTAGTTCACAATGTTTGATTACACTCAGTATTCAAACACCAATCCCACCACCATTACACCTTCCCACCACCAAATTTGGGATGTTTCCATCCTAAGCCCCAAGCCCCCCAAAAGGGAGCATAACGTGAGGCCCCCGTAATCATGCCACTGGACTCCACGCCAGGCTGTTTCACATGAGTCATCCCAGAGGGGGCGGGTGAGAGCCCTCTCCGCCCCAAGGGACCCGCCCCAACAGCCCCAAACCCCCACAACCCAACTGCCTCCACGCTCAAGGCCGCTCCCCATGTACTCCAGCTGAGCCTCACATATGAATAAACATTTTCCTGGACAACACGGCTGCTTTTGCAGCTATGCAACATATCATAAAACACTCGCTACCCATTCTCTGTAACTACCACACCACATTTGATGCGGTTCAGATGGTAGGCAACAAATCATAGAGGGAAATATATATATATATATATATGCATAGATACATATTTTCAGATATATATGCCAAAGCTCACATCACCCAGACTTTAACAACATGTTAGTGATGTCTTATAGGATGTCTTAATGGCTCCTGCCAAAATAGAACAGTCTTCACACTGTTTCCTATATAAGCACTTTTTTGTAACCATCTAGGTTTTATTAACCTCTAGTTTCATCACTGCTTTACATTTATGTGTCTGGGGACGTCTTTTGGAGGGAAAATGCTACAAAAGCAGTTGGATGAGCTTGTTCTACTAGTAGCAGTAATTATGCAAATAATCTTCTTTGGGTCAGTGGAGACTGAGCTATTATTCTCCCTGTCCATTTTCAGTGCTACTATGAGCCTTAGTTAGAGACATCCTTCACTTTTTTGCTATTGTGTGAGTGATTAGCTATGGGTTTGCATAGCTACTCTATGTCAGGCTGAAGAAACTCTTTGTTCCTCATGTACTGAGAATTATTATTATTATTATTATTGCTTTTTGGGTCACACCTGGCAATGCACAGGGTTTACTCCTGGCTCTGCACTCAGGAATTACTCCTGGTGTTGCTTAGGGGACCATATGGGATGCTGGGAATCGAACCCGGGTCAGCCGAGTCCAAGGCAAACGCCCTACACGCTGCGCTATTGCTCCTGTACTGAGAATTTTTATCATGACTGTGGGTATCAAAGTTTTGCTTTTTCTGTACCTATAATACGAAGTAATACCATGATTTTTATTTTCTGGCTTGCCAGTGTGATGGATTATATTGATTTTTGAGCATTGAATCATCACTGCCAAGCAGATAGATTCCCCTTTGCTTTGGTGTACAGTTCTTTTTATACATTATTTGATTCAATTTGCTAATATTTTGAAATGTTAGTCTCTGTGTTCATGATAGATACTGCCTATTCATGTCTTTCCCCATGATAATCCCTTTGTTGAAAGGGTAAAGATCAAGACTCAGATAGCTCATGATCTTTTCCAGCTCTACATGCTAGCAAGCCTAAAATTTTTCAATCTGTTTTGAGTAATCTTTCATGGTAATGACATTATTTGTGAAATCTTCACTTTTTTGGTGCATAGAGGTCCAAAGTTAAATCCTGAGAGATTTAACCATAATACACACTAAAAAGTGTGTATTATGGGAAATATCTTTGTTTGACATCTTTATTTGGGTCTTATAAATATCAAATTCATCCAGAATTTAGCAATCAATTGCTATTTCCCCTCTTTTTTTAATGAGATATCAGTAGAGCATGAATGATATGAAGTTTAATTTTGTCCATAAGGTATTTAAGGAGAGCATGAGGCTAGGGGTTTCAAGTCATTAATTACTCTGAAGTTAAGTATTTGTGTTCAAAATACCAAATGGAAATAGACGTCAGTATGCATAGTGAAACAAACATAGACTTTGTCATTACTTTGGCATTTGGATGGAGAGATCCTCACTATCACCTGCCAGCTCTCTGGCTCGGGCAGTTTCCTCATACGGAAAATGTCAGTAACAAGCATCATGAGACAGTCCTGCTAGAAAAACTGCAAGGTGGTGGATGTTATAGCCAATGTCTGTGCATAGTTGTAACTCATGAAATAGTAATTATTTTTTAATTTAGTAATTTATTTTTAATTGATTTTAAAAATTTTTTCTTCTCCCTGTCTATCTCTACATACACATATATACACAGTGAATTTTTGCAACTATTTGAAAATAAAATAAAATTCATACATTTGGCATTTCCTAATTGTATTTTAAACTACACAGTCAAAGAAATATGAGGATATCTTGGATCTAGTTAAGGTTCATTCTCTGCATTCAATTGTTATGTTTAATCTAAAATAGTTCTTTCAGTTTTTTTTTTATGACATTGATTTTTGAAGAGTCCTCTTGTAGGGTATCCAGTATCCTGCTTATATCTCATTGTTTACTCTAGTTCCTGTGTCTTCTCCAAACTGGACCTTAGGTTTTACAGTCATGACTAGTTGCAAGCATAATGTCATCAGTAATGCAAACCTGATCATCCATCGGCGGATACGGTGTCAAAACCTCTCAAGTCTAGGCATGTTATGGATGAACTGCCTGCTTTTCTCCATGGGAGATGTATATTTTTCTCTTTGTAATTAAAATGTAATTCCTGGAGTGATGCTTTGGTACCATGTAGTACTGAAAATTCTTCATCTGATGATTTTAGGGCAGTTTTCTTAGTATTTCCACTAGAAACATAAACTTAATAATTTTAAAATATATATTAGGAGCTATAGTACAGTGGGAAGGGTATTTGCCTCGCATGTAGACATCCCAGGCTTGATTTCCAGTATCCCATATGGTTCCTGAGCACCACCAGTGACTCCTGACTGCAGGGCCAGGAATAACCTCTGAGCACTGCCAGGTGTGACCCAAAAAAGCAAAATAAACATATACATATATATGTATACGTACATATATATATATTAACTTGTTCTTTAACTTGTCATAGGTATAATATTGATAACTTATACATACAGAACATTTTATTTATCACACAAAATATTTTCTAGTTTTCTACAGATGAGTATTTTCAACCTATATATTCCTCTAACTAAAAATAAATGGGTATATGCATGCTGCATTAATGGATATTTGTTTGCTGCAATTAATGCTTACATTAATGTGCATACATTGTGTTCACCATAATTTACCAAGAGCAAACTAAAAGGTCTTGTAAACATAATGTCAGGAATTATTATTAGTTCATTAAGTGATAGACATATCAGAATGCATGTAAGATATTCTTAGTAAGAAAAAAACTGAGAATTGGGGCTGGAGTGATAGCACAGCGGGTAGGGCCTTTGCCTTGCACACTGCCAACCCAGGTTCGACTCCCAGCATCCCATCCAGCATGGCCAGGAGTAATTCCTGAGTGCATGAGCCAGGAGTAACCCCTGTACCTCACAGGTATAACCCAAATGCAAGAGAGAGAGAGAGAGAGAGAGAGAAACTGAGAATTTGGCATAATAACTTTTTTTGCTATCATCACAATTTCCCTGTAAATCTAAAACTGTTCTAAAATTGAAGTGTCTTTTTTTGTTTTGTGTCTTGGTCCTGGCTCTGCTCTCTTGGATACTCCTGTCAAGGTTCAGGGGACCATTTGGGGTGCTGGGGATTGTATCCCGGTCAACCAGTGTAAGGCAAGCACTCTAGCCCTAAACTATCTCTCCAACACAAGGATTAAAATTTTTATAAGCTGCTTGTAAGGCAAAAAGTGAAGAGTGAATACATTTGAACAGCCCTGGTGTCTGTCTTGATTATGAAATCTTATAACCCAGTGCATTATAACTCTCACCATCATACCATTGATAAATGTTGTAGTGAAGCTGTTGCCATGAATGGTTTTGTGTTAAACTCTAAAACTGGGAATCACCTGTTCATTATTGTTATTTTCTATTTTTCATTTAGTTGTTAGGATAGGTCCTGGGTTAGCCCAAAAGAAATAGTCAAGATATTTGTCCCTAACTTTTTTACACTCTCAGAGGTTGCGGTTTCATTTGTCGTAGTAAGAAACCCTGTCGTAGCACTGTTGTAGCACTGTCCTCCCGTTGTTCATTATTTGCTCGAGTGGGCACCAGTAACATCTCCATTGTGAGACTTGTTGTTACTGTTTTTGGCATATCAAATACACCATGGGTAGCTTGCCAGGCTCTGCCGTGCGGGCGGGATACTCTCAGTAGCTTGCTGGGCTGTCTGAGAGGGACGGAGAAATTGAACCTGGGTCGACTGCATGCAAGGCAAACGCCCTACCCACTAAGAAACCCTAACAAACATAAAAGCAGAAGCTTTTCCCACAGTTGTAACAATCTTTATAGTGTTCTATTATTGAGGTCTTGCAGGATCAAATAGGTAAATCAGTGCACTACTTTCATGTCTTGATATAAAACTGTCAGTGGGCCCCTGGAAATTGGGTATGAGGCTGGAGGCAGTTCTTGCAAGTTTGAGGAACTAAAGGTATAAAGTTAAATAGCTGAAGTATAATTTGAAATTATTAGTTTTTTAAGATTAAACTTTTCTGCTAAAAAGGAACTAACCACCCTGTACCTCAACTTTCTCATTGCAACAAGAGGTCATAAACTACAATGGTTCACTGAATCTTTAAAGGAGCTTTGAAATTCTACTATATTATTATTTCTCTGAAATTCTAATTATTGAAAATCAACAATTAGAAAACAATATTTTTCACTAATTTTTTAAAAATGTTAAATGTCATACACATGGTTGCGTTAAGTAATGTTTACTCTTGTAATCTTGAATACCATTTTAAAAAATAATGCCTTATTAACTTAAAACCCAAAAGTTGTGGGTAGGCTAAAACCTAGTCAGTTTTCACATTCTATCAATCTGTCTTCAACCTGTCTCCATAAATCATCTCCCATATTTCCATCAGAAAATTCCTACCCCGTAGAAAAAGGAGCACTATGACAATAATCACACACAAAACCATTGTGGTTCTACACTGAAAGCATGAGATCTAAGCTGCAGCCACTGGACTTTCATAGTGTGCCTGTCAAGTTGCAGGCGGGGTGGGGCCAGGGAAGGAGGAAGGGGGGGAAATATCGGGAAACTTGTAGAGGGACGTTGACAATGGTCCTGGGACTGGTGTTGAAACATTATATGCCTAAAACTCAATTATCAATAACTTTGTAGATTACAGTTCTTTAACAAGAAGCACTGTAGCACTGTCGTCCTATTGTTCATCAATTTGCTCCAGTGGGCACCAGTAATGTCTCTACTGTGAGACTTGTTACTGTTTTTTGGCATATTGAATACGCCATGGGGAGCTTGCCAGGCTCTGCCGTGCAGGCAGGATACTCTTCGTAGCTTGCCGGGCTCTCTGAGAGGGACGGAGGAATCAAACTCGTGTTGGTCACATGCAAGGCAAACGCCCTACTCGCTGTGCTATCACTTTTAAAAAAAATCTTTGTGATTCTAAACCAGATAAAAAGCACATATTTTAAAGAGCTCTTATAAATCCCAGCATATTACCTGGATTTTTTTACATGCCATCAGCAGACAGTGAATATCATAATTTCCTCCGTTACGCTGCTAATTCTCATCTTAGTTGATTTACTCTAATGATTGGCATCACGTTAGGGTAAAAAATATGTATTTTACCTTCTTGAATATGTTGTTTTTGTGTTTTGGCTCTTCGTATCTTTTGGCTACAGCATTTTCAAAGTAAGTTACAGACAATATAACATTTCAGGCCTAATATTGTTCCAAATCTATCTCATATTTATAATACATTTCACTACCTAAGAAAGTAATTTCCTAGTCCTACCTCATAACAGATCTACCCACATTTTCTCTGCCCGACCGGAAACTGCTTTTAGAGTGTTTGGTTTGCTTTTCAGATTCCTTGTTTTCCTCAAATAAGAGCTAATCAAAATGAAATGCATCATACTTACTGGTTACATTTCTGTGATATTTTTGAATCAGAAGCAATTCCCCCAACTTGTTTGTTTTCGTGATTAGCTTTAAGAGACCAAACCAGTTCTGGCAAATAGTATTTATATTGTGGGTTTGTCTGATTTTTCAAGAATGTGTCATTTATCTCACTACTCTATCCTCTGTATTTTGGAAACTAGTGCTTAGTTCCAAACGTCTGATTAGAAACAGGTTGGAAAATTTTATGCAGAGCCGTTTGATAGGTGATATTGTATACCTTCTATTGGGAGGTATCTATGATTGCTCCACATCAATGCTACTAAGTTTATTCTCTGACAGTGGTGACAGGCAGGTCTCCAGAGTGGCAAATAGAACTCGTGGGATGATGACTTGTCCCTTAAGGTTATCCTTCCCCCAGCTTTCATCGAGCTGTCCTAGAATCAAGTGATCTGCCTTATTTTTGAATCATTTTGAATCAAGTTTTATTCAGTTAAAACTTGCAAGCTGGTTGGTCACATTTAATTTTCATCATTCCTTTGTCATTAATGAACAATCTTCTCTCTAAATTTCCCCTTTTCAGTGGGGGAGGTGGTGCTTTGTGTCACAGTGAATGACAGTGCATCATACCACTTACCGAAAGTAATCAGCCTTAGCCAACAGAACTGAGCTACAGAGATCAGTCTTACATTTCACTTTTTAAAGAATTGTGATGTAAGTTAAAGCAGAAAGTGGAGAACAGATGAAATTTAAAGCAGTGTTTCAAAGGATGAGCAAACGTTATGAGAGACTTGGTGGAAAGAGATTTCAGTGAGTCCCTGACAATACCAGTAAATATCTATTGATCTCAAATGTAATTATTAATACCAGACAGTAAAAAGTGCTTAGCAGGGGGTTGGAGCGATTAGCACAGCGGGAAGGGCATTTGCCTTGCATGCAGCCAACCCAGGTTCAATTCCCAGCATCCCATATGGTCCCTCGAGCTCCGCCAGGAGTAATTCCTGAGTGTAGAACCAGGAGTAACACCTGTGCATTGCCAGGTGTGACCCAAAAAGCAAAAAAAAAAAAAAAGTGCTTAGCGTATAGTTGTCTCTCGAAGAGATTGTGATATGTGTGGGCCAGTGTGGATCAATAGTTCATGAATCAACAAATAATGTGGATGCCAAAAACAGTAACAATAAGTTTTTCAATGAAAGACGTTACTGGTGCCCGCTTGAACAAATCGATGAGCAACGGGATGACAGTGACAGTGACTACTCTTGTCACATTACACCATTAAGACTTGCCCTCCCCCCACTACTCCCCGGCCCCTACCCTTTGCTGCTCTGTCTGCTTTGGTACTGAGCACCTTCCTCAGGGGGTTACTCCTGGTTCTGCACTCAGGAATTACTCCTGGTGGTGCTTGGGGGACCATATGGGATGCTGGGAATCAAACCTGGGTTGGCCGTGTGCAAGGCAAATACCTTACCCACTGTGCTATTGCTCCAGCCTCATCCTTGAGCCTTTGTTCCTTCTCTTTCCTCCCCCAAACATACTCTTCTCCCAGTCTGTCATTTTCAACCCCAGTTCAAACCCTACTCCTTCTGTGAGGCGCCTTCCTCCCCAAGCTCTCCAGGGAGAAGTCCCTCACCTCTTATCTATGTAATATTGGACCCCATTTCCTTTCATATCTTCTCAGGGGCTCCCATAAGTAAATCTCCCAGTGCTCACTGTTGGAGCCTTGAGAGTATGATTGACCCAGGAGCTGAAATGAAGCACGTTTGGGGGTTGATTGGGTTTTTCACTGCCTTTGAGAATCTCCCATTAGCAAGAGATTCGACTGTGTCATCAAGCGGACTCTCCGTGTGTAGCTTTCTTTGTTGTCTAATACATAGCTAATGCGCTGCAAATGCAGCTTTCTGGGTGAGCGGGAAGCCAGAATCTGAGGATTACTCACCACCTGTTTTTTGGGAACAGTGTGAAGGTGTAGTTCTTTTACTATGACACAAAGAAAAAGGAATAAATTAGTCTTGTATTTAAATATTACAATGAAAATAAAGCTTATTTTCCTAAGATTGAATCTTTTTGTTCCTTTGTTACCCACTTGAACACTTTTAAATGGAAATAAAACAATGGCGTCTTGTGCTGCTGGAAGATTTTGTAGAAAATGTTCACCCTGCTCGACAAGACATTGTTTGAAAAACCTTTTCCCTCGCTCTCCATGCGTGTTGGCATGATTCTTTGCAACCGAGGACCTCAGAGCATCTGCAGACATTTCTGTGGCCAAAGAGTGACACCAAGACTCTCATCACCTCTTTGGTTTTCTGTCTCCGCAGAGGCAGGGGGTAAGAAGCTCCGGAGCACTGTCCAGAGGAGTACAGAAACAGGCCTGGCTGTGGAAATGAGAAACTGGATGACTCGACAGGCGAGCCGGGAATCAACAGACGGCAGCATGAATAGCTACAGCTCGGAAGGAAAGTGAGTGAGGTCTCCACGATGGGTCTTCCCAGGGAGCGGCTTCTCTGGCGCATGCACAGATGCTCTGATGCACACACATAGGATGCTCGGACATGCAATGATGCTTTAGCATGCACACTGAGGCAAAACACACACATGACCACATGCTCTCCTGCACACAGTGCCATTTTTGTCCCTCTGAATGGCCATGGAAGTTGGGACTGGAGATGGAGCTTTGCTTTCATGGCAAAAGGCTATGACATGCCTGTCACTAGCCAGTTTGCCCTCGCTGGAAATGTTCTATGCAGATTACACAAAAATTGTAAGCTCTCATGCCATCCCCAGGAACTATGCCCATTTTTCAAGTTCTTACCTGATAAGTGAGTCCTAACCAAGACTGTTAATCCAAACTGTATTCCGTGCAGTCCCAAGCAATTCCACTCAGTGGGAGAGCAACAGAGAAATGCCCCCATGACAGTTTGTGAGCCTGGCCTTGGCTGCATTGGAGAGTAATCACTGTGTGGCCCTGTGAGCACCAGCAAATTAATATGGATTAGCAGCCGCAGCTCTGTCGGTGCATGAGTAGAGGATGTTCATAGAGGAAGCTGTTGAAAATGGCAAAGTACCTACTACAAGAATTAGTGAGATCTGTCGTAGGCTGGATAGTGCTTGTGCTCCAGAGCAAAATTAAACCAAAAAAAAAAAGAGATGATGGAAGATACAGTTGGATTTTTATGTAGAGAGAAAAAATGGATACATTTGAGTGAAAATATAAAGGCAGTTAGTGGGCACATGGATATGTGAGAGAAGAACATTCTAGGCAGAAGCAATGACGAAGTCTGGAGGCAGGAATTTACCCAGCATCAACAGTGGGAAGTGGGATGATGTTGAAGGGGGAAGCAGATCAGGAATTAAGTTTGGGGCTGGGGGCAGGGGTCTTTATAAGGATGGTGCTTTTACTTGAAGACTGGTGAAAACTATTGGAGAATTTTGAGCAGAGAACTGATGTTATCTGATTTCAGTATTCATAGCTCTCTGGGTGGGGGGTCTGTGAGGTCACGAGGGGAGATGGCAGCAGGAGACCATTCAGAAGAAAGGTGGCCAGACCACAAATGTGGTATTAGTGAGGTCAGATTCCAAAGGTGTTTTGACAGCAGAGCCGGTTAGACTGATGGTGGCAATTCTTGTGTGTGATAAGAGACAAAGAGGAGGAGGTCACTACAACTGCCTTAACAAAACACCAGGGGCCAGAAATCTATTTTGTGACGGTTCTGGAGGCTGAAGACCAAGATCCAAAGCTTTGCCTCTGTCCTTGCCCCATAGATGGCCTTCCCCTCCCTGTGTCCTCACAGGGTCTTCCCTTCCTGCCTGCGCATGCCCAACTCCTCTTCCTGTTAAAGCACCAGTCATATTAGATGGGGCCTTACCCACTGGCCTTCATTTATACTTAAGAACTATTTAAAGTGCCTCTCTTGAAATACACCTAGAGAGGGGGTGATTTCCATATATAAGTGGGGGTGGGGGAGTAGAATTCAGTCTACAAAGGAGGAAAGACGAGTTTAAGACTGAACAGGCAGAAGAATGAAATTGCCATTGATGACTAGGAACTCTCTAGAGAAATAGTTTGATCTTGTGTTTCAGGCTTCACAGTCTGGGGTCAAGTAACTTTTCCGTTAGCTATTGAGTCCTTAAGCAGATACGCAGATGAAGCCATTAAATTTCAGATTTGGATATTTCAGATATGGCTGAAGGGATACATTCAAGCCCAAGATAGCAGTACATGCCAGTGGTCTTCATCCACCCATACACAGGTGTAGAAAGGTTGAAGACCACCTATCTACCATCTTGGTTTATAGAACACATGCCACTCCATGGACGGATGTGCAGGACAAGTGACAGTTTGCAGTTACAAAAGGGTTGAGTAATGTTGATAGATGCAGTATCAGCAATGGTGGTTTTAAAACCCAGAGTGGATGAAGTTGCAAGTTGCCAAGGGTTTCAGACGTCCAGGAGAGGTAAGAGGTTGAAGAATCAAGCACTTTATGTTTAGCAGCAAAATTTGCCACTAAGGAGGTTGAGAGCAAGCATCAAGAGAGAGGGTCCAAGAGATGAGAGGGCATAGGAAGCTAAGTAGAGAATGTGTGTCAAGGAAGAGGGAGAGGTCCTAGTGTCAAATGATACAAATACTTTTAGTTGGGTGAGTGTGAAGTTTAATGGTTGGATTTTCAATGTAGCTATGAGACAATCTAGACCAGAGAAATTGGTGCAAGGGAGAAAAATAAAGTAAGGAAGAAAGCAAGGAAAAATATATTCAAGTTTGAGAAGACAATGAGAGGCCAGAAAGTGAAAGATCACAGAAAGACAACCCCTTTGAGGAGTTTCTGGGGAGAAATGGTGATAACTGAAGCAGTATTGGAGTCGATATAGTAATACCCACTACTCCTGTTGAGAAATGAAGCTGGAGGGAAACTTGTGCTTCCTTGAAGTAAACAAGAAACGGAGGTTTAAGCCCATGTTCTTTTGCTTTCAGCCTTATTTTCCCCGGCGTCCGCTTGGCCTCTGACAGTCAATTCAGCGATTTTCTGGATGGCCTTGGCCCTGCTCAGCTAGTTGGGCGCCAGACTCTGGCTACACCTGCAATGGGTACGTCCTCTCACTTGGCTGCATTGTTTTTTGTTTAGATTATTAAAAATTGCATTCTCTGAATTTCTTAGCAACATTTTCAACAGGGAATGTCTTAGATTTTGACTACCGAAAATAAATCTTTATTATTTATCTTAATTCATTATATATAGTAAAATGTCTAACTTATTGTGCATATTTTTAATAATAGTATTGATAAAACTATATATATTTAAATTTAGGAAAAGTTACAGGAAATGTTGAAATGATGTTAAACCAAAGGCTTGGATTCATTCACTTATTTCACATAAATATGTGTTTTCCTCCCATACTATTAGGTGACATTCAGGTGGGAATGATGGACAAAAAGGGACAGTTGGAGGTAGAAATCATTCGGGCCCGTGGCCTTGTTGTAAAACCAGGTTCCAAGACACTGCCAGGTAAAATCAGAAGAAATTTATTTGTCACTATTCATGTTGCATCTTTTTAGGTGAAATACTTTATATTTTATTTGCCAAAATCATTGTTTATAGATAATCTTTTTTTTTTCTTTTTGGGTCACACCCAGCAATGCTCAGGGGTTACTCCTGGCTTTGCACTCAGGAATTGCTCCTGGCAGTGCTTGGGGGACCATATGGGATGCCGGGGATCGAACCCGGGTCGGCCGCGTGCAAGGCAAACGCCCTACCCACTGTGCTATTGCTCCGGCCCCAATAATCTTTGTTTTATAAGCATATTAATAAGTAAATCAGTTTTCTATATAAGTTTATATATTTATCCTGAGAAAACATTCAGTGGAATGGTCTACTGGGAATTTATAAATTGTTTAATATATGCATGTATAATAGGAACCACTGCATAATAAAAACTTACCATAGTAAAATCATTTTTATATGACATATACATAAGTTATACCTGTTGGCTGGTATTTTGTAATTCTTCAATTTTTAAAGAGGTTTAGAACTTTTCAAAATCCCTAGAGCTCTGGAATTTGAATAAAAATATATACAGACCTCCAAAATAGCATAAACCTATATATGCAAGTCCGTCTAATTATAAAGACTTCTATTTTCTGTAGCAGGTAAATAAGGACAGGAACCATTATAAGTTCTTGCCACAATGTCAGCTGTTTTGGGCTGAAATGTCATTATGTTCTAAAGCGTTTGCAACCACGGCAAATACCACCGACTCCATATGCATTGTAGAGAGATATGCAGAGCATCGGATCTGATGTCTAGCACAGTTACTACACCTTCTGAACCTCGGTTTCTTACCTCAGCACCCCCACCGCTGGTACTGAATTACAGTTTAGAATCCCTTTGCTCTTGAAGAAATTCTCATAGATTATCCAATATACGGTCTTGTAGTGGTGATTTATAAACAGTTGTGTTCATAAACATCTTAGAGCTAGTCAAACCACAGTGCTATAAAGAACACTCTAATTATTTGTACATGCATGAAAATGCTTTTATAAGGAATTCAATAAAGGTCAACTATAGAATTCATAATTAGCTCTCAGCTAATCTGAGCACTTTACATCCAATCCCACTATGGCTTATACACACCACCACCAGTAAACAAACTCTTTTGAGTGAGAAGTAAATGATTTGTGGGTATAGGTAAATAAAACATTAGTCTGGAGCATGGATCACCCAGAAAAATGAGAGGAGCAGCTAGATTTTGCTTGTTTGTTTGTTTGTTTGTTTGGTGACCACATACAGCAGTGCTCAGGGCTTACTCCTGCTCTGTGCTCAGAGATCAGTCCTGGGTGGCTCAGGGGACCACATAGGATGCCAGGCATCAAACCCTGGTCAAGTGTGTTCGAGGCAAACATCCTACCCACTGTACTGTCACTCCAACCCCAACAGCTGGATTTCATTAAAGGGAAAGGAGGCCTTGTTGGTAAAGAGGCAATATGTCAGCAGCAAAGTATGTCTAACCATGCTGTAGCGCTGTAGCTCAGGCTTCAAGAAAAGGAAGTGAGTATCTGGCTAGGAGTAGATAGCATGGCCTAACTAGTCTGGCCTGGTCTAGATATATCTGGCAGTTTTCCAGGGTAAGTCATGAACACTTATGAGGTGGGGGGAAATGGTGGCCATGTATAGTTGGGGTTCACTTGGTGAACATGCATAATCATAAAAAGAGCATATAGGGACTGGAGTGCTAGCACAGCGGGTAGGGTGTTTGCCTTGCACACGGCTGACCAAAGTTCGATTCCCAGCATCCCATATGGTCCCCCGAGCACCGCCAGGAGTAATTCCGGAGTGCAGAGCCAGGAGCAACCCCTGAGCATTGCTGGGTGTGACCCAAAAAGAAAAAAAAAGGAAAAAAAGGCATACAAAATGTGGAGAAGTCATCTGAGCAAATTTTTAGTATAGTGGTGAGGAGAGGGGTCATGAGGTGAGGGAGGGCTCCACTGCACAGCTTCCACTCATTAGCCAGTCCTGAGCAACTGGGTTCTGGGTCCTTACAAAGCTACATGCTCCGAGAGAGGCATGTCACAGACTGCAAATGACAAACCCATCTGCCTTTGCTCTCCTAACCCCAGAGAGTACCCCCCCCCAAGTTATAAGGGGAATAGGGGGATATCAGGCTGTCCCAGGTTTTGATTATTTGATTACCTTTATGAAATTTTTTTTGAGTATTGATAAAGACTTGTAAGACATTTCTGTCAAATATTATTGGAGATCAGGAACATTTCACCTCATTGGACATCCATGTTCTACTCTAAGTAACTAGTTGGATGATTGCAAAATGGCAATGACTTTGGAGGCTATTTCAGTATTTCTTGAACCTACCCGAATGGCCATCTAATGGACATCTAATAGCCTAGTTCTCCCTCTTGGAGAACTTGACAAGCTACCAAAAGTCTACTGCCCGCTCGGGAGAGCCTGACAAGCTCCCTGTGGCATATTCATATCCCAAATACAGTAACAGATAAATACATACTTCTTGGAGAGCCCAGCAAGCTACCGAGAGTATCCCGCCCACACAGCAGAGCCTGGCAAGCTACCCGTGGCGTATTTGATATGCCAAAAACAGTAACGATATATCTCATTCCCCTGACCCTGAAAGAGCCTCCAATCGTAGGGAAAAATGAGTAAGAATAGGTTGCTAAAATCTCAGGGCTGAGTGTAATAGAAATGCTACTGTTGCCCTCTCAAGTAAATCGACGAACAACAGGATGACAGTGATACAGTGATACCCAAATGGCAAATAATTGTCTGTTGTTTATCTAATAATTTTGGCATAAAGTTGAAATATCAGGGCCAGAGCGATTGAACAGAGGGTAAGACAGTGGTCTTGTATGCGCTGGTTCAAATTCTTGGCACCGAAAATGGTCCCCCAAAGGTTACTCCTGAGAACATCCAGGTGTAGCGCCCAAAACCAGGAGAAAAAGAGAGACCCACCAGTAACTTTGATGGCTAACTTTTCAGCCTAAAATGTCACCTTAGCCCTTATACTAATTCTTTTTTATGTTTTTCTCCCCCAAGCACCATATGTCAAGGTGTATCTATTAGATAATGGAGTCTGCATAGCCAAAAAGAAAACAAAAGTGGCAAGAAAAACGCTGGAACCTCTTTACCAGCAGCTATTATCCTTCGAAGAGAGTCCCCAAGGGAAGGTTTTACAGGTATTTACTGACTTGTTCATTCCTTGCCCAATGCTACATTTTCATAGAGTATTTTCATAACCAGCATCTTTCTTTACCACTTTCTTTTCTACTCCCTATAGTGAATATTCATTGGAAGCTTTAAGGCAATGGGAATGCTATAAAGCTAGAAGACACTGCCACTCCCTTTGAGTGAAGTATAGGGTTGCAAACTCCCATCGACGGGAATAATAACCACCCTAGATAGTGTGTGATCTAAACACACAGCACAGCTTTGGATTCTAGTCGTTATATCCTCGGGTTTAAATACAGCTAGCTAATCCCACGTTGATATCAGCGCATTTGCTGAATATTATTTTAGTTTACAATTTTTGTGTGCATGATTATGCCGACATTACCCTCCTTTTCATCCTGCCAACAGATCATCGTCTGGGGAGATTACGGCCGCATGGATCACAAATCTTTCATGGGAGTGGCCCAGATCCTATTAGACGAACTGGAGCTATCCAACATGGTGATCGGCTGGTTCAAACTTTTCCCTCCGTCCTCCCTGGTCGATCCAACATTGGCTCCTCTTACAAGAAGAGCTTCCCAGTCATCTCTGGAAAGCTCAACTGGACCTTCTTATTCTCGTTCATAGCAGCTGTTGGAACTGTTGTCATAGCAACCAGCGTTACAAAAAAAATTTAAAAAGAAACCAAGAAAATCACAGGTCGCAAACCCTGGTAACACTGCATGCTTTACTGTCGTGTCTTCGGAGCCTGTTTCTCGGGATACGGAGCGATCCTGTGTTCTCAGAGGAAGTCGCACACATTGTGCGCTAAAAGAAGGTCCTCAGGGGAAAGAGCAGAGCCAGGAAGCACTTTCAGCTTTGCAGTTCAATCACCTTCAAGTTCTGGTCCAATCTGAAGCCATGGATTAATCTCAAAGAATCAGTCCGTTTCATGCAACAAACGCCCTTTTCAATGGCACCTTTATATTTTTATCGTTCCTTTTTCTTCATTGCTCTCGCCCCCTCCCGTACCGCTGCCCCTACCCCAAACCCCCGTTATGCCACAGAAATGCAGCTCTATGGCCCTTGAACCATGTTACAAGTCAAGGGAGGAAATTCATCAGGGGAAAAGCAAGAGACCCCAGAAGTGGTCCAGGACTAAGGGTGAGCCCGCCTCTGGCCAGGGACCAGGAGCGAAGAGGTGCCCAAGGACCAGTGGCAGTCTTCTGAGCTCCAGCGGACCCACCCTTCTCCATGCCAAGTTGTGTTGGACTCTGAAAATCAAAATTCTGTGGCTACACTGTACTGAATGAAATTAAAGAAACTTTTTTTTGCATGGACACTGATTAGCTGAATACTTAAATTATTTTCTTGGGGCTGCACCTTGCAAAAAAAAAAAAGAAAGAAAAAGAAGAAAAAATCAGCCATTTTCAACAATTTATATTATTTTTAAAAAATAAATTTCACTAGTGCATGGTTTTAAAAGGGGGAGAGAATGCAACAGGGTGATACAAAGACACACCATGTTTATTCTTTAAACTAACCAGAGTCTGTGTTTTGGCAGACATTACAAATAAAAATACTTTATAGAAGATAACGTAAAATTCTCTTTATGTGACAAATAAGTACAATATATTCGATTTGTTTCCATGTTAAATATAAAAAAAAATCTTCCAAGGTTCAATATGTGAAAATTGTTGACATCTTCTCTAGCTCACTTTTCGTCTTTTCCCTCTTTGATGCTTTTCTTTCTCCCTACCAGAGTGAATATTCAATTTAAAAATTACAAGTTTTTGACCTGATACTCTCTTCTACCCCATTTTTGATTCAGAGATGTAGAAGCTCCTGAATTTTTTAGTTTCAGGTGGGGCAGGGGAATGAAGAACTTAATTTCAAGCATGTTGAAAAGGATTTGGCAACATGACTTGGGAGTTCATTAAAGTAAGTCAGCATGTATTTAATAAGGAAGATATTTGAACTTTTGCAATCTGTTGTGTAGTGCATGGTGATTTTATTTTCGACTTCAAAGTTCAGTTTACAGGAAATCCAAAAATCATATGGCCATTGTAGTGTTTATAATAAATTTGTTTTTTAACACCAGCATTATTCATATGGGGATTCAAGTATTCTTTCTAGAAGGTTTGTTTTTTTAATTGAGGAAAGCAATTTCTTTAGCCAGTTTCCATTTATTCTGAATAGAAACATTGCTAAAGATTTGGAGCTCTTTCACACAGGGCTATTTATTAATTGATTTTTCTGCAATAAAATTCAATTTTTCACGAGTTATATTTCTAAGGAAATATAGTGAACATAAATTTGCAACAAATAATTTTAAAGCTTCAATTTTTAAGTGACTCAAAAAAAGTCCATTTGCCTGCTAATAGTTCTTTGATGTCATCACCAAAAGTTTATACCCAGATCCCCAAATGTCACCCCTGTCTTTGATTTTACAGTTTTATTACCACTGGGAGTTGCTACAAGGTCAAATTTTTTTAAGTTCCCCCATTAAGAGGAAAAGTCACTGGTTAATGTAATAACCACCAACTTTTTCTACTCTTTTGAGCGCACTGTGATAACCTCATTTTTATCAATTCCTTAGGTGGTTTATTTGCTTGCAGTCACTTTCCAAATCCACATACATGCCATTGGTTTATGTTAAAGCCATGCACAAAATTTTTTTTTGTCTTTTCGTCCATTTTAAACTTAATGCTGACCATTAAAAACTCTCATGTCTGATAATGGTGCAAAAGTCCAAATGAGTATCATTAACAATGCCTTCTCTCTATGTGGTGCAATATGAAATAAACTGAGACTGTCTCGACATCCTGAGATCTCTAGCAGGCCCGAGTAGAGTTGTTCCAGGAACGGATAAAACTTGGTTAGGATCATTTAGACACTCGTGTACCAGCGATAATTGATTTAAAAGACCCGTAGTGTCTACTCTCTCCCTTAGAAGAAACGTTTACCATTTTCCTGACACCAGGATGCTGTCACATCATCTTTTGTGCATATTCCTACATAAATTATTTCTAATTTTAATAAGGACATGACTGTATGGAATATTTGTACATACTTGTCATTACACAGTATTTATTTAAAACGTTGGTGTGGTTTTATTTTTTTTTTAATTTTCTCATGTCTGCACCTGTGGTTTTGTCATGTAAATAGCATACTCCAGGGACCCTTGCTGCCCTGTACATAGTATGTTTTCAAAGTAAAGGGAATTCCAGTTGGGGGGGAGGGGGAAAGGGCAGATGAGTCCTGTAATGAACACCAACTAATGTAAATCAAATTCATTCTGGTGATGGTATTTAACACTTTAAATAAACCATTTTCTTTACACGTGTGTATTTCCAACTTTCTCTGCCTTCTCTCTTCCCCACACCTCCTTCCCCTACCCCAAGCCTGCAGTAGTTTGTTCCCTTCCTTGAACCCACACATCACCGAAAGACAAGGAAACTGTCTTTTCCTACCTCATCATGTCCTCAATAGACTGTGGGTCTCGGGAGGGATCTGTTAGGAGGGCCTGTCTCCCAAAGGTCAAAGGTTTTCTGCTCATCATTGAAAGTGGCTGCTTGTAGCTGTTAGGAGAGATGAAGTCATGAAATTTGCTTATAAGTGGATAGACATGGAGAGCATCATGCTAAGTGAAATGAGTCAGAAAGAGAGGGACAGACATAGAAGGACTGCATCATTTGTGGAGTATAGAATAACAACACATGAGGCTGACACCCAAGGACAGTATATACAAGGGCCAGGGGGATTGCCCCATAGCTGGAAGACTGCTTCATGAGCGGAGGGGAGAAGGCATATGGAATAGAGAAGGGATCACTAAGAAAATGACGGCTGGAGGAATCAGTCAGGATGGAAGATGCATGCCGAAAGTAGATAATGGACCAAACATGATGGCCTCTCAGTGTCTGTGTTGCAAGCCATGATGCCCAAAAGTAGAGAGAGAGTATGGGGAATATTGTCTGCCATGGAGGCAGGGGGAGGGTGGGAAAGGGGGGGGGCATATCGGGGATATTGATGGTAGGAAATGTGCATTGGTGGAGGGATGGGCGTTTGATCACTATGTGATTATAACCCAAACATGAAATCTTGTAACTATCTCACGGTGATTCAATACAATTTTTTAAAAGAATAAAATAAAATAAAAAAGGAAAGTGGCTGCTTGTAAAACAGGTGGTTGGTCTGACTGAAGAACTCTGTCCGCGCCTCAGGCTTTGTGAGCAGGATGCGTGAGGCGGCTGAGGTGATGTAGCCTGTGCTGATCCTTGAGTCACTGAGAACCATGCCCAGGTCTGCCACTCCCTGGGTGAAGATGGCCAGAGCAGCGGCTGACGTAACTCCAGGCACTTCCACCCAGTATCAGATCTGCCTTCCATGGAGCAGAGTAGCATGTTCAACGTTCAACTGGGGTCACAAGTGTGGTGACAGACACACCAACCCTTGTCCAGCAACCAGTTTAGAGCATGTGAGTGAGAGGATTTCCTCCTGTCCCAGGGCAATGCCTCACTCTGGGAGAAAACACCTCAGCAGGGTTCCACTGGGAGTCCTCCTGGCCCTAAATCATTCCAGAGGGGAGCGACGGTTTGGTGCTCAGGGGCCTGGCTCAGTGCTCAGGAATCACTCCTGGTCCTGCTCTCAAGGATCACTCCTGGCAGTGCTTAGAGGACCATATAGGGTGCCAGGGACCGAACCTAGATCAAGGTAAGTGCCCTACTCACTGTACTATCTCTTTGGCTTCTTGCTCTAAATTTTGAAATACTAGTTTGGATAACTTAGAAGTTCAAGCAAAATGGCAAATCTACATCTCTCTCTATTTCTTTGATTTCCAAGGATTCAGTTTCCCATGCCTATCCTGTATTGTTTCATTATTCTAGATGCATCCTCTACTCTGATGTAGAATCATTTCTTTGTTGTTCACACATTCAGGATTTAAAAACAACAACAACAACAATAACAACAACAAAAACATCCCCTTGCTGTTCTCACATATCCTCTCCTGAAATGCCCTCTACTGAAAATGTCCCACGTCAATTCCTTCGTAAACTCCCAGCCCAAGGATGTATGTACTCAGCAGTTCCAACAACATGGCTGCCATTGTTCTAATTCCACCCCTTTCCCCGGAGACTCCAGACCTCAGGCACCCACAGCACCCATAAAGGACCTGCTAGTCACTTTTGTAGAAACTGTGAGAAAATTGAGGAAGAAATCATCAAAGCTGCCTGGCTGTACTGACTTAACCATTAACGTGGTGCGCTCAAAAAAAAAAAAAAGTATGTGCTCCACATGTGTGTCTCCTGATACCCTCAATAACCAGCTGACAATCAGAGAATAAAGAAGTTCAGGCACACACACCCTTGTCTTGTGAATAGTGTATTGAGTTGCAGGATGCAAGAGGAAATTAACAGTAACAATCTGTGCCACTCCAATTCCCCATCTGCCTTAATTCAAGTCACTTAATTTTGCTGACATTCATTTACTCACCTGATAAATAAGGAACTCGGGTGAGATACTCCTTTACCCGTAAATAAGTACTTGTGCTAAATGTAAGTTCATTCAGGGATGTGACCACATTTCTTTCCCCCCTTTTGTATCCTCAGTACCTAAAACAATGTTTAACAGATACTCAATAAATGTCTGCCAAATGACCATTTATTGAGTCTCATATAGTGTTTGTGAAACTTCTAGGCATTGGTTGTAATAAACAAAGCAAGCATGGTCCTGTCTTCATGGGGTTTTCCTTCAGTAAAATAAGAGACACATTAAGTAAGATACTACAAATATGATAAATTTTTGAAAGGAAAGCAAAGTTTTTAACTTAGACAAGGAAGATTGGTACCATTTGAAAAGGGGTGGTTGGGGATAAGGACAGTGGTGGAGGGTCATGGACATTTTAATCCATTTAAAAGGTAAGAAAACATAGTTTCATAAAAGGAGTAAATAGCAATAGGAAATAAATGAGAATAAGATAGTGAATATTCCAGGCACACAGAAGAGCAGTAACAAAATTTGAGAAAATGAAACCATGATAATCCTCATTTGCATTCTAGAACTATAAGACGTGCTTTGGGAAGAATGAGTGAACAGCAGCTTTCTCCACCTTAAGTTTTCCGCTGAGGGGTTAGTTTCCATTTGAATTTGACATGATAACTAATTTTAAATGATATCATTGAGAATGGGTTGGAGCAATAGCACACCGGTAGGGTGTTTGCCTTGCACACTGGCCAACCCGGGTTTGATTCCTCTGCTGCGCTAGGTGAGCTTGGCAAGCTACTGAGAGTATCTCTCCCGCATGGCAGAGCCTGGCAAGCTACCCATGGTGTATTCGATATGCCAAAAACAGTAACAACAAGTCTCACAATGGAGACATTACTGGTGCCTGCTCGAGCAAATCAATGAGCAATGGAATGACAGTGACAGTGACAGTGATTATCATTGAGAATATGTAGAATTATGTAGAACACATATACATAATTATATTAAAGTGTTTCTCAAAGGGCCAGAGCAATACAGCAAGTTGAGCTCTTGCCTTACACACAGTCAATGTGGGTACAATCTCCAACACCACATAGGAGCCCCTGAGCCCCTCCATAAGTGAGCCCTGAGCACAGAGCTAGGAGTAAGCTCTGAGCAAAAAATTTTTTTTAAAAATAAAATGGTTCTCAATACTACCCCATTCTGAATCCCACTCAATCGTTAGCTATGTGCGGATCACAATCTTAACCTGTGGTTCTTCTGTACCTAGTCTGTCACCTGAGTCATTAAATATCAACCTCATCACTGAACCACAGTGAGCAGCCCTTCCAAATACTTCCAAATACTTCCAGGAATACCAAATACTTCCAAATACTTCCAATACTTCCAAATACTTCCAGGAATACTATTCTCATTAAGATTCTTGAGTCCTAACATTTATGATCATAGTTTGCATATTTTTATGTTCAAAATGACTATGGAGTCTTTAATACCTTTTGAGTACCAACTTTCCTACATTTCATGTATTTACTTCCTCTTTTGGTCAGTCATACTATTTCCATGAGGAGGACCATTTTCTAACATATCCCACTTTCCGAGTTCCAAGTCAACACTAGATAGGAGATGCAGACTCTGAAACCAGTTTAAATCTATACACTCACCTATGAAGTGATTTGTTGTTTGTGGTTCTGGTCTTTTCTGATGATAAGAGCCATTCTGATGGGGACCAGATGACTGTGCTTCAAACTGGAGAGTTGGGGGTTTTTTTGTCTTTGCTTTTCTAGAATGAGTATCTATCAACTGATTTCCAGCCCTGCCACTTTGTGCTCAGTCTTAACTAAGTCATTCCTGTTCTCTGAGTGTCACCACCCACACCCATAAAATAGGAACAGTGAGTCTCCCTAAATGTAGAGTTGTCCTTGGGATCAAAGTAGATCGTGTCTATTGTCCTTGGAAAATTATACAAACAAGGGACCACATATCCAACTACTTAGCACTAAGCACTTGGTTAGAGCATGCTGGTCTGTCTCATCTCAGGCACAAATTCTTGGAAGGAAGCAAACAGTTGCCACTGGGCTTTTCAGGGGCATCAGCAGGTGGATTTGGGGCTAGTTCTGCTGAGTCCTTAAGAGGAAGCCTTGTCTAATCCCTGCAGATTAGACGGAGTGTTGAAAGGAGGGAAAGGGATATACCTGACAACCTTCCAGTGTCTGTATCACAAACCATAAGGCACAAAAAGAGAGAGTGAGAGAGAAAGAGGGTTGGTGGGGTGTGGAGGTGGGGGGAAAGTGCCTACCATAGTGGCAGGTGGAAGAGGGGGGTTGGGAGGGAAACTGGACACTGGTGATGTGAAATGTATAGTGGTGAATGGATGGGTGTTGGAACATTATATGACTGAAACTCAATTATGAAGGACCTTGTAACTGTGTATTTCACTGTGATTAATTAAAAAATCAAAAATTGAAAAAAATAGTCCCTGGAGATGAAGGTAGCCACCGCCCCTGATGGGTTCTGCTGGCCACTCTCCAGAGCTGCCTCCAGCAGAGACCCCAGTGATGCATCTCAGACAGTGTGGCAGCCCCGGGTTGGTGTCAGGGGGGTGGGGGGGCGTGCAGGGAAAATACCCAGAAGGTCAGGGCTGAGCGAACTCGGGTATTTGGCCCCAGGAGGCTTCGGACAGCTCCTCCAGGGCCTCCCCACAGCCTGTCTGGTGGTTTCCTGTACAGGAAACCGGCCCCTCTCTGCTCTCTCAGACCCTCACCTTGGCAGTCAGGCCCAGAGGACACTCAGGGGGTGAGGCCCCTACAGACTTCCAGAGGGGGTCCCCCCACCCCGCAGACTGTGCCAACCCCAGAACCAGGGAGGTCTCAGGGCTGACACCCTTGGTCACAGGCTCTCTGTCTGCTAGAGAATCCAAAACATCTCTCAGCAAAGCCCATAGTCCTGCCAGAGAAAGGGGGTGAGAGCCACATCCTCGTGTTGTCCCTCCAGCCCTGCCTTGTTCGGAATATGGCTGCTTTTAAGGGTCTTCTCGTCCTCGTGGATTTTTGGTGCTTTGGCTGCATGTGCCTTGGTACACTTCTCCCGTGTGTGCATGACTTCAGGGTGGCGGAGTGTTCCCTGGGTCCTGCCAGGCTCTCCTCACCCTGTGTTGGGGTAGGTCTCTGATGGCTTAGAACTTGGTCGCAGAGCACGGCCATGCAAGCTCACCTCAGAGCAGCGCCTTTTCCCCGACTCGTCCTCTGGACCCTCTGGCAAGTTCCTGCTCATTTCTCTGGTTAACCATCAGAAATGTTCCCCTTCTCACGCTATCCCGGGACCCTGATGTTAGCTGCACCCACCACCCAGAACTCTCGTCCTGGGCTCCCTCGCCAAGAAGAAACACTATCCTGCTGAGTCGGCACCTGTCTACAGCAAGGGGGAAAACTGTCCCCATGAGCAGAGTCTGAGCCTATGGGCTCCTGGTACATGAGTCCAAGCCTGATGGTTTTTCTCCTGCCTGCTTCACAGACAGTGCTCCACTTCATAATTATTTGGGGAATTAGGCAGTTTTGTTGCTTTATTTGGAGGGGTAGGTACACCCAGTGGTGCTCAGGGCTTACTCCTGGATCTGTGCTCTAGGATCAATCCTGGCATCCTTAAGGGACTATGTGGGGCACCAGGATCAACCTTGGTCAGCCACATGCACGGTGAGTGCCCACCCAATTACTATCACTTTGACCCCTGCCTTCCATGACAGAAGGCAGAAATCAAGTGTCAAAGAAGATTATTTGTTTTATTGGAAAAACTGTTAATAGTGACATCCCATGAATGCTTTTAATGCTTTAATTTTACAGAACATTCTATAACCAGGTTGAACATTCTCTAACTCTTCCTGGTCCCCACAAAGACCATTGTCATTTTTTTCTACATTGATCACTGTTCTGGGGGTCCTGCTTTTCCTAGTCACAAAAGTAGCCCAAAACAGTAGAAAGCATAAGTAACTGGAAGATTTGAACATTTGAGTAGAGAGATACTTTAGGTGGGGGTGGGGGGATGGGCGGGGAGAGGGGGGTGTTTTTTTGTCTTTGCTTTGTGGTCACACCCAGCAATGGTCAGGGGTTATTCCTGTCTCTGTGCTCAGGAATTACTCCTATATAATGCTCCAGAAACCATATGGGATGCAAGGAATAGAACCTGGGTTAGTTGGCCTTGTGCAAGTCAAAAGCCCTACAACCTGTTACTCTGTAATAATAGTACTATTACTATTACTAGAGAGATACTCTGGAGACAGTATGTGAGTTGGATTAGAAAGGAAGTTCTTATGGGGGCCAGAGATGTAGCCCAGTAGTAGATTATTTGCCTTATTTGTGTGAGATCCTGAGCCTTCCTCCCTGCCGCCCAGCTTCGAGACGACGGTCTCCTTGGGCCCAGCTGTCCACCTCTCCTGTCCAGAGTTCTCTCCTCCTGTCTTCAAAGGTTCCTTCCCAGAATGGATTGGGTGCCAGGACCACCTCGGTCCAATATGTTAGCGCTCTCTGACCCTATGTCTTATTTCAGACGGGAGAACAACTATACAGTATAAACTGACAAAACGTTTTTAATGATTGTAGATTGAAAATAAAGTATGTCATATAAACCATTAAAAAATTATTTGTGTGAGATCCTGGCTTTGGTTCACAATACTCCCTCAAATATACCAAGTCACCATATCAACAAAAGGAAGTTTCTAGAGGCAGGAAGACAAATAAAAAGTCATTGAACCTTGGTGAGGCAGGGATTAGGGCAAGAGACTTAAAGGCCCTATCTTGGGAAGAAGCAACATGAAGCTTGATTTAGAGCCAAGCATCTAAGCACATTGGTTGCTATTATTTGAAGATTGAACAATATTTCAACGTTTAAAAAAAAGTCCTGTTTATAAACAGTTGAGAAGCATCTGAAACATACTAGGTACTTGTGAAACTCTGAATCACAGGGTGAGTTTTAAAAAAAATAGCCATAGTTTTTCTGCCTAGCTGCATCTTTATTCTGTGCCTAAAACCCTCCTGACAGCATAAGTCGGGCTGGCCATTTCTCAGCCTGCCAGTCAGCAGTTGTGTGGGGAAAGACAACACCGGGCTAGGGTCAGTGCTCTGTCCTTTGGGGACACACCGTCCCATTTATTTGCTGCCCCATCTGGCTGCAGGTGACTGTGTTGTATCAGTTGTCAAGCATTGGACACCACCCGAAGTGGCACCCCAGAAAATAAGTTGAACCCAATGATGGTGCCTCAGGATCATCATTACACAGAGGCAGTTAGCTGATCAACATTACACAGAGGCACTTAGCTGATCAACATTACATAGAGGCAGTTAACTGGTAACCGAACATGAAAACCAGCAGGTACAAACTGCAACGGCCTCACAATAATAGAAGAACACCCAAGGTCAATACGGACGCTCTGCCATCCCTGAATCACACCCCGCCTTCAGCTATTGACAACGTGAGAGCCCGTCTTGCTGCATTTTACTTCTACCCTCCTTCCATTGGTTGCGATTGTTACCACGGTGACTGGGGGGCTGAACCTGCAATTCTGGGCTTGGTGCCCAGAGGGAGAAGAGCGTCTTGCACACTGGATGGGGATCAAGTACATTCTGGCTCTAGCATTCACCCTGCATTCTTGGTCCGCACAGCTGGGCCCATGGGTCCCCATTCTGGCCATGGTGTCCACACATCAGTAGAGACTGAGCTAGCTGGGATCATCCACTTAAGTTGGGGAGCTTGTACACACAGCTGTGCATTGGAGAACAGCTACAATCTCCCTTGGCACCGGGGATTGAACTTGTGGCTTCATTGCTTCCCAGGCAGGTGCTTTGAGCCCCGGAGCCATCCCTGGGACTGACATCCCATCCTAGTTTCCCCCCTCTGGGCTAGCACCTCTCTCCCCTGCTCTTGTGCATGCTCTGAGGCAGGCATACAATCACTTCCCTGGGTATCAGTTAGATGCACCCCATGAGTTAACTTCCATCTGCGGCTTTTATTTTTATTTTATCTTTTGAGTCACACCCAGTGGTGCACAGGGCTAACTCCTGGTAGGCTTGGGGAACCACAAGGGATGCTGGTGATTGAACCTGGTCAGCTGCATGCAAGGCAAGCACCCTACCCACTGTACGATTGCTCTGGCCCTGTGGTGCTGTTAGAATGAATTATCTGTCTTTAATTTTCTTCCCCCAAGTCTATTCAAAATCTGGTTGATGGTCCTTTTTATGAAACCTTCTTTACAGAATACCCTTTTTGGCTATTCAGGGTATCCTCCTAATTACATTATATGATTCCTCACAATATTTATTTCGGCTCCGTTTATTTAACTAGAGACAAGCTAAGACTACAACAATCTATGATTCAGAGCATTTGTTAAACTGTGACACCAGAGCTCAGGTCAAATCTGAGTGCCTGTCAGTGTAGGAAGAGGTCTAATATATTAAAAACGGCAGGCAGCCTGAAGCCCAGGGGCATGTGCTGGCCATATCAGGTGATAGGATTCCCTCCATCCCCCTCAATTGAAGCTGATGACAAAGAGCAGTGGTTGTCAAACCAGGACACAGGTCAGAATCATGGGGAAACTGGTCAAAATGCTGGCCTCGCAGCTAGAGTTCTTGGTGGATCGGAGAAGATGTTTTAGAATTTGTGTTGCTGACAAGGGGTCCAGGGATTGCTGGTGCTTTAGAGAGCACAGTTGAGGAGCCACTGATCTGGAATGTTCACAGAGCAGCTACATGCGTATGTCTGTCTGTATTGTATTTTGCACCTTTAGAGAGAGGTCAGCGCCGTGCATTACAACACTTTGTCATTCACATTTCCAGGCTTTCATAGGCAGGGAACAAAGCTGATCTCCACAGGCAAGAGAAGATTCGAAATGTCCCAAGGTCATTAATAATGATTCTTCCTTTCCTGGAAGAAACAACAGCAAGGAGATTTGAGGTTTCCAGTCACTTCCCCCGTATGGAGTGCTATGAATAAACAGACATTGAGTTTACAGCTTGAAAGTTGGCGGTCTTTCTCCCGTGGAGTCCACTGGGAAATGCTAATGATGGTGAACCACAGATGTTTCTAATATTTGGATGGTGATTATCACCAGCAGTACATATCCAATCCACACTGAATAAGAATTCATAACCCAATGATGGCCCATATTTTATTAAGACAGAACTGGACAACAGGATCATGCATGGATCGAGGCGGAGTCTGGCTTTGGTGGTTCTGTTGAAATGAGAAATCCCCAGCTGAATCCTCTTGCCTTAGTCATGCTGCTTTCCTGGATTGAGGTTGTGTCTTTGGGTGCTTCTTCACCCAAGAGATATTTGTGGAAACACAACAGGAGCATGAAACTGCACTCTGTGGGGAAGTCAAGGAAGACTTGGTGACCTTAGAAATGTTTACTCTCTGGGGAGAGGAAAATTCTGCAGAAAGTACAATGACCATAAGGAGTACCCCAGGGTCATAGGAAGGAGGACTGCCTTTGGTTTGGAATGATCAGAGAAGGTTCTCTGAAGAGGAGTATCTACCAGACTCTGAACAGACAGGGTTGAACAAGCATATGGGGTAAGAAAATTAGGACAGTGAATTCATTCTAGAAGTTCCAGAAGCCAGAGCAATAGCACAGTGAGTAGGGAGCTTGCCTTGCAGGCGGCTGACTCAAGTTTGATCCCCAGCCCACAAATGGTCCCCTGATCACCTCCCGGAGCAATATCTAAGCACAGAGTCAGGAGTAAGCTCTGAGCACCACCAGGTGTGGACCCCTCTGAGAGAAGTTCCAGCTGCAAGCCAACTCAGGGCGGGATGCCACTGATAGAGAAGTGGTTTAGTGCTCGCCTCAGAGCACACACAGCAGGAGGGAAGAGAGGTGAGGGCAGAGGTGAGGGCAAAGATGATCCTTCATTCCAGAATTAGAGCTTATTCATCAACCATGCAGACACCTGGGACACTTTAAGCAAAGGTTACTGTGATCTAGAAACTTAACTTGACCACATCCATGAGTTACCAATGGCAAAGGAAAAAGATTTGATGGTAAAGAGAATAAAAGCAAGTAAGGGGGTGATGGTCAGAAATAAAGGCTAGGGGCTGGAGCGATAGCATAGCGGGTAGGGCGTTTGCCTTGCATGTGGACAACCTAAGTTTGATCCCCGACATCCCGTATGGTCCCCCCAAGCACTGTAGCACTGTCGTCCCATTGTTCATCAATCTGCTCAAGTGGACACCAGTAACGTCTCCATTGTGAGACTTGAGCCCAGCAAGCTACTGAGAGTATTCCGCCCCCATGGCAGAGCCTGGCAAGCTACCTGTGGTGTATTCGATATGCCCCCAAGCACTACCAAGAGTAATTCATGAGCACCACTGAGTGTGACCCGAAAAGCAAAAAAAAAAAGAAAAAGAAAAGAATTTGACAGAGCTTCACTGGCCTGGCAAGCTACCCATGGCATATTCCATATGCCAAAAACAATAACAAGTCTCACAATGGAGATGTTACTGGTGCCCGCTCGAGCAAATCTATGAACAACGGGACAACAGTGCTACATTACTAATTATGAGATTGTCTTTTTTGTGGCAAAAAAGTGAGGTGCACCCATCATGTAGAGCTATTTTTTAAAACGTATTGTGCCTATTTTTTTTAAGTGCGACGATTATGAGTGAAATACGGTAAGCCTAGCGCTGAGATCTGCTGTGGTAGTTTTCTCAGTGTTCTAGAACATGCAGACTACTTCTGTTTTTTAAGTTTGGGAGCTTGCGGACCCTTGCTGCTGCACCACGAATGCCCTTTCTCGTTAAAGACTCCCTACTTTCAGATGTGCAGAATTACAACTGCATGCAAGGTCAACGCTTCCAGGTGTCCCTGGGGGCCGCGGATTTGCCCTGCTAGCTCTTTTGGTTTGTTTTGAAGAGCAGCTTAGATCTCTGCAGGACTCTGAGCAGCCCCTACGCCTTTGAAGAGGGGCGCCTGGCGCGCCCGCCGTTAGCCTGCAAGGGACTGCCCGAGAGAGCAGCCCGGGAACTTACTGAGCTGCTGGGGGCGAGCGTGGCCGCACCTCAGCCAAGGAACCGGGAGAAGGGTCTGGAACCGGGTCTGCCCGCAGCGGGGCAGCCGGGGTGGTCGCCCGTAGCCTTGCAAGCCTGCAGAGGCGTGGCTGGGAGAGATGGACCAAGTGCCCGGGGCGCCGCCCTCGACTGCCCCCTAGTGTCTCACCCTGAGCTTTGCGCCCAAGCTTCGGGCCCGTTGTGGGCCCCGCGCAGGACCAGCAGGGCAGAGGCGGCAGTGAGAAGCCAAACCCCCCTCCGCTACTCTGCCAGGAGCTCGGGACCCCCACCCCCTTCACCAAGAGGAAAGGGAAACAAAGAAGGCTGGTGGTCAAAATGAAAACCAATTCCGCTAGTTCTAATTTCCCCCCTTTGTTTTTAGGAGCCGTGATTAGCGTTTTTGATAAGGGCAGGGTTTCTAATCTTTTAAAAATTCTGCAACAGAGGGGCCGGAGCTATAGCACAGTGGGTAGGGCGTTTGCCTCGCACGCGGCCGACCCGGGTTCGATCCCCGGCATCCCATATGGTCCCCCAAGCACTGCCAGGAGTAATTCCTGAGTGCAAAGCCAGGAGTAACCCCTGTAACCCCTGAGCATCGCTGGGTGTGACCCAAAAAGCAAAAAAAAAAATTCTGCAACAGAGATGATAGCACAAGTGGGCAGAGCAGAGACTTGACCCGCACGTGTCTGATTCCCACAGCTCATGCCGCCCACACCACACACACACACACACACTCCACACACACACTCTCTCTCTCTCTCTCTCTCTCTCTCTCTCTCTCTCTCTCTCTCTCTCTCTCTCTGTCTCCCCCACACTCTACACACACATGCTCTCCCCCATTCTACACAAACCACACACACGCTCTCCCCCATGTCACACACATACACACACAGATGCTCTCCCCCATACTACAGACACTTCTCCCCCATACCACATACATATACATACTCTTCCCCATACAACACACTCCTGCTCTCCCCCATACCACACACACACACACACATACATACTTCCCCATAGTACACACACAGATACACTCACATGCTCCTTCCCATACTACACACACACTCTTCTCCATACCCCCACCACACACACACACTTACACACACACACACACACACACACACACACACACACACACACACACACACACATAGAGTCTCCCCACAGCATGGCTGGATGAAGCCAGTCTACAAAAATAAAGGATTTGAGCCTTGCAACCGTCTTGGAGATAAAACTGTGGATTGGCTTAGGGGACCAGCAGAACCCCCATGACTGCCGCCTTTCAGCAGGGAGGAACTCAAGGGGAGTTCTCGGGGGCTTGGAGCAGAGTTTCGGACCCAGTGGAGTGCCCAATCTTCTCCTTCAGGGGACATCGGCCTCTTTCCTCCACGCAGAGCGGTGGGTACCATTGCCTTCGGCGACCAAGACCCCGTGGTGGGTTTCTCCTTCTCTGACCCCACATCAGCGCGAGGAGGTGGCTTTCGTGGCCACTGGCTGGCCGAGTCGGCTGGACAGCCCTGAGGAAGCACCAGGAGAAATGCACGGGGAGTTCTAGAAAAGGGCTGTGAGGCAAGTGTGAGCATCAGGGGGACTGGGAGAGAACAGGAAGGAAGGTGACTCGGGGATCTGCTCGCAGGGAAAGGGCCATCTTGGGTGTTGTTGGGCAGGCTGGCTGCTAACATCGAACCTTTGTGTTCACTTCAGCTTGGGTTCCACGGCCCAAAGCCGGCACAGGGAAACAGCCTGCCTCTCACCCTCCTTCCTCAGCCCTCCCTTGTGTGGAGATCGGGGCATCCCGAGAATTTTAGGTAACATACTCGGACTTTTAATGCAAGTTTTAGTGACAAGGTGCTAAATGCTAAAGCAGGCGTTGCTCACGTGCCTACATCCAGAGTATGTAGAGTATGTTGCACAAATCATGTCTCTCTTATTTTGCTGCTCCTTGCTCTTGTGTGAGTGAACCCACCCTGCTTGCCTTCTCTGTAGGATATCATTGGTTTGTCCTTTCTCCCTTGCACAGAGTTTGGGCTTATCTGGTAATAATCTCTAAACTATTCTAGACTACATTAGTATGTCCTGCTCCCCTTGCCACTAGGAGCTTAGGTATATCAGTCACACCCATCAAAGTGCTCCCGAGTCACTCCCGCTCTTTTGTCTATATGTAATGACTTCTATGCTCCCTTCCCCAACTAGTTAATCAGCTCTTCCCCTAATCAGACTGTTAATTTATAAGGTCAGAACAGACCTTGCTAGGACAGTGAGCTTGTATTGTAAGTTAATATTGTCTTTCTCCTCTCTTATGTCTTTTGAATAGTTTACTTTAAAGCAATATCCTTTTTGTATGGACAAAGAGAGACAATTGTTAATATGCTTTGGTAACGTGGTATTTAATTGGCTTCAAATATTATTCACTCCTGAGCATCTGCTTTCCCGACTTAAGCCTCAGCTGCCCTTACTTCCTAGCACCCCCAAAAGCAGGGTCCCGACGAGGGACGGGATGGACCCAGGGCAAGGGGTGAGTTGTGTGCTACTCTGGCATCGAGATGGGCCTGGCCAAAGCACCTAATGCTTAACTATATGTTAAGAGCTTGGTCATGGACATGTCATGTCATGATCCAAAAGCAACAACGAGACTAGGACCCTGCCAGGGACAGGAAAGACTAATCTGGCCTGAGCACTGTAGTCTGAGATTGAGATGACCCCAGGAGAGCAATTCTATAAACTTAATGCATCTCTTGCTATGTCCATACAAAACGATTAATATTATGAATACTTATATGTTAGTTGGACAAGGAGAGGAGAAACACACCCATGGAATTCTGCTCTTGGGCGGGTGTCCTGCTGAAAGAGTATCTGTCCTAGTAGAAGCATCCCTAGTAGAAGCATCCTAGTAGAAGCATCCTAGTAGAAGGGATAGAACTTTACCCCCTATTGATTGTAACCACACCTATGTGTAAGCCCTGGCCCCTGATGCGGGGGGATTTAAGGTGGCTGTATGAGAGGATTGGGGGAGAAGCAGAAAGAGAGATGGGAGTATATAGAGAGGATATTGGAATAAACTGCAATTGAGACCAACCAGCTTGGCTCCGTTCCTTCCTTCGCCTGCCTCATCATCTCCATCAACCTCCCTGGTGCGGTGCCCTCTCCTCGCCCCTTTCTTTTTCTTTTTTGTGTTTTTACATTCTCATTCTCTACCATTTCAATGTAGTATGAATAAGTCCCTGATTACATACAAACACGTTGTTGGAGCACCAAGAAAAACATCTTGTACAGGTCTGAGTTCTTCAGAGGTGGATGCTCCTCAAACAACCACCAGACAGATGAATCAGAATAAAAGTCAGTGTGCTAGTAATAAGCATCCATTCTATATGTGCAGGTGAGATGCAGGGAAACTGAGTAACTCACCCACACAGCTGCAGGAACCATCTTGAAAGAGCTCAAGGAGGCAAACTTGGTGGGTGGTTGGGACAACGGGGACAGTGGTGGAAGGAAAGTCACACTGGTGGTGGAGGGATTGGTGTTGGAATATTGAATGCCTATAACAAATGTATCAGGAACAGTTTTGTAAACCACAGTGATTAAATAAAGGGGTTAAAAGAGAGCTTAGTTAAAGCAGAGAACTTAGGAAAAAGGTTGCAAGCAGAAACTTTTGGTTTGGGGGTCACACCTAGCGGTGCTCACGGCTTTCTCCTAGAAGGCTCAGGAGACCACATGGGGTATTGGGGATCAAACCTGCATCCGCCAGGTGCAAGGTAACTACCCTACCTGCTGTTCTATGTCTCTGGCCCTAGCATGTAGATTTAAGTTCTACTCTCTCTACTGAAAAGGGAGTGAGATGAAGGTCTTCATGGCAGAATGCCTTAAGGAAAACGTTTACATGCAAATATCTTTCATTAATGATTTTTGGAAAAATACCTTTCACCTGACCTTTTAAAGCAGTTTCTGTGGAATTAACTTTTGCCAAAGACATACTTTGGGGGTGGCAGACTATTCCTCTTGTACAATCTCTAACCCTCCTGCTGCCTCTGGCCAGGTCCCGTGTTTAGGTCTCTCTCCCACCCCCCAGGGGACTGTATTTGGTACCAGATCAAACAAAAGTTGGCTGCATGAAGGCAAGTGACTAACCCCTGACTATCTCTCTGACCCATGGCAATTTGTGAAAGGCCGAGATTTAGAAGCACCCAGCATTTCTTTGAACCTCCAGATATAAATCTAAAAATTTTTAAACCAGTGAAATAATGAGATAACTTGACATTTTGCATGCTTAAATTTAGAACGGATTACAGAACTTGACGTCTTCAGCTGCTTGTTAAAGCACCACAGAGAGACGCAGCCAGAGTCGCTGCTTTTTATCTGGAGAAAGTTCCCTTTTGCCAAAATGTTTCATCTTTTATTTGAGGGGGTAGAAAGGGGTTCGAGGTCATACCCAGCAGTGTTCAGAGCTTACTCCGGGCTCTGTCCTCCGGGATTGTTCCTGGCTCTGTTCGGCGGGCAGGTGGGGGTATCGGGGATCCAACTCAGCTCAGCCTCACTTGCTCAAGGCAAACACCTCACCTAATACTATCTCTCCAACCCCAAATATTTAATCTTAAGGTGACTATGAAGAACAAAGTTCCTTATGGCTTCAAAAAGGCAGACCTCTGGGAACCCTAAGATTCTGTGACCCCAAGAGCGTTACCCAACATAGCCACTGTCAGCGGTCAAACTCCCCCTTGGGGCCTCTAATGACAGAAGGAGAGTCCTGATGGGATCACCTTTGACCTATGTCAGGGGGTTACTGACATGCCACGCCCCAGTGCTCCCCAGGAGCTGGACACTGCTGCACACGGGCATCGCTGGCCCGGTTCTCAGAACTCTCTTCTATGGCTTTACAGTTCTACCAGTGAGAAACTGATCGCTCAGCAAGGCCACGTAACCCCCCTCCCCAAACTTAAAAGGGGAGCCAGAATACAAACAACCCCCCCCCCAGTGCACCCCTGCCTTGTCGCTGAGGAAATCAGCCCAGAGGTCCTCACCATCACCAGCATAGAGGCACGAGAGCAGGACACAGATGCTGATCCTGACCCAAAGAGCTCCTCACAGGACTGGCTATCTCTGGAGCTGTCCCGGCACTAAGAGGAGGGTGACCTGTCCAGAGGAAGAGGAAGAATGGAATATTACTGAGGGAGGAAGGGCTGGTATGGTGCAGTGGCTAAGAACTAACTTGCAAAAGTGAGGCCATGAGTTTGATCCCTGCTGCTTCCCACGCGTGCCCCATGCAGGCACTGAAACAGTGTGTGGTCTCTGGGACACAGTTAGGTGTGTGTGAACATGCCAGCTAAAGTGTGCGATGGTTACCCCCCACACACACATACACACACACACACACACATGCACATACTTGTTCCTTGGTTTATTGTTGGGAGCACCACACCAAGAGTATTGCAAGTCTTGGTTGTTACAACAGCGTCGATGGAAAGGGAAGAGGAAAGGAGAAAGGGAAAGGAAGGAAGAAAAGTGGAAGGGAGGGAGGGAGGGAGGGAGGAAGAAAGGAAGGGAGGAAGAAAGGGAGGGAGGAAGGGAGGGAGGAAGGAAGGGAGGGAGGGAGACGAGGGAGGGAGGAAGAAAGGGAGGGAGGAAGAAAGGGAGGAAGAGAGGGAAGGAAAGGTAGAGGAAAGGAAGGAAGGAAGGAAAGAAATTCCCTTTCCAAAAGAAATTAATCTACAAGAATGAATCTAAGAGAAGAGAAATTATTTGGATATGAATACGATGCTTAGGCACCTCTGTCCTTTAAGTACAACCTTCATGAAAAATCCTGTCACTTTGAGTTTATCTCAATTCTGACTCCAAAAGCTAACCGGTATGGTCATGTTGGACCATCTGTGCCAGAATATTTCTTCCAAAGGCCTGGTTTGGATTTTTCTAGAAGTTCTGCATGACATCATACAGCTTAAAGGGGATGTTTCTTCACTTGGCTCTTCTCTTGCCTGAATGAATCCTCCCTGCAATTCTTCAAAATAACCAGCAGGAGGCGTGTTCTTGGCTATGCCCTTTCTTATCCTGTCAGCTGCAGAAGGCGGGCCACAGAGGTTATTGCTGATGTGCACTGCATTGCCATGGACAGAGCATCCGAACCAATGAGAAACTGCTTGGTCCAAGCCCATAGACCACAACCTTTCTCTTTTTTTGGCTGCCATCCTTGTGGCTGTTTGTTTGCATGACTGCATAAGCATGGGTTTCAGTAGTTCCCATGCTTTTACCACCAAATTTCAGTACAATTCATCAGTGAGCACAAGACATGTATATGGAGCTCAGGTGTCACAGGGCATAGATGATGAGCAACCCAGCACACCACGGACTTGCATCCCCATTATCAGCAGGGGAATGCAGAGATCAAGGGAAGGGTCATCGGCGCTGTTTGAGGCTGCATTAGTAAATAAAATCAGGCAAGAGGATTAGATTATCAATTGTAAAACGAAGGAGCACCATTAACTGAGCACCTACTGTGGGCCTGGCAGTGCTAGGTGACCTGGGAAGTGTAGGGTGGCAGAGACTAAGATGCGTGTGACTTGAGCCAAGAAAACGAGCAGTATGTGCTTGAAACAAGAGCACAGGGCAGGCATCTGGGTGGAGCCTGCAGATGAGTCAGGAATGTCGAGACGTAGCTCTTGGTGCCTCAAGATTCGAGTCTCCCTATTTCTCCACTCATGGTACTTGTGAGTATTAGAGAGAAAAAATATATATTCCACATACATATATATTCCATATATATATCTCCATTTTCCCAATTCTCCACTCATGCTACTTGTGAGTACTGGAAAGAGAAAAAAATTAATACATATATTTGTAACATAATAGATTCATATATTATATAAAATATTTTATGTAAAATATAAAATACATTCAAATTTTTATATAAAAGAAAGTAATTATTTTATATTAAACATATATCAATAATATAATATTAAAATAATATATTTTAATATTTTGTATGAAATTTTAAATTCTTAGATTTTTCTTTATAAAAATATTTACATATATATTTTTTTTCCTCTCTCCAATACTTCAAAGTATCATGATTGGAGAACTGGGGAAACATGGAAGGCATTTTTTAGTTCCTCTGGGTTTGGACAAGCATGTTGAAAAGCAGTGATGGCTGCTTCTTCACCTGCCGGAGAGGAGAGCTGTGGGGGGAGGGTGGGGTGATGCTTCTGGAAGGTAGCACACAGCAGCGCCAGCTTTGGCCTTTGCATCCTGCCAGGGGGATCTGCTAGCTCTGGGGCTGGCCCGGCTGAGTGCTGCTCCCGGAACCACCCTCCATCTCCCAGCAGAAATCATTTTGCAGCACCTAAGAAAGGAAGCTGCTATTTCTGGTTCTTGGGAGCCAAGTGCTGTCTTCTCCCATCACTGACTCCAGAAAATCACGAGAACCACAGGCAGATCAACCTGACCCCTAGACCAGAATTTCCTTTTTTGTGAGGAGAGAGATTCGCACAGGGTCCATCAGTTGTCTGGCTTGCTCCCCTCCCCACAAATGCCCCACACCTCTGATTCCTTAAGCAAGTCACGGGTGCCTAAGAGCTGGGGGCAGCAGTGGGGTCCCCTAGTGACCAGACAGTGACATCCCCTGAATTGCTTTCCATGACAACAGGTGTGACCCCCTCCCTGCGCTCCCCCCACTGTATTACACACACACACACACACACACACACACACACACACACACACACACACACACACACACACACACACACACCACCGTGTCTGTGTCCACAGCTCCTTGCTGTACTCCTTGCTGTACTGGTGAGCCCCGGGGATGGCTGAGTTGTCAGGTTTCATAAAGCAGGTGCCCTGTCCAGAGTTCCCAAGGAACTTCCGAGCTGTCTTTCAGAAGAGCAATAAGGCATCTCTGTGCCCCAAGTGCAGCTAGGCTCGGTCCGATCACCTTCCAGCTGTGCCCAGCTTAGGTGCATGGAGTACCCCCAGCGTGCCTGGCCCTGGGCCTAGTGCTTTTCCAGGGCTCTCTCCTCCGTCTTCCCTGGTAATCTGGGCAGGAAGGTTCTTATCTTCCTTGGATGGATGAATGAATAAGCAGGAAGCTCAAGAGCACCCCCATGGGACACAGCCAGCATTGTGTCCTTGGATGGATGGATGGATGAATGATAGAGCTCAGGGGTGCGCCCACTGGACACAGCCAGCATTGGGCCTTGAAACTCATGGTCTCAAATGACACTGAGCAATGAGCTGAGGGCATGAGTCCAAGTCAGATTGCTGGGGTGGTCCCTGACACTTGATGAGATGGGTGGGCTCTGTGGGATTTCCTCTGGGTTTAGTGGGGGCATTTCAACCTTAGGCCAACCTTGCAGGTGAGGCTGAGAGTAGCTGGCTCAGCATCGCTGGGCTAATGGACCAGCACGGGCAGCCAGAGGCCCAGAGTGCGTGCACCTGTCCACACCTTAGTGCTTAAGCTTCCGTGAGCTTCCCTGTCGCTGGCAGCCCACCCTGCCCATACGGGCAGGGTCTCCCAGGTGAAAACTGGACAGGTTTCATCTCTTGATTCTAAGGATCAAGAGAGGAAATTCCTGCCTTTCCTTGGATTGAAATATTTGGAGGTTGATGATGAACCTTATGGAATGGCCAGATTCTTATGAAAGTGGGTCAACAAGATGTGGGTCAGGCTCACCCCTGGACAGGCCCAGCACACGGTGAACTGGAGTTGGTTCAGGGGCTATCATCAATCCAGGAGCTAAAACATTTTTCCATTTTCTAACATCTCTTCTCTTGCCTATTTTATGTGGGTGCTCTCCCTGTCCTCCCCGGCCCACTCCCCACGCTTCATCTTTGGGGTCACTGCTGTGATTGTTGGCTTCCTCTGCTCCGCCACCAAATTCTGCTACTGTAGTTTTAAACTCATTTATATTTGAACGACTTCTTTCATTTTTTTTTTTGCCACCGATCTTTCTTTGAGATTCTTCAATCTTTATTCTTATGATTCCCTTAGTTCAGCAAATATCAGGATTGTGGTCCTGAAGTCATCCTCAGGCAGTGCTGAAAGTTCTGATCTGCTTGAAGACTTTCCTGGGCTTCTGGCTGAGTCTCTTCTTTTTATCTCCCTTCCTGGCGCTTTGTGGGTGCTAAGAGTGGAGCTCTGAGTTCCAGGTAGTCTGAGCAGTGATCTGGTGCCTCCACTCACAATACCAGGCAAGTGCCAACGACTCTGTTGACTTTTGGCCCATCATCAGTGAGCCACAGATGCCTTGTGACAATGCCTAGTGGGTCCGGGGTGGAACTAGGTCCAATGCTCCCTCTCTCCCTGAGTGGGACGCCAGGGAATGTTGCCCAGGGCCCATGCTGACCCTCTCTGAGATCATCTGGGACTGGAAACTGATGAACTTGCAGGATCTCAGGACTCTGGGACCCCTGATGAAAATGTTCCTCAGAAAAGAGAGCATTTGAGGAGTGAACATGTCAAAATTGGAGAGATTCGATACCTCTATCCCTGGGAGTATCAATAGGAGAATGTGACTGCCTGAAGCTCACCTCATTTCTCCTCTCTTCTCACGTCCCCTTTTCTGTCCTCTTCTTTCATTTTCCCTCCCCTATCCCTTATCTTCTTTCCGTGTCCCTCCCCTTCCTCTGTTCTCTGCTATTTTCTCCCCTCCTCTCCTCCCATTTTCTCTCCTCCTCTCTCCCCTTTCTCTTTCTCTCCCCTCCCCTCCCTCCCCCTCCCCTCCTCTCTCCTCCCCTCCCTTCTCTTCTCCTTTCTACTTCTTCTCCCTCTTCTTCCCCTCCTGTACCCTCTTCTCTTTTCTACTCCTCTCTTCTCCTTGTCTGTCTCTCTCCATCATTTTGTGTATAATTGATCATTTCATACAGGGACTAATTGTGAGCATACCAGATTATCTCAATTCAAATATCAATTATGAATATAATTCCAGCTGTGAAACTTACTCTCCTGCCTGTACCAGAGAAGTTTCTTAAACTCTCTCAACCTCTACTTCTTCACCTGCAAAATGATAAATTCATAATGTCAGGAAACTTAGATCAGCTATGATACATGTCAGCTCAGGATCAGCCTCTGGTACAGAACTAATGACATGGTTTTGTTGGGCTCTTCACCAAGGATAGATGATTTGGCCTGCGGCTCTTATCTTGGCCTTAGACCCCACTGAGACAGTCTTCTTGTCTTCAACTCCATTGCTTTGTACACATCCTGCCATATCTGTCATTAAGCTCATACACTGTCAACCCCACTTCAGGTGACTGGGGAGAGAGGGCAGTCAGGACCTTGGCCAATATGCCGGTTGATGGCCTTACCCAGTGGCTTTGACATTGTCACGCTGACCTCTCTGCATCCAACGAAACAAATCACCACAGGTTAGGTCAAGACAGACAAATATTGCAGCACAGAGGAGACAGCCACCCCGGGAGACAGAAATGGAAGTAGACAGAAGTCCCTGCCAGTCTTATGATTTGATGCTGACATTAAATGGAAGGCAAAAGGCCTAATGCCAAGAGCACGGATTGCTCCTCTGCCCTGGCCCTGGCCTCCAAATCCGGGCAGTCTTCCTGTTAGTTAAGAGAACGACCCATTCATCTCCCCGTGGACGCCAAGGCCGAGCACACGCGCCACTCTGCTGTCTCCCTGTTTCCAGAAAGCCTGATGGATCCTTCCCCTCACATTTAGGCCAGCCATGAAGGAGGAGCCGCGGAATTTCAAGAAGACAGAAATAGAAGGCAGAAAGATGGGTCCTGTCAAAAGCTCTTAATTTAATTATGAGAACCCAACCTCTGCCTGCACGCCCCTAACCCCTCCCCCAGCCCCCCACTCCCACACACACCCAGGGGGAAAAAAATACTCTGCCAAGAGATGTGGGGTCTCAGCTGAGGAGGGGAGGGGCTGCAGGCTGAGAGGGCGCCCCAGGGACTGGGGTAACCAGAGCCGCTTCTCTGCGAGAGGCTGCAGAGACACTGGGGAAGCTCACAGCCTGGCTCACCCCTGCAGCAATTAGCGGCTGGAAGAATCTCCGCGGATGCTGGAGACTCTCCTGCCCCCCTGCCGTCCCCCACCCACGCACTCCTGGGGCCCTATGCAGAGGCTGCCTATGGCGCAAAGTACCCTCACCGCCTCCCACCTGCTTCACGTCTGCAGAAGATGGCAGTGGAGGTCAGCGTGTGGGGACTGGGCTTCAGAACGCCCAGGGGTGGTGCTGCCCCAGAATCAACCCCCCACCCCCGCCCTGCCTTGCAGCAGAAGGGCCGAGCTTCTCTTCCTTTGAACAGTGGCTTAATGTGGAGTGTTTAATTTTCTCCTGGAAAGGCAATCTGCGATGAAAGGCAGTAGAAGCAGTCCCTGAAGTCCATTCTGCCTGTCTCTTCTCCAACTCAATTTCCAGTCGGATGTTTATGGCGCTCCCACGGGCTTTCTGCATTTCATTACTCTCCTTGGGCTGCAGGCAACCGACCGACCGACCGACCCGGCGTTTGCTCTTCCAGATCAGGGCAGGGAACAGAATCAGAGCGAGCTCGGCATGAATGGGGGCGGGGGTCTGGGTTCTGCAGGCGACAGAGAAAGCCCTGCACTCTCTCCGTGGAACTGACCCAGTTCTCCCAAAACTGCCCTCCATGACTCCCTGCCAGATCTTTGTCAAAGTAGCGATGATTGTGTCTTTAAGAATGTGCTCTGGGGGTCGGAGTGATAGTACAGCGGTGAGGATGTTTGCCTCGCACCAGTCGACCTGGGTTCAATCCCCAGGATCCCATAGGGTCTCCAGAGCAAAGCCAGGAATAATTCCTCAGTGCAGAGCCAGGAATGACAAATCCCTGATCATCACCGAGTATGACTTAAAAAAGAAAAAAAAAAAAAAGAATATGCTTTGCTGAGGTGCAGGTGAGGGGTTTGCCTTGCACAACTGACCTGGGTTTGATCTTCAGCACTCTGTGTGGTCCCCTGAACCCCACCAAGAGTGATCCCTAAGCACAGAACCTTGAGCACGACCAGGTGTAGTCCCCAAACAAAACAAAAAGATGGTGCTTTGCATATGGTGGCCCAAACTCCATCTCAGCACCACATGTCCCCCGAGCACTGTGGGACTGTGGGGAGAGAACCTCCCCCCCTCAGCACTGATTGGGAAGTGAGCCCTGAGCTCTGCAGAGAGGAAATCCTTCGGCACAGCTTTCAGAGCACTCTGGGGCCGAGCAGGATGGCCTTGGCTTTGCCTCTCAAAGCCCCCACTTGGCAGCTGTGTGACCTTGGATGAGTTCTTTAACCTCTCTGTGCCTTTGCTTTATTATCTCTCCCAGGGTCATCACTCACCCGAGACAAGTTCATAAATAGACGTTTCCCTCGGGTGCCCAGAACATGCCATCGGCTGAGAGGGTGGGGGTGTGAGCATCGCTAGGTGGGAGCAAAGGCTGAGCTAGTCTGTCTGCCCTGAGTGTGAACACAAGCCGAAGCAGCCCTGGGCACTGCCTGGTGTGGTTCAGAAACAATCAACTCAGAAAGAAAGAGAGAGCGGGGGAGAGCAGGGAGAGAGGGAGTAGAGAGAGGAGAGAGAGAGAGGAGAGAGATAGAGGGGAGAGAGGAGGAGAGAGGAGAGAGAAGAGAGGGGAGAGAGAGAAAGGAGAGAGAGAGAGAGAAGAGAGGGGAGAGATAGAGGGGGGAGAGAGAGAAAGGAGAGAGATGGGGCATTACCATGAGTCTAAGGACTGACAAAAAGACAACCCCCAAATCTTGAGTTCCCCCCACTTCTCCTGCCTAAGAGGAAGGCGTTGAGGAAGAGTAAGTGGAGAGGCGTGTTTAGGGAAATGGCCTGTGGGGTGTCCTGTGCTTGGCCCCCTCTCTGCAGCCTTTCCTGTTGCTGTGTGACTGAGTACCTGTGGGCAAACCTGCAAGCAGGGAGAGGCAGTCTGCTCCAGGAGCAGGCAGGGGGAGGGAGGGCGGGAGGGGATTGAGTTGGAGAAGCCTGTGGGAAGAGGGGTCTGGGGGACACACCAGAGCTTTCTATGACCAGGCTTCTGGGTCAACTTCAGCTTCCCCGGTGCAGTGGGGCGGATGGGCAGAGATGCATGTGGCTTTACGATCATACCCGGGTTGACCTCTTGGGTCTTGGGACGGGAATTTTGGGGGACGTACCAGCAAGGTTGGTCTCACAGAAGCGTGGGATCATCTGTGGAAGAGTGGGGTCCCTCAAGTGTCCCTCTGGCTGAGGGGTCCACACTGCCGCCCTCAGGGCCATATGCCAAGAGCTTGCCACTGGCAGAAGGACTCAGAGCTGGGCTAAGCCGGGGCTCAGGCCTGCCCCCTTGGACCAGCCTCACTCAGCACCCCACACCCCAACTCTGCCTATGGCAGACGGTTCTCAGACTCTGACGCACAGCAGAGGCTTGGGAAATAGATAGCTGAGTTCAGGGGCACTTTATTTGAGAGAAAGAATGGGGGGCATGGAAGCCAGGCCACAGGGGTTCCTGAAGAAGGAAGCCGAGATGGGTGGGGAAGCTTCTCTTTTTAGTGTGCTCCCATTGGACTGGGGGAGCACTCTGCATGAGGATGCAAGGGCCTGGGCAGAGCAGGGTGTTTCCAGGATGGTCTTCTGTGTCCCCTGGATACTGAGCTTCGGCCCAACCCCTGGGATCCATCTCTGGGGCAGTTCTCTTCCTTCTCATCTCACCTGCTTCTCCCCATCTCGCCCCTACAATGCTCTATCAAGAGTAGCACTGCACTGTAGCACTGTCATCCCATTGTTCATCGATTTGCTCTAGTGGGCACCAGTAATGTTTCCATTGTGAGACTTGTTGTTACTGTTTTTGGCATATCGAATATGCCACGGGGAGCTTGCCAGGCTCTGCCGTGCAGGCAGGATACTCTTCGTAGCTTGCCGGGCTCTCCGAGAAGGGAGGAGAAATCAAACCCGGATTGGCTGCATGCAAGGCAAACGCCCCACCCGCTGTGCTATTGCTACAGTCCCTACAGTGTAGTATAGTCTTGGACTAGACTGGACTATCAAGAGTATCACAAATAAACCTTGAGCGGAGCCAGACCTGCAAGCAAAATCACGCACGGCCCTGATCCCCGCTACATTGATTTCATGATTCAAAATCGCCATGGTACCTCCTACTCTGAGCCTTGCAGAGCCCATCATATGTGCTGCTTCAGCCAGTAGCTTTCTGGTCTCCCGGGGAACCCCCTCCATCAGGTTTCAGCACACAAGCCCCTCCTGCAGTCCCTCCGCCTTCATTTATTGATCCCTTTCTGGGGAGGGGAAGAGAAGGGAGGGGAGGGGAGGGGGGTCAACAACAATTTATTAACCTTTTGCCTTAGTCTCTGCCTCCCAGCTGGATCTTCCCCCTAAAGAGCTGAAGTCACATTCTTCCCACTCAAGCCCCCAGGAAAGGCAGTACAGAGCCAAATGCCCACAAGGATTCAAAAGACATCCCCCATCCCCCTAACCGCCATTGGAAAGACACAATTTCATGGTCCACAGGAAAGGCCTGCCTGCCTCTGTGTGTGGGGGGGGTGGAGGCAGGTGGATGGGGGTGGGTGGGGGTGGGTGTGGGTGGATGGGGAAAGGGGGAAGTGGCTGATAAACAACTTTTCTTTGATTTCTACTTTAGCTAGAAACCCTTCTCTCACTCTTTCATTTACCCTTCAAGAATCTGATGTTTGGGGTAGCGACATTCAGCAGGCCCAGGACCTCTCCCAGTCATTCTTGGTCACCTGGGTCTGCAGTTCAATGCAAGGGTCCAAGGCTGCAGACATGACCCAGGTCCTCTGGAAGGGTTGGGAGGACACCAGGTAGTGCTGGGATTGATTCTTACCTCTCCAGGATCTCTCCAGCTCCAGGAGTTGGTCATTTCAAGAGCAGAAGTTGCCAGGATGGAGGGGAGCTCGGGTGTATGGGGGGGCATTCGGGGGTGGAGGTGTGGGGTCTGAACCCCTGAGGTCTTGCCTCCCTGCCTGCCCCTGGGACTCTGCCTTTGGCACCTCTGTTTACCCCTGGTGCAAAGTAGCAAGAAGAGTCACTCTCTGTCATCATGCCCTTTAGGGTGACAAAATTTAGTGGGCTGTACAGAGTTCCTTAATCCCTGGGACTCCACACGGCCCCCATCAACACCCCAACAGTGTAAAATGTTTTATGAATAAAAAACCACACTGACACATTGTCATCATCCGTCATTTTTTTCAAAATTATATCTTAGGGTGTCATAATAGTGCCAACATTTATGATATTGATATACAAAATCACTGCCAAGTGCCCGTGACCCTCCTCACCTCCCCAGGGTTAATCCAGGGTAAGGGTTTGTCATTGTTTCATCCTGTCTGTTCCCTTGTTTTGTCTCTATTCCACAGATGAGTGAGCTCATCAGCGATTTGCCTCCTCTGCCTTAGGTCGCTTAACATGACACCCTGCAGTTGTATCCATGTTGCTGCAAACTGTGTGGTTTCATCATGTCTCACGCTGCAGGGTCACCCACTGTGTACATAGAATACCACTCACCTGATGAGGTCACTTGGGTTTTTTCCACATCCTGGCTGTCCTACTAAGTGCTGCATTGAAGCTAGGAATACATATATCTGTTTTTATTAATTTTATTGTGCATTTTGGAGAGTAAACACCAAGAAGTGGAATCACTGGGTCATATACCCATACACTGGGTCAATCACTGGGTCATACACCCAGTCTTTATTGTCAGTCTTGAGGCTGGACAATGTGTGTTTTGGGTAATGTCTGTGCCACATGCCTATTACATAGTATGAGATGTAATGTTTAATGGCATGGTCTCACAGCCCTACAAATCTTCTATGTCTTTGTCTTTTTATCCCTCTCACTGATAATTGCAGGAAACTTTGATCTTTTTATGGCTCCCATCAGTTTGTCTTTTCTAGAATGTCATGAGGTTGGAATCAGGCACTGGGGAAAAAGAGAAGAGCGGGGAGAGGGCTCCTCGCCCGCCCCCCTCCCAATCTCTCCACTGTCTCTTCCCTAGAAGATTTGGGGCTCCTCTCAGGATTTCCAACCCCAACCCCATTGCCTCAGTTCCCTGGCATCCATCTGGACCCAGACCATCTTCCAGAGGCCCAGCAGCAGCTGAACTCAGATCTGCTTGCGAAGGGGCCTTGGACAAGCGAACAGACAGGCAGAGCTAGAGAAGGTGCCAGGGAGGGGGGAGAGGACGACAAAGGGAAGAGGAAGGAGCCCGGCAGTCGCAGTTGTCAGGGCAGAAATGATCAGGGTCGGCCACTGGAAATGGAGAGCCAGGACCTCCTGCCAGCAAAGCACAGCCTGTTAACCCCCTCCAACCTGAGCCTGCACTCCTGGACCACTGGTCGTGGCCCTTCACTCTGCAGCCACAGCTAGTTTGCAGCTATCTCTGGTCTCCAGGCATGAGCAGAAACTCCTTCACCTGCACGCCCCCGTCCTCCCCGCTCTAGAGCTGAGACCTCCCCAGACTTCCCCTGGCTGTGTTCTGGAAGCCCAGAGCCCTAGCAGGAGCCTGCCCTATTCCCCCAGGGCCAGGGAGCAGCAGTAGGCTGCTGCCGCACCCCCCCCCCCCCACACACACACACACAAACCCCCCACTGCCGCCGCCCTGCTCATTCTCTGCTTTCTGTCTGCAAGTGCCTTGGCTCACACCCAGCGTCCTGGCTGGAGACAGGATCCAAGGGCTTGGCAGCTCCTGTTCCTCTCTGGCAAGCTGTGTCCAGGCCTGTGAGAATTCCAGCGGGAAGTTCTCAGCACCAGTGTCTCCCCCACTTTCTCTTCCCCAGCACCCAAATGCTGCTTGTTCCCTCTTCATGGCCAACACTAACAGTCAAAGCCCTGTGTTGGCCCTTTCCTTTCCCTTACCCAAACTCATGGCCGTAGTTAATTTCCTGGGTCGATTTGGCGAGGCCAAAGTCCCTAGATGTTTGGCTAAACACTGACTCAGATGTTACTCTGAAGCTATGTTAGTGGGCCATGTTAGTGACATTTAAGCCAAGCATGTAGGTCAAGCATAAAACAGATTCTCTGTTAGAATGTGGGTGGGCCTCATTCAAGCAGTTGAAGGTGTTCAAAGTGAGACTGAAGAGGAGAAAACTACTCCTGAAGTCCACCCCTGGCCTCCAGTGGCACCATCAGCAATCCTCAAACCCAGCCTGTAGATTGCAGGCTTACTGACTCCCACAAATGTGTGAAAACAAGGCTCTCTCTCTCTCTCTCTCTCTCTCTCTCTCTCTCTCTCTCTCTCTCTCTCTCTCTCTCTCTCTCTCCCTCCCTCCCTCCCTCCCTTCCTCCTTCCCCACCCTGTCTCTGTCTCTGTCTCTCTCTCTTTCTCCCCCCCCCACACCCACCCACACACACCCTGTCTCTCCCAATATCCTACCCTGTTCTGTCCCTTCTTGTCCCTGTCGCTGATCACATTGATTTGGGGGATGATGCTAATTGCTCACAGCATTCTCCTCTGGATCCCCAGGGTTCTCTGATTGGTCATTTGTGCCTCCCCACGGCCCCCTTGTTGCTGTTAGTTCCACTATAAATGTTTCTCCCCTGGCAACCTCTCAGGATATTTGCCGCCTGGCAGGAATCTGGGTAGTTCAGGATCAGAGTGTCTGTGGTTGGAGGAGGTGGTGGGGCGGAGATCTCAGCCCAAATGTTTCAAGAACAGTGTTGTTGAAGGACTCTGCAGCTTTCCTGAGTTCCCAAAACTCCACAAGCTGGAACTCAATACGGGAAGTGGAATTTCTAAGCTGGAAAGTCCTCTGAAGACGAAGAGGCCACCACAGACCCTTATGTGAGTGCAAAGTGGATTTATTCCTGAGCTCCTGGATTCTTGTGGGAAAGATGTGCTTTGGCTGGAGCAATTGCACAGCAGAAAAGGCATTTGTCTTGCATGAGGCCAGCCCGGGTTCAATCCCCAAACCACATCCCAAACCACCAGGAGTGGGCCCAGAGCCATAGTACAGCAGGTAGGGCGTTTGCCTTGCACTTGGCCAACCCGGGTTCAATCTCTGGCATCCCATATGATCCCCCGAGCATTGGCAGGAGTGATTCCTGAGTTCAGAGCCAGAGTAACCCCTGAGCCACCCTGGGTGACATAAAAGGAGCAAAACAACAGCATCAGGATTCCTGAGCACAGAGCCAGAAGTAAGCCCTAAGCATCACTGGGTGAAACCCCCAAAACATAAAACACCCTCAGACACTTAAAAAGTTCAAATTAATTGTCATTTCAAACAGATGGGTTCTGGTCCTCCTGGAGGTCCAGGCCTGTCCATTTTACCTGCGTACACTCGCCCTGTCTACTAATACCTGCTCCAAAGAATGATGACATCATGGTCCTGGCCCTCGCTGTCAGCTCTCTTCCCGCGTTCAGTGGCCCTGGTCTTGTCGCTAGGCCATTCTTTGTCCAGTGTCCGCATTCCTGGTCAATAATCTGCTGGAATTCTGTCACCGTGTCCCCTTCCTGGGCTCACTACCCCACAACCTGTCACTGGGCATCTCTAGGACTCTACCCCGAGGACACCCTGTCCCCTCGGCTCTGTCTGATCTTTCGCTGCAGCCCTGTGGGTGAGATCCCTGCTGTGTGGGGCAAAGAGAAGTTTCCTCGCTGGGGACTTCCTTTTATCTCCTACTATCTCCCACCTCTGCCTTCCCATTACCTATTTTGCCTGGAGACCATTTTGGTGAGTGAGATTTGCCTTGATTTTTGTTTGCTCTGTTGCTTTTGTTTGTCTGTTTTGAGTGGGGTTTTTTTTGCTTTTTTTGTGTGTTTGTTTTTTGGTTTTTTTTTTTTTTTCTTTTTTAGGTGGTGAGGCGGGCACACCTGCTGCTCAGGGCTTACTCGCAGCTCTGTTTAGGGATCCTATCTTGGGGAATCATGTGTTATGCTGGGGGCGGGGGGTTCGAACCCAGCTCAAGCAAGTGCCTCACCTGCTGTACTATCTCCCCGGCCCTATCAGACACAATTTTAAGTGATCAGTGAATGAACTAGTTTAGGTGCCGCCCTTCTGCACCATCTTAGCTCCCCAGGGGCGAGGGTGCCCCTTCATGCCATCTGCTTCAGCAAATTGGGGTAGGAGCAGGAATGGTGGGTCTGTGGTCCAGTGGCTGCGGTGGGAGGGGACAGAGGAAGCAGGACTGAGACTGGGTGAATTGTTCGAACTCCCCCCTCCCGTATTCAGAAACTTCCTTCTCTGCTGCATTAGAGTCACTTCTGAATCACTCTCTGCAGGCCACACACAGGACAGGGGCCGTCGTGGGCATCCACCAGACCCTCCGACTATGTTCTGTGACTGAGTCACTTGGTTGATTCATGGAGAGGTGACCCTCTTGTCACTTCCAGTTCCTGTTCTGTTCGGATTGAAGAAGATCCAGAGCTGTCGGTCGGGCACTGAGCATTAGAGAAGGCCCGAGAGGACGCTGTAAGTAAAAATTTCAGAATAATCTTGCTTTTGAGAAAACACTTCAGACAAAAAGGGATAAATACATGGGAATTGGCAATAGGGTTCTTTGGGTCTCCTTCCCACTCTTGCCTGGGGAGAGAAAGAGCTGAGGGGAGGCTTGACCACAGGTGGACAGAGGGACTGGAGGTTGCTCCTTTTGGGGGTAAAGACCAGCTCTGTTGTCACCAGGCCTGGGAGGCTGGGACGGCCTTTGGTGCCCTTGCAGATGTGGCCTCAAGCCCATCTGTGCATCCTTCTGGTCCTCTGAGAGAACAGGGTGTCCCAACCAATGATGGCTTTGAAAACTTGGAAGGAAAAAGAGAAAGGGCAAGAAACCCAGATCTTGGTGTCTGTCCCAGGGATGGGACCTGGAGTTCGGCACAGGGCATCTCCTGGAACCAGCTGGTTGAGTGGTCAGTACCTGAGCACTGGCCAGCCCCCTACAGAGCAGTGGTCCTGAGGGGAAGTGACCCGGTCGAGGTCTCCTCACCTGGTGCGGGGCAGGCAGGCAGGGATGGCTGGGGTCCCCACTGTGCTCTGGGCTGGGTTCGACTTTCCTCTAGAATCTGACTCATCTGGCCCTGGGTGAGAGGGTCTGAGGAGGGGGAGGCTCTGTGAATGATGAAGGAAGGGATCTTAGGGGGTGGTCCCAGAGATCCTTCCCCAGAGATGCCACACTGCTCTGCCCAGTAGGAATGAGCAGGGTGTCCATGGGTGGTTTGCTACTGGGTACAGAGTGGGGGTGTTGCCTCCATGCCCCCTTTCTGGGTCCTGGTGGGTCATCCACTATCCTCTGTGTCCTGGGTCCCTGCTGCCCACCCGACCTTGTTTCTGACACCAGGATGAAGCCAGAATACTTGCTTGGCATTTGGAGAATTTGAGGGAGCTCCTGAGGCAGTGCTCAGCCTGTAGGTCTCCCCGACTCTCAGCAGAGCCAGGACCAGGGCACTGGGGCTGGGACGCGCAAGCCCCAGGCTGGGCCCTTCCTCCTGTGGCTGCCCTTTCCCGACACGGCCTGGCTGAAGCAACAGACAGTGCCCAGGTGACTTCGACTTGTGCTGGGGGCAGGGGTAAGGGTGGGGCTGGGGTGGGAAGTAGGAGGTGAGGGGTGGAGAAGGCCAGATCCTTCGTGTCCCATGGCAACGGCCTTGTGGAAGAAGCCTGATGGGGGTGAGCTCCTGCTGGGAACATACTCACACACATTCATACATCCAGAATCACACATATCAACACCACTCACACACAGACACACTCTCACACACTCACAAATACACACACATACACACACTGACACACTTGCACTCACGTACACCCACACTCTCACAACTCACACTGACACACTTTCTGTGTATTCACAGAAGGGCAGTGGCGCTCTATCTCTCCCGCTGCCTGCATGTGGTAGGTAGTCTCACGCCGCTTCCCCCACCCCGGGGAGGTAGATGGTGATGGGCAGGTGAAGGAGCGAACAAGGGCAAGGCTGGTCGGTTCAATTGCAGTTTATTCCAATCTCCATTCCCCTTCTGCTTCTGTCTCTCCAGCCTTTCTCGCTCTCACATCTGACTCTGGCTCTTACTTCTGACTCTGACCCTTACTCGCTTTGTGCTCTTTCTTTCCCCTGCTTCTGGCTTCGATGACTCCCTGATTCTCTTTCGCTTTGTACTCTGCTTCTGTGTATTCTCCCTTACTTCTACAGTCTTAGTTTATATAGCAATCACATAGGGTGGTGACACAAAGGTGGGTTGAACATTAACAAATCAACAAAGAGAGGTAAGACCACTCCTCAAGGACAAAATCTCATCTAAGGAAATTACTCCAGAATACTAGGAGATCCGCTCAAGGGTGGGATCCAAACAAGGGTGTGTTGCTTCTTTCCTCAGCTAGCAATCCACTTAAATAGTTGTAGTAAATCTACTTCTAATATTTCTAGCAATGTCATTCTGTTTGAGCACAGTAAGAGATATATCAAACTTAAAGTTTGGTTCTTCCTGAGGACAGTCACTATATATTCCAGACCACAGTCCTCAGGCCAGGTTAGTCTTCCTAACCCCAGCAAGGTCCTAGTCTCGTCATTACTTTTGGATCATGACAGCATTTGTCCATGATCATGTCCTCAACTATAATTTGTATTCATTGTTTACAGAGAAAAGCAATATTTAACTTACAATACAAGTTCAATGTCCTAGACGGATCTGATCTTACAACTTAACAGAATCTGATTAGGGGAAAAGGTGATTAACTGGTCGGGGAGGAGAGCACAGAGAAGAGTTTACAGATAAAGAAAGGAATGGGAGTGACTTGGGAGCACTGTGATGGTTGTAACCCGATAAACCTAAGTTCCCTGCAGCAAGGCTGAAAGGACACACCCAATGTTATCCTACAACTTTCGCCCACTCATACTCATTCACACTCACACATACATTCATATTTACACATAGCTTCACACCTACACACTCATACACACACACTCAAATATACACAGTGCTGCAAGGCTCACAGCTGGGATGAGGTTTCTCATCACCCACCCTGTTCTTTTTCTTGATCCCTCCAGACAACCACAGAAATGCAGAGACAAAGGCAGACAGACAGACGGACAGAAAGACAGACAGACAGACAGACAGACAGATGGATGGACAAACAGAGGTGGGGCCTGTGTACCGAGCACCAATCCTCCCTGCTCTGGATACTGTGCAAACACTAGTTCAGAGATAAGGCCAGAATGTGTCCCTGGAGAGTCACAGGGGCGGGCAATTCAGCAGGTGCTCCATCCCAGGGAGGCGGGGAGGCCGAGTCAGGCAATATCCATTATTGATAACGGAAGCACATCAAGAGAAATTGTAGGTTAACGGGATCAGGTGAATCTTTCAGAAGATGCAGGAAGAAGAAGTGCTGGAAGGAAGGGGCGGGCGAGAGTCTCACCCCAGCGGCAGTAGAAATGAAAATGAAATCGAGTTGGAGATCTTCGCCCAGAAATAAATAATCCCACACAGCACAGAGCAAAATCCTTTTTGCGGTGTGAGACAGGAGGCTGACCTACAGCCGCATTTTAAAATGTCCCAAGGGAGAGAACTAAGAACAGGTCATTGATGGGAGTGGAAGGAAGGAGGGGGAAGGTGAGAGGGAGGCAGGACTGGGGGAGAGGGAAAGACGGAGGCTGGCAAAGCCACAGCCAGGGCCACCGAATCAGGGCCCTCAGAAAGCTTTGAGCCAACTTTTCATCTTAAAACAGGGGCTGGAGAGTCAGTCCAGGTGCTGAGGCTCCTGCCTTGCATGTAGCCAGCCTCGTCTGACCCTTGGCACCACATACGGTACCCTAAACCCTGCCAGGAGTGAATCCCTGAACACAGAGCCAGGAGTAAACCCTAAACACAGCTAGACGTGCTGCAATAAAATCACAAAATTAAAATATAGGGCCAGAGAAATAGTACAGCAGTGAAGGCACTTGGCCTTGCATGCAGTTGATCCTGGTTTGATCCCAGCTGCAGAGGTCCCTGGGCGCTGCCTGGTGTGACCCAAGCCACCTCCTTCCCACAGAAGACAAGTGTAAGGACCAGGGTAAGAATCTTCAATGTAAGAATCTTCGGGGCTGTGACCATAAGCCTCCTCTCCACTCAGGACGTTCAGCCCTTACCTCCAGGTCTTTGGAAAGGTGTGTGTGTGGGGGGGGGGGGTGGGGGGGGAAATTCTGACTTTTCTAGGGCAGCAAAGAGGCAACAAGAAGAAATAGGGTGCATTTACCAGACACTTTGTTTCCCGTGCTGGGTTAAAGGTTCCTTTGTTAAAGAGAAAACAAAGACTTTTCCAGGAAGGCACTCAGGAAGGCCAAACAGAGAGGAGGAGGGTCAGAAGCTGGAGAGGGGATGCGTTCCCCACTTAGGAGTGACCCGAAGGGCAGACAGGATAGAGCAGCGTCTGCTCGGCGCATGCGCACAGCTCTGCTCTGCAGCTGGAGCACAGGAGGCAAAAGCGTTTCATCTCTTGCTACTGAACATCGCGGCGTTTTCAGCGCCCTGCTGTTCCTGCACAAGGAGGGCCTGGTTAAGAACACCGGTACCTCTTACAGGACAAAATTGTGGCTGTATCTCTTGTTTAATTGATAGTTAATTTTATGGTGGAATGCTAAAATTTTTAATGCATCCATAAATCTGTTTCACCGTTTGGGGGAAATTTTCTGTTATTAAGAACACGCTGTACAACGGTGAAAACAAGAGGAGGGACTGATGAATCCGAAGGACACGTTATGAATTTTTTAGGAAGCTCACGACATGATGCTCCATAAAGAATATTAGAGGAAATAAAATACAACACATGATTAACTTTGAGGGAAAAGCTGCTGAGTTAGGGCATATCCTTACAATTATTTTGATAAAGAAAAAAGTATATAACATATATATCAGAGAGAATAGGGTTATATCAGTCAGCAATTAAGGCAGCATTGGCAGAAAACGAGCCCTGTCTTCAGCAGAGCAGTGAGCTGGCTCTCTGGGTGGTGCCTCAGCTGCAAACAAGCTGATAGGCTGCGCCGGGCACTGACTAATTCCAGGGCCTCAGTTTCCATGACACAACCTGCACATGTCTCTGGAGGCTGCTGGGCGGAAATCCAGGAGAGACACTTTCTGCAAAGTGACTGGAACTTACAGGCAGTTAATACCTATGGGTTTACCTTTGAGCCAATCCAAAGCCATGACACAGAGACCAGGACTTACCCAAGAGGAGAGGCAGAGGCAGATGTCTCCAGATCGGGGACATTCCCACCCTCCCAGCCACTCCACCCGGGGCCAATGGCTCATGCAGACGGGGGCGGGGGAGGGGGAGCTTATGACTCATTTGCAATGTGGGGGAAAGTCTGCATTATTGGGGATGCTCATGGCTGACCTTGGGGCTGGTGGCCACATTCAAGCCAACCTTAGATTCTGAAAGGAGCTGGCGGGCGGGAAGGAAGAACCGGGCACCTTTGCTGCCCCCCACCGCCTTCCCCCTGCCTTTTGATAGAGTCAGAACATCCTCAGCTGTGGGGTCTCTCGACTCTGACTGACAAGGTCAGTCTCCTGTGAGAATGACACTCCAATCTCTCCCCATCTCCGGTCTCAGTGACAATGAGCATTTCCATTTAGTTGGAATGGAGCTGGGGGCTCTCTGGGAATGCTGAAGAAATGTCCCTGCCTGCACTCCCCCTCTTTCTTCTGCCCTTCGTTCACCTCATTCTGCCTGAACTCAGAGCGAGGAGCTTCGCCTGGCCTGGAGGTGGGAGGTCCCTGTGTGCCACTGCCACACCCGGTGTAAGACTTAATGCGGCTTGCACTGCATTAAGTCACTCCAGAAACCCAGCCCCTTCATACTGGGTGAGAGAAGGGATTTATTTGAGAGCATCTAAAAATTGATCATTAAATCCCATACATATGGTACAGTACTCATTAGCTATATTCATATCAGTCAAGAGAGAAAAATCCTGAATGTGTGGGCTCTTCCCATACTCCTCCAAATAAATCCAAGGCGCAGAGAACATCCCAGCCGTCAGATGACAGGGTGGTGGCAGCCTTATGGCATCTTCCCTTTCATTATACCAAGTCTGGGGGCATAGGAACAGACAACTAATGCAGTGCTCAAGAGAGCCTGCTTCTAGGGAGGGTCAGGAAGTGGGGGGACGGGGCATGCACTGACCACAGCACAGACACGGCACTGCTTTCCAGCACCGAGTGGACCTTTGGAAGCCCTGAGTCTGCTTCATTCAAAACTAATACTCAAGGCCAGGGAACACAGGGGGCAGGAGGGCTGGTTGGAAGCTTGCCACAAGAATGTCTGGAGGTGAAGGGCAGTTAGGATAGAGAAGGGATAAGTATGACAATAATAGTTGGAAATGACCATCTTGGACAGAAACTGACATTGAAAGTAGGTAAAGGACTATAATTGATAACCTTTCAGTATTTCAGTATTGATATTGCAAACCATAGGGCCCGAAAGGAGAGAGAGACAGAGAGAGACAGAGAGGAGAGAGAGACAGAGACAGAAACAGAGAGACAGAGAGAGACAGATAGAGAAGAGAGAGAGAGAGAGAGAGAGAGAGAGAGAGAGAGAGAGAGAGAGAGAGAGAGAGGTAAAATGCCTACCATAAAGGCATCCTTGAGGCGGTGGAGATTGGGGAGGGAAACTGAGGATATTGGTGGTGGGAAATGTACACGGCTGCAGGGACAGATGTTAGACTATTATATATGACTGAAACCCAATCATGAACAACTTTTTAACTCATGGTGTATCTCACAGTGATTCAGTTTAAAAAAATCTTAAAAATTGAAAACAAAAACCTAAACCCGTATTATTACTCAAAGGATCGAGATCAGCATGTGTGTATCACTCTGGGGGTGAGGGGGAGGTGGTGGTGACTGGAAACGGGAGCCCCCATCCTTCTGCTTCTTCACACTTCTGCAGTCAGTGCAGTCCTGACCCACTTGCTGGGACTGGCTGACCACATCCTTCTGGTCGGTCACCCAGACTAGACTTTCCCAGCAGGAGAGGCAGAGTGTGTTTCCTCCCCTGCAGTTCCCCATCCCGGCTCGGCTCTGGGCCTGGGGGCCTCTGCCTTCAATGGGTGAACTGGTCTCTGCTACGGGAGGCAGTCGAGGATTTTTGAGATGGGGACATGCTTTTGGGTCACTGGGTAGGGGACAGTTGAGCCCAGGGACCTCACAGGGAGAGGCGGGCAGAGGAGCATCAGGGAGAGAAGAGAGAGCGATGGTGGCCGAGGGCAGAGAGCGAGAAGGTGCCCCACTGCTGGCTTCAGGGTGGCGGAGTGTGGAGGGAATCAGAGAACAGAAGTGGCCTCTAGCAGGCAGGAAGTGGCCCCTTAGAGCCCCCACGGTCCTGTTGGTCCCATTGTATTGATTGGTTGAGGGTCAGCCTTGGTGGTGCTCAAGAGGTACTGCTGGCACATTCCTTTTGTGTGTGTTTAAGGGGGGGTCGCTCCTGGTGGTACCCTGGGACTATGCAGTGTCCAGGGGGATCAAACCCAGGCCACCTCCTTGCAAGACTGTGCTCCAGCTCCTTGATGTATGTCTCTGGCCCCTGTGGCTCTTCAAGTTGTTTGATTTCCAGAACTGAATGCAGATCAGATCATGTGCATTTCTAGAAGCCACGGTTTGTGGCACATGCACGGGAGCCTCAGGAGAAGCCATACCCACACTTGCTAAGATGTGGATTGTAGGCATCCGTGGAAGGTACCACAGATGAGGGTGGTCCCTCTAGCCCACTGCCACGGCCCGTCAGTGTAATGTGGCCCAAGGCCATCCTAAATTCACACGTTGGAAAAATAGGCCCCACTTCTTCCTAGAGCCTGTTTCTCTTCTTGAGGAAAGACCCAGAGAGGTAGGAATTATGGCCAACTTTGGTGGCAATCTGATGTCCTGTACAAAGTAACAGAGGACACACAAAGCATGATCTCACGTGAGTTTCTGTTCTTATTGCCAGGGTCGTGCGAGCATGGGCGTCTGGACCTCAGGCGCCAGCCTCTTTCGACATCTTTGGCGGGTCTATGTGTCTCCCAGAAGCCCTGGCTGGCTTGACTTCACCCAACACTTGGGGGCCTGCTGTTTAGTCGCTCTCTTTGCTGCAGGCCTCCTGGCCGTGGCCTGCCATGGGTTTGGGGCCCCTTTCCTGGTCTTCCCCATTTCCTGGACGGTCACATGCATCCTGCTGGGCTGCTCCAAGCACGTGCGCTGTTTCATCCTCCTCTTCTTCCTCTCTTGTGGCCTGCGGGAGGGCAGGAATGCCTTGATTGCCACAGGCACGGGCATCGTCATCTTGGGCCACGTGGAGAACATCTTCCACAACTTCCAAGGCCTCCTGGACAGCATGACTTGCAACCTCCAGGCCAAGAGCTTGGCTGTCCACATCCCGCTTCTGAGACAGTACACAGAAGCGCTTCGGTGGCTCTACGGCCTGGCCACCTCCCTGCATATCTTCGATGATCTGGTTTCTTGGAACCAAATGCTGACAGTCTCCCTTTCCAGTCCCAGCCAAGCCCTGGAGGCCCAGCTCAATGACACCAAAGGCCACGTCTTGGGGACCTGGTACCAGGTGGCGTCAGCCACTGAGGTGCTGTCCACACTGGGGCGGCAGGTCCTTGCGGTGGCCGGACTCATCCTGGTCCTCCTCAGCACCGGCTTCTTCATGAAGCGATTTTTGGACCCCACAGGGGTGAAGTTTGAAAACATCTACATCAGCAGACAGTTCGCTCTGTTTGATGAAAGGGAGAGGCTCCAACAGAGGCCCTGCGTCCTCCCACTGAGCCGGAAGGAAAGGAAGAAGTATGTGCTCATCCCGTCCTTCTGGAGGACCCCCAAGGAAAGGAAGAGCCTGGGGCTTTTCTTCCTCCCCGTGTTCCCGCATTTCTCCCTCTGGGTGCTCTTCGCAGCCACTGACTACCTCCTCTATCGGCTCCTGGGCTCCTTGAGCACACACTTCCACAGCATCCCGGGCCTGGAGGTGTGCCTAAAGCTGCACAGGGAGGTAGGTAACTGCTGGGGAGTCAATGGTCTGGATTGCAGAAGATCAGGAATCTCCGAGGCTAGGAGATATCTCCTGCCTCTTGGCTCTGTCGCTCTGGAGCCAGCACAGTGCCTGAGAGTTGTCCAAGGACCACTGGTTACACAGAAGACCCGATGTTACATCTGGAGAGAAAATTAGTTTACTTAATTTATTTATTTAATTAATTTATTTTTATTCATATTTTGCAGTCACGTGACCTTTTATTGTCTAGTTCTCCCTCTTGGAGAGCCCGGCAAGCTACTGAGAGTATCCTACCCACACAGCAGAGCCTGGCAAGCTCCCTGTGGCGTATTCAATATGCCAAAAACAGTAACAATTATGGGTCTAATTCCTCTGACTCTGTTTTTTTTTCCTTTTTGGGTCACACTCAGCAATGCCCAGGGGTTACTCTTGGCTCTGCACTCAGGAATTACTCCTGGTGGTGCTCAGGAGACCATAGGGATGAACTCAGGTTGGCCGTGTGCGTGCAAGGCAAACGCCCTACCCGCTGTGCTATTGCTCCAGCTCCTCCTTCCCCTGACCTGGAAGAGCCTCCAATGCAGCACCATTGGGAAGGACAAGTAAAGAGAGGTTGCTAAAATCTCAGGGTTAGGGTGAATGGAGACGTTATTGGTGCCCGACCCAGCAAATCGATGAACAACAGGATGACAGTGATACAGTAATACAGTGATATTTCCCAATTTTCCCTTTACACTTTATATAAACACTGTGGTTTGCAAAGTTGTTCATGATAACTTGTTACTTGATTCGATATTGTAACACCAACCCCACCACTATTACACCTTCCCTCCACCATTGTCTCCAAGCTTCCCAATCACCCCTAAAACCTGCTCCCATGGCAGGTGCTCCAGAAGGTCCAACATTTTTAATGGAGTGATACAGCTGGAGTTGAATTTTTAATTAGGTGGCAGCTTTGGGATATGTGCATGACTGCTGGGACTTCTGGAAGTACAGGGAGATGGGGGGAGTTAGCCCATCTTTTTACACTCCATGAAAGCCTGGAGATTTCAGTCAAAAAACCTGCATACCTGAGTTTTTTCAGCAGATTAAACTTCTGACTGAGGTTCAACCCTAGCAGTGGGGTCCAGCTGGGAGCATGGCAGCCAGCGATCATGGAGTGTGGAGGCTTTTGACTGCTGGGGTTCTGCTTGGACAGGCACTGGACTCACCCGCCCCCTTCCAGGGTTCCCTAGGCGACAGCAGATCTGGAGAGGATTTTGTATCACCCTATTTATTTTCTCTGTTTGCCTTAACAAAAGGCCACAAACTGGTATGTTGAAATAGTGTGAATGTGTGCTCTTAGAATTTGGGGGATGAGAAGGTTGATGTGTGAATGAAAGTCCCATTGAAAGCCAGGTGAGATTGTAAGAGAAATTCTCTCAGGTTCTAGGGAGGGATGCACTGGGCTTCTGCTGACTCTGGGGGATTGTCAGATTCTTTGGCTTGTAACACAGCTCTCTCTCTCTCTCTCTCTCTCTCTCTCTCTCTCTCTCTCTCTCTCTCTCTCTTTCTCTCCCTCTCTCCCTCTCTTTCCCCTCCCTCTCTTTCTCTCTCTCTCCCCTCCCTCTCTCTCCCTCTCTCTTCCTCTCTCTCTCTCTCCCTCTCTGTTTCTGCCCTCACTTCCCTACTCCCAGTAGGTTCTGTGTCTTGCTTTGTCTCCCCATTGAAAAGTGTCTTGCATTAGGCCTCAAGCAGGGTTTTTTTCTCCATTTCTTCATTTCAAACCGGATGACAGTTGCAAAGAAAGACTGAGAATGCAGCGTGCCTTCAGCACTGCATGCTTGGGGTGGCAGAACCTCTCTGGCCCCCAGAAGCCCACTTTAAATAGGCACCCCATGTGACTCCATGTAGGTGGCACACAGACCTTTGAGAAACACTGGCTTGTGACTCTGAAACCTGGGTAGGCTCTCGCTCTGCCCTCCCCTCTCTGCAGTTGTGTGCCAGAGCAAAGCCTGTGGTTTAGGTACTTTTTTTTTTTTCATTTTTTTCTTTCCCTGTGGAACTTGAGGGTTGGGAGGGTGGCGAGATCCCAAGCAGCACTCTGAGGCCCAGGACTCACTTCCTGGGACAACAATCAACTGGGCCAGCTGGGACTCAGGGCTTGGCCTGGCTGCAGGGTCAGAGAAGGGCTGAGAGTGGGTGTGTGTGTGCTGTGGGGGGTGGGGGAAGCTCTATCCAGGGGATCAAACATGGATCTTGTGTGTGTGCAAGACATGCACTCCTGGCCGCTGAGCGCTTGCCCCAGCCCTTATATTTTTGTTGTTTTGTTTTAGTTTAGGGATTCCTTTCTGCAGTGCTCAGGGCTTCCTCCTGGCTTTGCCCTCAGAGATCACTTCTTTTTTTTTTAATTTCAAAACACTGAAAAGAGAAAAATTACTTTATTGTCTAGAAATTGCGTCTTGTTTAAAAAAATTATTATTTAATTAGCGAATCACCATGAGGGTACAATTACAGACTTACACACCTCAGAGATCACTTCTGGTGGTGCGCAGGAGACCATATATACTAGGGATGGAACCTAGTTGACTCATGCAAGGCTTTTTTTTAAAAAAAAAAAGAAAGCTAGTAACAATGAGGCTGTGCCAGGTGGGGCATGCATGTGTGTGTACATCTGTGCACATATATGCACATGTATATGTGTGCACCTGTGTGTACATGTGTGCGCATTGCATGTATGTGTAAATGTGCCCGTGTGTGTGTGTGTGTGTGTGTGTGTGTGTGTGTGTGTGTGTGAAAGTTATGCACTAGCTGAGACTGATGGGTCTGAGTTTCCTCCTCCTGAGGGGCTACAGTCATTTGCGGCTGTTGCAGGGAACAGATGGGGTGCCTGGGAACACTCCTTGGGAACCCCACTTTCCATCCCTCTCTGGGGGCTGGGATCCTCCCACTGTACTCACTTTCCCTCCTCTTCTCTCTCCGCTCAGCAGGTGCCCGGGGCCAGGCTCAGCCCCACCTAATCCTGGCCCTTTTTCTGCGTTGATTACTCTGAACACTGGCTTCCCCTGAAGAATTCAGTTAATTACAAAACCCTTTGCTCTAGATATCTGGAGAGGGAGGATAATGGAAGCAGTGCTTCAGATGAAAGTCAAATAAGATGGTCCCATATGCCCGGTGGAGGGAGGAAAGGCCTCTCCCTCCTGCCCCCCCATTCCTTAAGATTCTCTAGGAGAAAATTTCTCTCTCTCTCTCTCTCTCTCTCTCTCTCTCTCTCTCTCTCTCTCTCTCTCTCTCTCTCCCCTCCCTCTCCCTCTCCTCTCTCTCTCTCACTACTCTCTTTCTCTCTTCTCTGTCGCTGTCTTTCTGTCTCTTTGTTCCTATCTCTGTCTCTGCCTCTCTGTCTCTCTCTCCCTTATATTTCTTTCTTGCCCTGTCTGTGCCTGTTCATGACGAATCCTCCATCATTTCAGCAGAAGTGGGACCAAAGAGCAAGGTCTGCTTTCCGAACAGCAAGCCCTGCGCCCGTGAGGCCAGCAGGCCTGCGGAGACTGGGGAGGGCTGCTGCTTCCGCTCGGCGGGCAGAAGCTGGGCCCCGAGTGGGTGTGGGAGTGGGTGTGGTGCTTCTCTATGCCCCAGGCCCCTGCTGGGATTCTGAAGCTCCCTTGGTGGCTCCTGGTCTTTCCCCAGCTGCACACTAGCCAAGGAGGAGTCAGGCAGGAAGGGAGCCTCAGGCATAAGGTCCGGGAAGACTTTCTCTCACACTCTCGATGATTCACAATAAAAGGAGAAATGAAGTGGCATCAATTGAGTGAGCCTGGTAGTAGGCTGGTGTCAGCAGAAACCATCCAGGCCGCTGCTCAATGAGCAACTCTGGGAACAGAGCACTCAGTATGTGAATGCTTTAGTTCACGAGCCTGAGCAGAGCCCCAGATCTTGGCTGTCTTAGCGAATCATTTATCTACAGAGAAGTGAACCACTCAAAAGTGTCAGGGTGTCAGTGGGCACATTGCTGGGCATTTTGAAAGAGTTCTCAAGCCATCTTCCTCCTCCTCCTCTTTCTCCTCCTCCTCCTTTTTCTTCTTCTTCTTCTTCTTCTTCTTCTTCTTCCTCTTCTTCTTCTTCTTCTTCTTCTTCTTCTTCTTCTTCTTCTTCTTCTTCTTCTTCTTCTTCTTCTTCTTCTTCTTCTTCTTCTTCTTCTTCTTCTTCTTCTTCTTCTTCCTCTTCCTCTTCTTCCTCCTCCTCCTCCTCTCTCCTCCTCCTCCTTTTCCCTTCCTCGTCCTTCTCCTCCTCCTCCCCCTTCTCCTCCTCCCCCTTTTCCTCCCCCTCCTTCTCCTTCTCCTCCTCCTCCTCCTTCTTCTTCTTTTGTTGTTTATGGGCCAACTCCAGCTATGTTCAGGACTTACTCCTGCCTCTGTATTCAGGGAGCTCTCCTGGTGTGCTTGGACACCATAAGCGTTGCCTGGAATGGAACCCTGCTTGCCCTTGTGCAAAGCAAACACCCTACCCACTGTTTTACTATTACTCTGACTCTGAGTTCTCAAATCTTCCACATCACCTGCACCAACCCTACCCACCTCCTGCCCCCATAAAAGGTTGACTCAACCCTTATGAAGACATGACTCCCCATGCAAATTTCCCGCCTCTGGGAAATTTCTAGATGAAGACAACTTTCTCCAAGAACCCAAGTACTCAGCAGAGCTAATGGGTGCTCTGGGCAGCACCCGTTGCCCTTGGGTGCCTTGGGTCCACAGCACTGCTGCTTGATTGTATCAGGATTTCCCAGTCCTGACCCGCCCAGTGACTTTGTCTCCTCTGAGAGGAAGGAGAGAAGTAGTGACTTGACTCTGGGACCCAGAGCTGGCTACTGTGTGGCTGTGACCAGAACCGAGGAGGGGTGGCCTCTGCATGTCCCACTCAGATGCCAAGCTGGGACAATGACGTGCTGCCCTTGACACTGGCGGGCAGACACGCCTGCAGCTGGGGTTCCTGCAGGTGCCGGGGGTGCTGCCCGGAGCACCCGTTAGCTCTGCTGAGTACTTGGGTTCTTTTCCAGGAGTCATTTCCCTCTTCTAGGCCCCAGGGCTCTGGGGTGCTGGAGTGATAATAACTTACTAAGTACTCCTGTCTGTAAGGTTAATGCTCTGTCCCCAAGGTGCTCCATTTACACTGGGAGCAGTTTATTCATGGGCAGGATCCGGTCCATTAATTTCTGTTTTACCAAATTAGAAAACAAATCCACCGAGAGAGTAAATGACTTTCTCGGGTCAGGGGAAGGAAAGGGCTGAGTCAGTGCGCGTCCCTGGTGGGTGGGTTTGCTGGGTACCTCCTCAACATTTTTGTCTTTGGCGGGGGGGCAGGGGCTGGTTCTCTTACCTGCAAAGAGCCCTCCTGGGCATCCAAGAGAAGAGGAGATGTCCTATTTGAAGATCTCTGTTAGCAGGATTTCAAACACCCCTTCAATAAATGCTATTTTTTAAATTATTATTTTATTTGTTTGCTTGCTTTTGTATGGGGTGGGTCATTTGGGGGCTATATCCATTAGTGCTCAGAGTTTACTCCTGGTTCTGTGCTCAGGGATAACTCCTGGCATTTCTCAGGGGACCATATGGGGTGCTGGGAATCAAACCAAAGTCGGCAGCTTGCAAGGTAAGCCCCAACAGACTGCACTATCTCTCTCCAGCCCCAATTCTTGATATTCTCATAGGAAGTCCCTCTCCTCACCTCAGGCTCTCAAAGGGGTTAGAACAGCACCCCCCACTTTGTGAACTGCAGTCTGTTGATGGGGCACTAGTCCAGAGGGAGATAGCATGATGCCTTTTAAGGGGACAGACTTTCTTTGGGGGGAGAGATGCTCCCAAGAAGTGCTTAAGACACGGGGGTGCCCTGCCTGCAATTCTCCACCAACCAGGACAGAAGTTCGATGTGAAGCAAAAGGATTGCAGTGTTGCTGGGCCCTGCAGAGCTGGGAAGTACCTGGGCCAGCCCAGAGGTGCAGGGGGACCTCCAGGTAGGGAGCCAGGGGTGCTCTGGAACAGTACAAAGCAAGGCAAAGCAAGTGCCTTAACCCTGGTACTGTTTCTTGGGCCTTGAGAGAACAGTAGCTGTAGGTAAGACCAACTTCCGGGCTAAAGAGAGTACAGCAGGTAAGGCGCTTGCTTGCCTTGCAGGGGCCAACCTGGATTTGATCCCCAGCACCACTTAGGGTCCCTCGAGCAAGCATTGTGAAGTGCAGAGCCAAGAGTAAACCACAGCTGTGTTGTGGTTCCAAAACCAAAAGCAAGTAAAAACAATAAACAACAACAAAAAGACCCACTTAAAAAATGTTTTTATTAGTGAATCACCATGAAGTACAGTTACAGACTTACAAACTTTCTTGCTTATGTTTCAGTCATACAATGATCGATTACCCATCCCTCCACCTGTGCCCATTTTCCACCAACAATGGTCCCAGCATCCCTCCCACCACCCCCACCCCATCCCCTCCACCCCACCCCGCCTCTGTGGCAGGGCATTCCCTCTTGCTCTCTTTCTCCTTTTGAAAAAGACCTACTTTTAAAAAACTGTATTTACTTATTTAATTTTATTAAATCACTGTGAGATACACAGTTACAAAGTTGTTCATGTTTGGGTTTCAGTCATACAGTGTTCCAAAACCCATCCCTTCACCAGTGTATATTTCCCACCACCAATGTTCCCAGTCTCCCTCTTTCCACCTCATCCCTCCACCTCCACCCCCCAATCTGCATCTATGGCAGGCATTTTCTTCTCTCTATCTCTGTCTCTGTCTCTGTCTGTCTGTCTGTCTCTCTCTCATCCTCCCCTTCTTTTTGGTCATTATGGTTTGCAGTACTGAGAGGTTATTGTGTATTATATCCCGTTACCTCACTTCATTATCCAATTCTTGTCTGAAGCTATCATTTCAAACTATCATTGCAAAAGACCCACTTCTCCTTCAGCTCCAGAAGGAGCTGTGAGAGTTCCTTTCGCCTCAATAAATTCATGGCGTGTTTGAAGCGAAGAGCTAGGAGACAGAGGGCAGCGTGGGGAAAGACAAGGACTGAGAGGGATAATGGCATTGACTTGGATCATCACTTCATTCATTTCAGGATCCAGGAACTCAAGACATCATCTATGGTTCTTCCTTTAACATCTCTCTGTTCGAGCCCCACTGCCTCCCTACCCCAAAGCTCCTTCTCACGAAGACCTGGCTTCCCATTTGTCTTATTCTTGCCACGCTGGTGATACTGGGACTCTTGTCTTCCATCTTGATGCAACTGAAAATCCTGGTGTCTGCCGCCTTCTACCCAAGCGTGGAGAGGCAACGCATCCGATACCTGCATGCAAAGCTGCTGAAGGGAAGATCAAAGCGACCCCTGGAGGAAGCGGGGAGAAAGTCGGGTGTCTACTACACAGAGGTAAGGCCCTGGCACAGCCTGGAAGGAGGGAGTTGGAGTTTGAAGGGCAAGTGTAAAGGGTATTTCAAAAGCACGCTTCAATTTCACATCAGAGTTGGTATCGCCAGTAACAGATGAGACACTGAGGATGTTGAAGTTGGGGTAAGGACTGACAGGTGAGCCTGGCTCATGCTTTTAGCTTTGAGACTTCATATAGGGGAACAGCGGGGTCCATAGACAGAGTCCCTTCAATATACTGATTTGGCTGAATGCCTGCCTTCACCTACTCCATCAAGCAGCCTGTTGGGAAGACCCTAGGAGATGACCACTAGGTCCATGTCCAGGAAGTGAAACTTGCCCAGCTTAGAATAAATCACAGAGGGAACTATTCACCACAGTTTAATTTTTTTTTTGAGTTTTGGGGTCACAAGGGCGATGTGAAGGTGTTATTTCTGGCTCTGCACTCAGGAATCTCCCCTGGCTGTGCTCTGGGACCCATATGGGATGCCAGGGATCGAACCCCTGGTTGCCTGCATGCAAGGCAATTAAATACCCTACCGTCTTAAGAATATGCTCATTCCCCAGCACTGAAAACCTTTTTAGGAAAGAAATAGTTGCTGATGTAGATGTATTTTATACAGACGTGCGGTAACATGACTTTCATACATATTATGAAATGCACACTTGTCACAGACTTTACTTGCTAAGTAAAGAGAGACAGTAATCGATTCCGAACAAACAAACAATAAACCAAATCAAAGCCCTACACAGAGATAGGCCTTGGGGAATACCAAAATGAGTTTGCTTAACAGATGCAAATCTGGCCTCTTTCCCAGGGTTGGGTGGGAGGATCAATTGGAATCCAGGGGGAGATGCTCATTTGCATGCATTGTTGCTATCAGCCCTACTCTACCACTTCAGAGGACTGGGAAATAGCTGAGACAGGAGAGATACCCCTGCAGGATGGACTTTCTCCTCATTTCAGAATGCTTCGCATTTGCTCCTAGTAACCCCATCACGAAAAGTTCACATCATGCTAAAGCTCAGCTATCCATTCGCCTCTCTCCTCAGGTTCATTTTTGGCTTCCGGTCCTTAGAATGTTTAGGAAGAAGGAAACAAACGCTGCAAGTCAAGACAATCCATGATGGTCCCTGAGGGTGTCTGCTGGACCACATTTCACCTGCAATTCTCATCCACCCAGGATCACTTCCTGTTTTCCCAGCATGGAGAGAGTTCTGGTCATGGACCTGGAGGAGATGGAGTTTGCAAAGCCCACACATTTGTCTTTATACTGACTACTACAGAAATGGTGATGTCCTCTATCTTCCAAGTAAAGGCATGGTTTAGAACAGGGGTGAGGAGCGTGCAAACCCCAGGCTGAATAATGCCAATGAAATCATGGTGGGCCGGTCCTGGTGCATGATGGAACTCACAACCTATGCTTCTTGTTAGCTGTCCATGGCCCATCTGTGTGTGTTGTCTGATCTGCCAATGATGTTATAAATATCCAAATGGGTCTTGGCAGCCAAAAGGTCCCCAACCCTGGTGCCACAGGACTATCACTGGGCCTTACATGTGTAAGGCCTATGAGCTCTTCACCCTTCTCTGCTCTTCTTTATCATTCTTGCAGCTGGCCCACAGCTGTCTCTCCTTTCCTGTCCCCAATCCAAGGACTCTCTAAAATCATCTTCTCACCACCTTGACTCCTATCTCCTAATTTTCTGGGTCTCCAAATTTTCCACTGTTGGGGCCAGACTAGGCCATAAGGATGAGCCCATGTAGACTGTCCTGCAAACAGGCAGGAACAAGGACTATGGGTGAGATTACTTGTGTGTCCTGACTGGTTTGGATGAGGCTGAATATCTCTTTATTCAAGCAGCTTTCAGTAAATAATATAAATTTCAGTATACCGAAAGGGTCAATCTTCCTCTTCTCACAAATCCCAGGTGCTTACTTAGCCTGTTTGTTTGTAGTAGGCAGATCCTAAGTACTTAGCCAGCCTGTCTTTGACAGGCAAATCCCAGGTAGACAAGCTAGCCCAGCTTGTCTTTGGAATGCAAACCCCAGGTGCTTACAGCCCAGGAAAGCTTTTAGCTTTGTATTTCTTTTGGAAGCCCACTGAGTTGCAGACAAAAAAAAAAAAAAAAAGCAATGTATGCCTTGCTGCCTCAATGTTCTTGCTGTAACATCTTTATTGATGACATCTCTGCATTGAGCCCTTTAGAGGAATGTACAGTAGGATGGTAATAAAAGGAGCTCTACCTTTTATTTATATCGCTCACAGGATCTGAGCGAGTCTGGGCCCTCCGTGAAAATAATTTCTCTCACGTTCCTTGTCTCACCGCCTCTAACTGAATTCCATGTCTAGATCCCTGATTCCTCGTCTAGATCCACTTGGACCACCTGTATCAAATACCTAGGACTTATGAAAATGAGTCTCTTAATCCTCTTTACATTCGACCCTGGATACAGACGCCACAGTAAGAAGGCCCAGAATAGGGAAGAAACAAGAAAAACTATTTTTCATTAGTTTTTCATTTTAAACATTTTTCTGATTTATAAAAAATGTTGCAAAACAATGCATGAGGCATCCTACATCTTTCTTCTCCAAATGTTAATATGGTGCATATCACCAAGGCACAGCAATCAGACCCAGAGAAACAGCACTGAAACAAGCATCAGCTGTGGCATCTGTTCACTCTTAAGTCTTATTTCCTTGTTATGAATCTTAGTCTTGTCCAATCAGGGGCCAGATCTCCATCTTTATTTCTTTTCCTTTCGTGACTGTGACATGTTCCATGAAGTGGATTTTGATTTTTGGCCCTGACTGATTATTTTTTTTTCTTCTTGTTCTTGTTCTTGTTCTTGTTCTTGTTCTTGTTCTTGTTCTTGTTCTTGTTCTTGTTCTTGTTCTTGTTCTTGTTCTTCTTCTTCTTCTTCTTCTTCTTCTTCTTCTTCTTCTTCTTCTTCTTCTTCTTCTTCTTCTTCTCCTCCTCCTCCTCCTCCTCCTCCTCCTCCTCCTCCTCCTCCTCCTCCTCCTCTTCCTCCTCCTCCTCCTCCTCCTTCTTCTTTTCTCTCTCCTTCTTCTTTTCTCTCTCCTTCTTTTCTCTCTCCTTCTTTTCTCTCTCCTTCTCTAATTTTTGTGCTTGGGAGACCATATGGGATGCTGGGAATTGAACCTAGGTTGGCCATGTGTAAGGCAAATGCCCTACCCGCTGTACTATCGCTCTAGCCCCGATGTTGCTTCTTCTATGCACCCAGGTAGTGCATGTGGGGCAAGAACCGGCTTTATGTGCAGGTCTCAGTGTGTGAATTCAGGGTCCTGCATGGGGCATGCTTTGTCTCATTTCTGTTCATGTGACCTTTCATCAATCAAATAGTGTGGGGTCTGCTAGATTCTCCACCATGACAGCTTACTCTTTCTCCTTTTTACTTAGCAATCATATTGCAGAACAATACTCTGAGACAATGCAAACTTCTCACTTCCCTATTTTCACCCTCTAAGTTTCGCATCCTTAGATAAAACATTATAGCTGTGGTCAATGAATCATGATTTCTTTTATTTCCCTTATATTGTCAGTATTTCTTTTGTTTTTCTTTTCGGGTCACACCTGGCGATGCACAGGGGTTACTCCTGGCTCTGGACTCAGGAATTATCCCTGGCAGTGCTCAGGGGACCATGTGGGATGCTGGAAATCGAACTCGGGTTGGCCGCTTGCAAGGCAAATGCCTTACCCGCTGTGCTATTGCTCCAGCCCCCAGTATTTCTTATTGAAATTCCACACCATCACAGGAAACTTCTTTTGTTTGCTTTTGGCCTGTATCTGGCAGTGCTCAGAAGCTCTCAACTCTGTGCTCACAAGATTGCTCCCGGAAGTGGTCAGGAACCATATGGTGCCAGGGACTAAGCCTAGGCCTGCCTGTATGCAAAGCCTGTGCTCCTCACCTCTGCAGCCCAAGAAACAGTTCTTTGGAAACTCAACGTGGTTTTTTAGACACCAGAATAGACTTCTACCTATGTTCTTTCAGTATCTTTTATCATAGTCCTGTGAGTTAGGTGTACTTATTTCCACTTGGTAGATCAGAAAACTCAAGCAAGGAAAACCTGCCTTGGCTGTCCTGGTGTAGAGTGTGGACACTTCTTCTTTAAAGTTCCCAGGTGATTCTAGTGGCATTGGGACCAAAAGGCACCATCCAGGGAAGTTTTCCAGAATAATGGGTCTTTCAATACGGGGTTTCTGTCATGACAGTTCTCAATCAGAGGGAATGTTCCTTAAATATGTCTGATTCGGGGATTTCTGAAGTGTGTTCTCAGACCTCTAAGCCTGTCTAAATACTCTGCCTTCCAGCTCTGAAGATTCCTGATATGTGTTCACATTATCCAAAGCCTGATCATGAAAAAACCTTATTTTATCCAGAATTTGCCCCCAAATTATGAAACTGTGGAAGGATTTTACAGACCCCAAGTCTTCTCATCATGCAGGATCTCTTCCACAGCCCACCTACTGGTCCATACCTCTATCACAGACCTGAATTGCCATCAGTAAAAGATTTGAGAAGGTAGAGACATACTTGGAGGGGCTGCAGCGACACAACAGCAGGGAGGGCATTTGTCTTGCATGCAGCCGACCCAGGTTTGATCCCCCGCATCACATATGGTCCCCTGAGTACCACCAGGAGTAATTCCTAAGTGCAGAGCCAAGAGTAACCCCTGTGCAGTGCCAGGTGTGACAAAAAAAAAGCCAAAAAAAAAAAAAGACATACTTGGAGACTACTGAAACATTCTGACAGACCTACTTGGTGGTGTTTGCTACATAAACAGTGGTATATCTTAGCAAATTGATTTCAAGTGTGAATCATGGTATTTATTTCCAAAACAGAGAAGAAAACTGCACACATTAGTAAAAGCAAAGAAACAACTGTTCAATTTTCAGAGGAAATTGAATGCCTTTGCCCTTCTAAATTCTATTAATTAGCAAATGCATGTATTTACATAAAACCACCACCAGCCTCTGCAGCAAACATTTGAACAGAGTTCTTGGGAATGTGTGTTCTGATGAGGCCCAGGCTAATGGCGCCAGTCTCTGCCTTTGGGGCACTTTCAGCATCATCAGAACACAGATGGGTGTTTACACAGTAAGCAACAACATATAGAGTAGCTTGGCAGAGGTGCCACGCAAGGGCCAGGAGATATCTTTAGGGCATCATGGCTGGATTCTCCTCCTTGACCTGTTACCGAAAGTCCAATTTCCCATTCTTTTCTATGGAAGGGTATTGGTAGGTTTGGCAAAGGCATTTTCGTGTTTTTGAAATCCAATCTGCCCTCCAGAAGAAGGAGAATTCCTATTATTTGCCCTGAGTGTAATTTTTAAAATTGCCCTGCTTTGAAGGGCTTGTCTCTATTGGAAGGACAGACTGGCAATGGGGTGTTGAACCTGAAAAGCTTAGGGGCCACTTGTGATCAGTCCTGGGGACCCAGGGGACCAAGTAGTGCCGATCCTGGGCCACTGTGTGCAAAGCAAATGTTGCAGCCCCTTGAATTCTTTTTTTAAAATTTATTTTTATTGAAACACCATTACAAAGTTTTTGGTTCAAGTCTCAGTCATACAATGATGAAACACCAGACCCTTCATCAGTGCACACTTTCCACCAGCAAAAAACCCAGAATCCTCAGAATCCCCTCATCCCACACCCTCCCCCTACCTGTGTGGCAGGTGATTTCCACATTACTCTCTCTCTACTTTGATTACATTCAATATTCCAACACTAGACCCACCATTATTATTTGGGATTTTACCCCAACACTCAGATCTGCCAAAAAGGCAACATTAGACAATTTGTTTTTTATTGCTGATTATGAATTGCATGTGATGATGCGTGGCCACTATCATGGCTGCACAATTTTGAAATTCTGAATTTTTAATAATTAAATCTGGAAGGGATTTCTACCCAAAGCTGCTGTGTTCTGAGCTTTGTTTCTGAGTCTCTGGGATCATGGCCAATAAGCAGCTCTATCAGCAGCCAGAGGGCTCATTCCTGGGAGGCAACTCAGGGTCTTATAGGGGCGAGCGAAGGGCCGGCCCCGCCCCCATCCCATGAGGCCCCGCATTCCTCATCACTGAGGGCCCCTCGCTGGCTGTTTTAGGCTTTTGGAAGATGGTGGCAGCAACTGAGCTGCCAGGGGAAAAAAGGCAAAGTGCAAAACCCATTCCCACCTAGGGTGGTCCAGCACCAGAAATGTAATGCGTAGTTCTGACACATTTCTGCCAAAAACCGTGGTGTTCTGGGCTTTGTTTCTGAGTCTTCGGGATCATGGCCGATAAGCAGCTTGATCAGCAGCCACAGGGCTTGTTTGTGGGCAGCAACACATTGGGGAAAGGGCCGTGCCGCCCCAATCCCATAAGGTCCCTCGTTCTTTATCACTGTGGGCCCCTCCCTGGCTGTCCCTAGGCCTCTGGAAGATGTCAGCGGTGACCAAGCTGCCAGGGGAAATAAGGCCAAGGCACGAAACCCATTCCCACCTGGGGTGGTCTGGCGTCGAAAAGCTAATGCATATTCTAGACGCATTTCTGCCAAAAGCCGCATGTTTGATATTCAGCAATTCAATGATCAATCACCCATCCTTCCACCAGTGCAAACTTTCCACCACCTATATCCCCATTATTCCCTCATTTTCCTTTTTTTTTTTTTTACTTACCCTGCCTCTACGACAGACAATTGTTCAGATACTCTCTCCATAGCTTTGGGCATTATATTTTGCTTGGATGGGGCTGGAGTGATAGAACAGTGGGTAGGGCATTTGCCTTGCATGCAGCCAACCTGGGTTTGATTCCTCCACCCCTCTCAGAGACCCTGGCAAGCTACCAAGAGTATCTCACCTGCACGGCAGAGCCTGGCAAGCTACCCATGGCATATTTTGGCATGTGATATGCCAAAAACAGTAATAGTCTCACAATGGAGACATTACTGGTGCCCACTCGAGCAAATCGATGAGCAATGGGATAACAGTGATACAGTGATTTTGCTTGGATATTCCCACCCCCATTCAAGCCTGCCTCCTAGGGGCAGATGCTATATCATCTATTTTCCATTGCTCACTTTGTATATCACTTTGACTATGTTCGGAGAAATAATCCTGGTCCCCACATACCAGAGCCATGCTTGTAGAAGCTTATGGTCACTGGGATTCCATCTGGAGAAGGCAGGGAGACTGCACCTGCTCCATCTGGGGTACCCTGGTGATATCAGCTCGGTTTGGGGCCCGAAGAATTCTCTGGTGTTGTGGTGCCCGCCGGCCAGGATACTTCACTCCCCTTGAATTCTTTCTCCATTCACATCTTTGTTGTCCAACTTCTAACCTGCTCCAGGAATCTCCGATCCAAACAAAACCCACTGTGCCATCCTGAATGAGATGTTATTAGGATGTTATTTCCTAAATTATTTCAATTTAGGAAAACAGAGACCACATTTTTTTAATGGCAGGTAACCATGACTATGATAATCCCAAGTTTAGTTTAAAAAAGCTTTTAGAATGGGAAAAGCTAGATTCACTGCTCAAAATCCACTGCTCATTTTCAGTGATCTCATCTAGCATGACTTTGCTCTTACCTCTCTGAGCCTCTATTTCCTTATGCATAAATGGAGATAAAATATTAATTTTATGGCATATTTTTGATAAGGGCTGGAGCGATAGCACAGCGGTAGGACATTTGTCTTGCACGCAGCTGATCTGGGTTCGATTTCTCCGCCCCTCTTGGAGAGCCTGGCAAGCTACCGAGAGTATCTCACCTGCAGGGCAGAGCCTGGCAAGCTATCCATGGCGTATTTGACATGCCAAAAACAGTAACAACAAGTCTCACAATGGAGATGTTACAGGTGCCCGCTCGAGCAAATCGATGAGCAACGGGATGACAGTGACAGTGACAGATTTTTGATAAACACATGTAACCTTTCCAAATTAAGCAAATAAAAATAATTTCTTTCTCTGTCTTCTTTCTCCTTTTCCCTGCTCTCTGACCAAATCTATTCTTTTCAACTTTCAACAAGCAAATGTTTTTAGAGAGGGAGAGGCAATGCTTTAAGTTTTACACTCATTCTATTTTTTTATAACTTCTGACCTTCTGACCTTCACCACTAGTAAGAAAGGGAGCACAGACAATTCGTAAGTGAATGAGCCAGGCTATATTTCGATAAAACTTTATTTAGCAAAACAAATGACAACCAGGATTTGGCCTGTCTGGTAAACACATAGACTTATAAAAAACCTTCAATTTAAAAAAAATGTTTCTTTTTTAAATCTAAGGCACCATGATTTACAAAGTTGCACATAATAGAGTTTCAGGCATATAGTGTTCTTGCATCAATCCCACCACCAGTGTGACCTTCCTCCACCAAAATGTCTCAGTTCCCTCCCAGCCCCAGCCCGCATCATCGACAGGCACATTTTTTAGTTTGGTTTTGAGTTTTGGTTTCCTGTTTGCACTGCTAGTGTTTCTGTATCTTAGACATACACACATACCTATATACCACTCGTGTGCCAGGGGTCCCAAGCTCTGTCCAAACAGGTAAATTTTTTTAAGAAATCCAGGAATAAACATAAGACATAACTCAACAGGGGTTTAGAGTTAAGAAAGAAAATGGATAAAAATCCCTCTTTGCCACCAACTAGTTACACGCTTTCGCAGAAATTATTATCTTTTTCTGAACATCACTTCCTCATTTATAGGATGTCTGAAAAAGCTGCCATTTCTTAGAGTCTGTGATTCTTCAAGAGCCTGCAGTGCCCTGGAGAGAATCTCCAATCTACGCCATCACCCAAGTTTCAGCATTGGATTTGTTTGTTCTTTTTTTGGTTGATCAATGACTCATGAAGAACAACAGAAGCTCTTGGGTCGTAAGCATGATTTATTTGATGAAGCAAAGGGAAAAGATAACATTTGTCAAAATAAATGGTGTTTTCTCCACAGACACAAAGGTTATTAAATTCTACATGTCACATGTAGACTTACCTGTGACTGAAAGTCAGGCAGTGGTATCAGTTGCTAAAGACATGAGAAAGGAAAGTCTTGCTTTTTCAAAATCAGTAGGGCATTGGTCTGCTATATCCCTGAGGAAGTGAAAGAAAACATGTTGGAAATAGGACTGTCTCCCAAGAAGATATGCTAATAATCCCTGCACGAATATAACTCATACATTGTTTTCTAAAATGGTGCAGTGAAAGAAAGAGTGTTGAATTAGAAATTAGCATTGACTTCTAATTTTGGCCCCAAACCAAAAACAAAAATAATATAAGTGTTTAGCATCCTGATCTTACTCACAGACCACAGAACCAAAGAAAATCAAATCCACTGCAACACTTGGACTTAACTTAAGTTCCTAACTTCATTTTGAAAGATAGTTTTATAATGTCATATAACTAAAAACACAAGATCATTTTCTATAAATAGAAAGTTACGTGCATATGTTATACACACATCATATATATACATATTACATATACACGTATCATATCCATGAATAAATTTACATGTGTTTCATACATCACTTCCAGTACATACATCATATATAGATACATGTACATTTTCTATGTAATATATGTGATGTGTATGATACACACATACATATTTATTATATAGACATGATTACCTGGGCACCTTTTATATATGCATAAACTATGCATGGTACGGGCTGGAGCAATAGCACAGCAGTTGGGCTTTCACCTTTCACTCGGCCGATCCAAGTTCAATTCCTCCGCCCCTCTCAGAGAGCCCAGCAAGCTACCGAGAGTATCGAGCCCGCGCGGCAGAGCCTGGCAAGCTACCTGTGTGTATTGGATATGCCAAAAACAGTAACAAAAAGTGTCTCAATGAGAGACGTTACTGGTGCCCGCTCGAACAAATTGATGAGCAATGGGATGACAGTAATTCAGTATGCATGGTATACCCACATTCACACACATGGAAAACAAAACATTAATATAATATCCATTTCTAAAGGACAGACTCCCACGCCAAAGCCTGTAGCCTGCTCTCTCCCTCCCTGCGTTAACCTCTTGTTAAACCCATATCTAGGGGTTACCCTATGGGGCAGGGGACTCCCAGCTGCTTTTGACTGAGGCCTGCTGCTGTTTCTGCTGCTGTTCACTCCCCTGCACTGATTTCTCTGGATTAAAAAAAGAGCCACGGGCAAACTGCTGCAGAGACTGGTGGGCGCTGGGGTGGGAGGCCCCAGCCCTTCCCCACCCAGGGGCAGGGAAGGCAATATCCAAGGTCTCCGCGGACACTCGCCCTGACCATGGGGAGGAGGCGCTCCTTGCATGCTCTGAAGCTTCAAGAGAACTCGGTTCTCTTTATCTGCTTCGTTTTCAGGAAGGGACTGAAAGACACCTCGGTCTGGCGCCTGGAGAGTTATGCAACCAGAAAATGCTCTGGCTGGAACATCAGCCCAATTTCTCCCATTATCTCTCTCGAGAAAGAGGCCTCACTCTTGTCCCGAGTCTGAAGACCTCCCAGGCTGTGCAATGCAGCTTAGGTCCAGCTTCGCCGTCTCTCTGCAGGTCTGCATCTCCGGCCCGGGAGCCCCAGGCTCCTTCCGGAAAGCGCTGACCCGGCACCCCCGGGCCCACTTGGAACACTATTTATAAGAATGCCCTGGATGCAGAAGACTGCAGGGCTGCCGTGCTGCCTCTCTAGGGCTCTTTGGCCCAGTGGAGATGGCATTTATGCAATTCAGAGCGAGGCGCCTCAGCAGGATTAGTCAGCAGCTAAGTCCTCTGACGCAGCTTCTGGGCTGGAGATAAAAATAGGAAAGAGGATGTTTTGCATAAGTCGTTGCCATTGTGCAGGAGGGGAGAAGCGATCACTGTTTTGGTTGTTGTTTCGGGTTCTGTCCTGCTACTTTATCTAAAAATAGGTGGAAAACTCTTTTTGGAACCAGACCTTTTGCTTCGGAGGCCCGGGCTCTCTGGACCTTCTGATTTTGTTTTTGTTGTTGTAGTTTGGGGGTCATTCCCAGCAGTTCCGGGGCCAGCTAGTGGGATCATTCTAGGCAGTGTTCAAGGAATCAAACTTGGGGCTCCCACATGCTCCAGCCCTTTGAATCATTTTCCTAGTTCCTCTCTGGGCCTCCTTTTAGCTCTCTGTTTTGTTTTTGGGTGTCACATGCAGCAGTACTCAGGGATGAGTCCTGGCAGTGCTCAGGGGACCATATGCAGTGCCAAGAATAGAACCAGGTCTGGGCACATAGGAGACAAGTGCTCTGGCAACCCTCTTGGGGACCTTCTTGTCACATTCATTTGCTTGATTCTCTCCACCCTCCTCCATGACAATCCCAACTCTTGGGACTGCTTACTTTGCCAACCAAGTAGCGAATAGAAGAGGGTGAATACGGCTGGGTAGCACATTGCATGACCCTCTGAGAGGGCAGCTGATCCTTTATTTCTCAAAGATCTCCTGGCTCCCCAGAGCTGCCAGACCCTTGATAATCAAGGGCACTTGCTTCATCCTTCAAAGTCAGGAATGAATTCAAAGGATACATTTTTGTTTGTTTTCATTTGGGGGCATCACTCTGGTGGTGCTTGGGGCGCCATCTGGGATGCCAGGGATCAAAGCCAGGTGGCCAAGGGCAAGGCAAATATCCTACCCACTGTGCTATCACTCAGGCCTCCCAAAGAGTAATTTTAAACAGCATCAAGATCAAGCACAGACTTTGCCCGTGACTTCTGCCCGTGCGCTGACCTTGAGGAGATGTATGTCTGCGGTCCTCACATCACTTCTCAGCCACACCCTTCCTTCCTGGTTGCTGGTTCAGAGTGTGCAGGGTTAGCACGGGGTCCTGGTGCTCCTGAGCGGGACTTTGCCCTCTGAACAAAGTGGAACTCGCAGCCATTTGGGGCCAGTGACATTGGGATTGTTCCGTACTCCATTATCCTGTGAGTCTGAGCTGCCCTCGTCCCCTGGCCCTTCTTTTTCTTTTTTAAGTTTTTTTTTTATTGGATCACTGTGAGATAGATTCTTATAAATCTTTTCATGATTGGATTTCAATCATACATTATTCCAACACCCATCCCTCCACCAGTGTACATTTCCCAGCACCAGTGTCCCCAGTTTCCCTCCCATTACCCCCACCCCCACCATCTGCCTGCATCTATGGCAGAAGCTTTTCTTCTTGAGCTCAAAACCCACCACCAACAGTCACCCAAGTAGCCTCCTGATCTCTCACTTCGGAAATCAGCTTTCCTTGTAACTGCTGCTGCCAAGTACCTGGGCGATCCCCTTGCTGTTCTAGCTCTGATCAGTTCCTCTCCAAGGGAAGGGACAGCCGCCAACATGTCCTTACCAAACCTATGCCTTCCCTTCTGTCCTTAGCCCTAGTCTAGTTTCCTTATCATCTCTCAGATCTGCAACACTTTTCCCAAGTAAACCATTTTTTTGGGGGGATGAGGGGTATTGGGGCCACATCCAGCAGTGTTCGGGGTGTACTCCTCACTCAGTGCTCACAGATCACTCTTGGGAGTGTTTGGGAGACTCTATGCAGTGCTAGGGATCAAAATGGGGTCAGCCATGTGCAAGGGACACTCCTTACCTACTATCCCATCTCTCTACTCCCCCACCCACTGCCCCCCAAAATTAAAAGCATTTTTTTCAGGGCATTTATTTAGGAGGGACTTTACAATGACTAGTTTATTTCCCAAGACTTCTTGCATTAGATCCCCAAGTTACCTGCTTTTCTCATAGGTGAATGAGTGTCCTCAGTCAGGTGTGGGGCTTGAGGGGGGAAGGTCAGGGAGAGTGTGGGGGTGGAGATTAAAGTGACTCTCAAGTACTCTCTGATCAAGGCATCAGGAATTTGCATTCCATGGGGTAGTACAAATTTAGGTGGTCCCCCAGATATATGTCTATTACTATTTTGTTGTTTGGGCTCTGTTGTTGGTTATGGTTGGGGGGGGCATAAAGTGCAAAGGATTGGACTCAGGGCTCCAGCATGCAAAGCATAAGTTTCAATTCTTTGGGGGGTAGAGTGATAATATACAGCCGACCTGTGTTCAATCCCTGAGCCCCATATGGTCCCCTGAGCTCCACCTCTAGTGATCCCTGAGTGCAGAGTCAGGAGTAAACCCTGAGCACCACTGGTATGGCTTCCCCACATCCTCCCCAAAAAGTTGCAATTCTTTGAGCTAGTGTTCCAGCCCCACTCATCTCCCCAGTATAAGCATCTAGCAAATTCTACATATTATTATCAATGCCAGGGGAGAAGAACTTTATTTTTTTTCCTCACATCCCAAACCACAGAAAGTGCTATTACTCAAGGCCCAAACCAGGCAGATTCCCATTGGCCTTGGGGAAGTCGGGCCTTGGCGTCAGGACCAAATCTTAGAGAATTCTAATTCTCCAGTTGATCTGCGGTTTCATTTCTTGGACTGCTGGAACAAATTACCACCAACTGGGTGTCTAAACAACAGGAATTTTCCTCTCCCAGTTTTGGAGGCCAGAGCTGAGCCCAAGAGGTTTACAGAGCTCCATTTCCTGCCAGCTATGGGGATACAAAACCTTTCTTGTTGGCTGATTGTGGGGGTCCATTGGTTTCTCAGGTGCCATAACATCAGCTTCAGTCTCCACCTTCGACAGTCTTCCTTCTGTCCCCAGTATTCTGCCTTCTTATCAGAACTCAGCTATGGAATCTGAGCGACACTATAGTGGATAGGACATGTGCCATGCACAAGGCTGACCCAGATTCAATCCCCTCCACGGTGCCCTGACCCTCGCCAGGAGTGATCCCTGAGCACAGAGCCAGGAGTAAGCCCTGAGCATTACTGAGTGGAGCCATCAAACCAAGCCAAACTCAACTATGGTCACGTCAATGCTACTCAAAATTTGTGGCCAGCCAGAAACAGGAACAACCCTGAGAGATTTGAGAGCCCTATTGGATGCAGACAGAGAGACAGAGATGAATAAAGTGAAGAAAATAGGAGAAGTTTATTGGGGTGCACTCCCGAGCAGAACTCTACGAACCTCACCTCGGGTGAGGCTGGAGTAGAGCCTCGATCTGGGAGAGACTAAGGGGGCTCTTAAGTTGTCTTGGATGGGGAAAGGGGAGAAGGGAACAAAGAGCCTTGGAACCCGTATGCTTGGTCTGGCCTGTTATCTGTAGGGAATGGATGTGAGGGAGCATGGGATGCAGCCTGGTGGCTTCCTGTCAGCAGCTGGGCCATCATTCCTGTCTTCCACGCTGGGGACAGGATAATCTCTGATTCTGGGAGTGTCACTATTTCATCCACCAGCTACCATTCAGTCCCGAGCAAATCTTACAAACCCAAGTGCCCAAGAAAGATGAGTGGATAAAGAAACTAAAGAAACTGTAGTCCAAGTTTTATTGCTTTCTTTTAACTTTTACTTTTCTATGTTTTGTTTTATTTGGGGACAAGGTGCCTTGGATCACACCTTTTTTAAAAAAAATTTTTATTATATCACCATGTGAAAAGATACACAGTTTTCAGGTTTATGTCTCAGTTATACAATATTCAAACACCATCCCTTCACCAGTGCCCATATTCCACCACCAGAATCCCCAGTATACCCCCCGCCCCCCCACCCCCCACTGTATAACTGATGAATTTCACTTCATTTTCTCTTTACCTTGATTACGTTCCATATTGCAAAACAAAACTCACTATTGTTGTTGGAGTTTCCCCCCAAGAAAGTCAGCCTTACTAAGGAAGCATTTGATAATTGGTTTTCCATTAAAAGATTGTATGATTTCAGTTTTTAGAAAAGGTTGCGTTGCCGCGCTAGCGGCCGCGCGGCTCGGATGTGTTCCAGTCCCACAACCCGGAGCCGTGTTAGTTGCTGCTCAGTGTCGCCAGGGCTCCATTTGGAGAAGGCGTCCCAGCTGTACCTCCTCCGTCTGGATCCCTGGTGTTGTTGGCCCGGATTCCGGTCCGGAGCATTTCTCCGGCCACATTGCTCACCAGACTGCCTGGCCTCTTCTCTGTTCAGTGTGGCAAGATGGCGCTGAGGGTGGGTCGAGGGTGGGACTTCCGGCGGCCAGGGCCATTTGGAGTTTGGACTGGTGCTGTCCCACTCCAGTGCCCCCCCCCCCCCCCCCCCCGCGGCTCGGATGTGTTCCAGTCCCGCAACCCGGAGCCGTGTTTGTTGCTGCTCAGTGTCGCCAGGGCTCCATTTGGAGAAGGCGTCCCAGTTGTACCTCCTCCGCCTGGATCCCTGGTGTTGTTGGCCCAGGTTCCAGTCCGGAGCATTTCTCCGGCCACGTTGCTCACCAGATTGCCTGGCCTCTTCTCTGTTCAGTGTGGCAAGATCGGATCACACCTTGAGTAAGCTCAAGGCTCACTTCTGGTTCCATTCATTCCTAGCAGTGCTGGGGGAGGGGAGGTGGGCCTTATGTAAACTAGAGAGTACTTGCAAGGCAAAGGCCTTACCCCCTGTACTATCTCTCCAGCCTTAGGATTTTGAGATTTGTTGCTGTTGTTGTTTGGGTTTTTTGTTTGTTTGTTTGGGGACAATGTTCTGGGCTCACTCCTGGCTCTGTGCTTAGAGATCACTTCTGGTGGGACTTCTGGGAACATATGGGCTGCAGGCTATCGAACCCAGGTCAGCCCCATGCAAGGCAATCATCTTACCTGCTATACTATCACTCTAGCTCTAGGTTCCTTCCTTCCTTCCTTCCTTCCTTCCTTCCTTCCTTCCTTCCTTCCTTCCTTCCTTCCTTCCTTCCTTCCTTCCTTCCTCCCTCCCTTTCTTCCTCCCTCCCTCCCTCCCTCCCTTCTTTCTCTCTCTTCCTTCCTTCCTTCCTTCCTTCCTTCCTTCCTTCCTTCCTTCCTTCCTTCCTTCCTTCCTTCCTTTCTTTCTTTCTTTCTTTCTTTCTTTCTTTCTTTCTTTCTTTCTTTCTTTCTTTCTTTCTTTCTTTCTTTCTTTCTATGAATTTATAAACCTTTGTTTCCCCTTGCCCTCCCAGACTCGTGCAGCCTGTTGGAAATATCTGGTTTGTGTTCATCCCACCTTCATTTCCAGAGCAGGACTGAGACCTCTCCACACCCTCTATGCTCTGCATCCTTGCCACAGCTGGACCTTAAAGGCCAATTGATAGCAAAAAAAAAAAAAAGGAAAGAAGAAAGAAACTGTTATTTCTACACACAATGGACAAGGACTCAAGAATAAGAAAAGATAAAGTCACATGCAATGTGTCACTCCCTGGGCGGAAGTAGGAGGTGTCATGCGGAGTGAAGTCAGTGAGAGGCAAAGGCAGAGACAAGAATCTCTCCCACGCATGGGATGGAAAGGAACAGTAGTGGATGAATGGCGACTGTTAACAGCCCTGAGAGTTGGTCTTCAAGACTGCATTCGCCAAGGGGGTGGCATTGAGGCAGGTGGGGACCTTGAGATACTGGTGGTGATGGCAGGGGGGCGGGGGCACTGATCCTCTGGTGGTGGATTTCAAGTGGGAACATTGTATGTGCGAAACTCCACTACTAGCAGTGCTGTAAAGCACAGTGTCTAAAATTTAAAGAGAAAAAAACCCCACAGATTGGGGGCTGGAGTGATAGCACAGCAGGTAGTGTGTTTGCCTTGCATGCGACCAACCCGGGTTCGATTCCCAGCATCCCATATGGTCCCCCGAGCACCACCAGGAGTAATTCCTGAGTGCAAAGCAGGAGTAACCCCTGCGCATTACCAGGTGTGACCCACAAAAGAAAAAAACAAAACAAAAAACTATAGCTCTTGACTCCAAGCCTTTATTTCCGTTTAAAGCTGCATTTCTGGGAATTGAGGGCTTCCGTGCACTTGGCGTGGGGGCACACGAGTCAAACGAGCCAGGGGAACAGCCAGTAGTGGTCTCCCCTACGAGAGTCGCCCCAGGGGCCAGTTGCAGAGCAACTCGCTACAGAGCAGAGCACCTTCTCGGAGTGGGGCCCAGCAGAGCTGCCTAGTTAGGGTGAACCTGACAAGTCTCCGCGTGCCCTTTGGCGCTCAATGCAGGCACGAAAAGGGCCGGCAAGAAAAATCACGACTGGGTTTTTGACAGTCAGAGAAACACAGTTCTAAGAACTCGGAGTTACTGGACCTAGAATGTGGTGGTCCAGTGAGCACTGAGGAAAAAAACAAAAGGGAAGAGCCGTGATGCATGAAGCTGAGCTTGGGGACAGAGAGACGGGACCGCAGGTAGGGCCCTTGCCCTTCCGAGCTGAAACCCCATCCCCAATCCGAACCACCTTCTGGGTCACCACAGTAGCCCCACTGGCCTGTCTGGATCCAGATATTGTCTCTTTCCTTGCCCTACCCTCCACCCCCACCCACCAAGTGTCCTTCTGTTCCACTGAGAGCTCACTAATGCATTTTAACAACTCCCGCACACCCCCTGCCATGGCATTTCTGATGGTGCTCACTTAGATGTTTTTCTTGTCTTTTTTTCTCACTACATACTAACATTCCACAGGAAAGGATGCCGAGTGTCACCGCAGGCCAGCAAGCAAGTAGTGTGGATGTGATTGTTTCCCTTTCGAGTGTAGGGTCAAAACACTGAGGATCAGGCAGGGGCCAGAGGCAGGACAAGGTGTAGGGGCTAGCTCTGAATGTGACCAACCCTGCTTCCATGCTCTGACACAAAAACAAACTGAAAAATAAAATGTCCTTCAGAATCCTCAGCTCTGTGCAACTGGTCTTCCTTGCGTTACTGTCACAGGTCTGCTCTGTTTTTGTCTTGGATCTTTGGGGCCAGAAAGATGGCGTAGGAGTTAAGGCACTTGCCTAGCACGCACTGACCCTGGTTTGGTTCTTGGCACACTATATGGTACTCTAAGCACTGCCAGGAGTGATCCCTGGGCACAGCGCAGGAGTAAGATCTTACCACTGCAGTATGGAGAAGAAGAAGAAAGAAAGGAGAAATCCGGGGAAGGGGAGGACGAGGACGAGGAGGAGGGAGATGCATATTGAGATTCAGCATGATTAAGTGCCTTTCCCCAGACCACACACTGAGGGGGCCTCAGCAGTTCTGTCACATGAAGCAGGTGCTTGACTTGGGTGAGCCAGAGATGGCCTCAGGGCTCACAGTCTCTGCCAGCACCTCCCCTCATTTATTTGCGGGGGGAGGGGGGTCCTTCTTAGTGTTCAGCCACTGCCTCCAAAGAATCGCAATAAACAAAAGCAACAATTTACCTTTTCATGCTTCTATTAGTCCCAGGACCATAACTGTAGATTCTAGAATCTTACAACTGAGATTCAGGAAGCCCCATTTTCCCCCTTTATTGCCTACAGGAGAAAAAAAAATGGCAAGAAATAAGAAAACAAGACCCAACGAAAACTATTCTTTTATCAGGCGCTCTTGGAGCTCTGTGTAGTATCCGTGTTGACATCCCAAGAAGCTGGGTGATTTTTCAACTCCTCTCCTTGTAACATTTTTATTATAAACTTCCCCAGGGCTGTGTCAACATCTTCTTAATGTGCTGTACATCTCTCCTCTTCTCTGCCAACGGGGGAAGAGCCAGGAAATATTGATCAGTGGTAAGGGATGGGGTGGTGGCGGGTTCTTCCAGAAAGAAAAAAGCAAGCCATCCAATTGCTAGAATCCCAGGACGTGGGAATGACTTATAATGAGCTTGGCCACCAGTGCAAAGCAACTCAGAGTACCATAATGCACTCAAAAGAACACAGAGGTGGCAGAGATTGTCCTAAGGTTTGGAACACATGCTTCATGTGCTAAAGCCCTGAGTTCCTTCCTGTCATTGAACACAGCTCAGCTGGGAATGACAGAGAAAGAGAGGCATGGCTGGAGTCATAGTACAGAGAGCCATGCATGCAACTGACCCAAGAGCCATACCCAGCATCCGCTATAGTCCCCTAAGCCCACTCCAAATGACCCCTGAGTGCAGGAGTAAGCCCTGAGCATTGCCAGGTGTGGCTCAAAAAATGAAAAGAAGAAAAGGAGACGGGATGGGGGAGGGGAGATTGAAGGGAGGGAAGGAGGGAGGGAGAAAGAAAGGAAGAAAGGAAGGAAGGGAAGGAGGAAGAAAGGAAGGAAGGTAGGGAGGAAGGGAGGGAGGGAAGGAAGGGAGGGAGGGAGGAGGGGGAAGAGAAGGAGGGAAGAGGGAAAGAAGGAGGGAAAGGAAGGAAGGAAGGAAGGAAGGAAGGAAGGAAGGAAGGAAGGAAGGAAGGAAGGAAGGAAGGAAGGAAGGAAGGAAGGAAGGAAGGGAGGGAGGGAGGGAGGGAGGGAGGGAGGGAAGGAAGGGAGGGAGGGAAGGAAGGGAGGGAGGGAGGAGGGGGGAGAGAAGGAGGGAAGAGGGAAGGAAGGAGGGAAAGGAAGGAAGGAAGGAAGGAAGGAAGGAAGGAAGGAAGGAAGGAAGGAAGGAAGGAAGGAAGGAAGGAAGGAAGGAAGGAAGGAAGGAAGGAAGGAAGGAAGGAAGGAGGAAGGAGGGAAGGAAGGGGAGTGGAGTCTAAACACTCCATGCAGCCTAAGATCAGCTGTTGGGAGTAGCAATGCCCCTCACCCCCACCTCAACCCACCCAGTGGAGGGGGCCACAAAGGTCAATGTCACTGGCTCAATGTCACTGGCTCATGTGTGCCTCATTACCCCCATCCCTCAACATGGGGATGAATATGTATAAAGTGAAACTCAGAGAGGTTGACTGGCATGCCTGAGGCAACACAGCAGAAAGGGAGCCCGTGGGCCATAAGCAGGCAGCCGAGGGCCTCCGGAGCAGGCACCCACAAATCTCAGAGTCAACAACACTGAAATCGCGAGACTCAAACGTTTATAACTAGATTTAAACGTCTGCCTGTCAGGATGGCATGTGGCTGTGGAGAGGGTTGGGGGTGGGGGCAGGAGAAGGAACCGGGAACACTGAAGGGAAGCTAGCACTGGTGGCAAGACTGGTGATGTCAAAATCCCAACTAGGAGTAACTGTGTAATTTCTGGTGCTCTATGATTCTGCCGTCCCTCTCGGAGAGCCCGGCAAGCTACTGAGAGTATTTCACCCGCACGGCAGAGCCTGGCAAGCTCCCCGTGGCGTATTCGATATGCCAAAAACAGTAACAACAAGTCTCACAATAGAGATGGTACTGGTGCCCACTCGAGCAAGTCAATAAGCAATGGGACAACAGTGCTATAGTGCTATCAAAATAAAATTTTGGAAAGGAAAAAATAGATGTGGATGCATCTCATGACTCTGTCACTTCTGGGAGAACGACTCCCACAGCACTCCAGGCAGGGGCAGGGGTGGAGGACAAAGGTGACGGACCCCACACAGTCACCCATTGCCCCCACTCTGTCCCCCACCCCAGCTCCACAGCCACAGGACTGCTTGCTCTCTCTGTGGATCGCGATTTCAGATATTTTGTATATATGACTTTTTTTTCAGGTTCTGTTTATTTTCTATTTTATTTTTTAAAAATGTATTTCATTTAATCACTATGAGACATAGTTACAAGGTTGTTCATGATTGGGTTTCGGTCATGGAATGTTCCAGCACCCATCCCTTCATCAGTGTATGTTTCCCAACACCAAAGTTCCAGTTTCCCTCCTCGACCTGCCTCTATGGCAGATACTTTCCTCCTCCTTCTCTAGGAACTGGGGTTTGTTATACTGTTACTGATAGGTTATCACGTATATCCCTTTACCTTTTTTCAGCTCTCAGTTCTTGTCCAGAGGATCTCTTCCAGTTACCATTGTCATAGTGCTCCCTTCCCTATCCTAGCTCCCCTCCCCCCTCCCCTTTGTGGCAAGTTTCCTCCCATGAACCAGTCCTCCGAGCCCTCAGTTTTGGGGTGTTATTCTCATACTGTGTTTTGTTTTTGTAATACCCCGCAAATGACTGCGCTCATTCTATGTCTGTCCCTCTCTTTCCGATTCATTTCACTCAGCTTGATACTCCCCGGGTCCACTCACATACAAAGAATCTTGTAACATGCAGCTTTTTGCTTCCCACTCCCTCCACCCTCCCCGCCCCCCATGGAGCATATTTTCTCTTCATGTTGTAGCGGGTCTTTGTCCCTCGATTCCTTTTTTAATGCTGTATAGTATTCTTCTGAAGGAGGAGGCCTTCAAAAGTGAAGAGCCTTTGGATAGTTTCTACTTTTTGGCCACTCTGAATAATGTGGCTACTAGTAAATTTGCAGGGACATCAGTGACTAATGATTTGCTGTGTGGGATTATTACATCACGGTCGTTCTGTTGACCTTATGGAGGGGCTGTCAAACCCATCTTCTCCTTGGGATCTGACCACAGGCCAGGCGTGGGAGATGCCAAGATGAGGCTCTGGTCCCCCGTTTGGGAGGCTCAGCGGGGAGGCTGGAACCTGGTGAGCAGTTAATGGGAGTGGAGAATCCACAACGGGGTCTGCCAAATCCAGCTTCTCAGACTCTGCCCAGACAAGGCCCCTGATATTGGGGACAGGCACAGTGCGAAGCCGGGGAGCTGTGCAGATGAACCCTAACACTGCTCCTCTGAGCAGGGTAACAGCAGCTCCAGCAGCGCCAGCCCCTGGGGGCATAGTGTAGGGACAGCTCTAGAGTTTGGAGATCTGGTAGGTGCCCCTGGGCAAGTATCATGATAAAATAGTGTGTGAGCATCACAGCGGGTGTGTGTGTGCAACCCCTGATTGTTACAATAACATCATCAGGCGGGCTGGGGGAGGGACAGAATTAAAACAAACCCAATGTAGGATAGTGCACCGGGGAATGCTGTCAACTCCAGCTCCTTCCCTGCCACCATAGAGGGTCCCCCAAGTACCACCCGATATGACACCTGAGCACAGAGCCAGGAGTATGGTGTCAGCTGTGACCCAAAAACCAAAAGGCAAAAATCGATTCAGATGGGGCTGCGCTCCGCTACACTACAGCTGCAAGCTCTCGCGGGAATACCTGGCGGGCGGATGCTGGTGGCTGTGTAGCACAAAGACAAGACGATAAAAGCCGAGAACTGCTTTGGGGCTTGGAATCAACCTACAACCAGGCGGGGTAAGCCGACCCCGCTGACGTATGGCTAACTGTTTGCTGTACTGTTGAGTAACAAAAATCAGGAACTGCAACTCAGTGAGACCACAAGTTGCAGAGTGGCACAGATGCTCATTCAGCCTCTGCTTCCAACAGTGGCCAAGTTCAAAGAAACAGCAATAACTAACATTGACCAAGGGCTTCCTTTCAGCTTAGCACAGGCTCAGTGTTAATACCCCACCCCACTTAATTGCCCCCTAAAACCTGGAAATGAGGGCTAGCATTGGCCCATTTTACTGATGGAACAGTTGAGACCAGGGATTTATATGGTGGTGGTGAGGGGAATAAGTTTTTTTGGCGAGGGGGAGGGGGCGAGGGCACACATCCAGTGCTGTTAGCAGTTACTCCTAGCTCTGAACTCAGGGATTATTCCTGGCAGGGTTCGGGGAATCATGTGATGCTTGGGTCAAACCCTGATCAGCCTCACTCCCCGTGCTGTCTCCCTAGTCCTGGTGGGGGTAAGTTTTGAAACAGTCAGTTCTGGAGTCCTTGTTTCCCTGCACAGCCAGCCATGTCTCCTTACTGGAAAGGTACCAGTGAGGAAGCTAGAGCTTAGTTGTAGCTTGCAGGCACTGCACACACAAACCAGGGGGCGGGCACTCACCAGGTATTTTAGGCCAGCAACCCTCTGCATCATAGAAAGGGTGGTAGAGGCAAGGGTGGCCTGCCGAGGGCAGTTGAGGTACATAGGAGAGCCCAGCAGTGGGAGAACCAGATTGACCTGCCTCCAAGTTCATCCCACCCCAGCCCATGAGTGTGGGGGGCCATGAGGAGGAGCCTACTGGTGCTGGGCCTGGAGAAATAGCTGCTATTCACCCCCAGCTATCCATACAGCACAGCACCTCCCACCTGTGGTCTTGAGTGAAGGTTCCAGGGAGAATTCAGTTCTCATCCTTTCCAAGGAGAAACAAAGATAACACAATCCCCAGGCTGCTCTGAGGGGACCAGGTTGGCCTAAGGCTAATACATTGTTTGACGGAATCATCATCATCATCATCATCATCATCATCATCATCATCATCATCATCCTGTTGATCGTCAAATTTCTCAATCGGTCTCAGTAACGTCTCCATTTGTCCTAGCCCTGAGATTTTAGAAGCCTCTCTCTATTCATCCTTCCCAATGATGCTGCATTGGAGGCTCTTTCAGGGTCAGGGGAATGAGACCCAGCTTGTTACTGGTTTTGGCATATGGATACACCATGGGGAGTTTTCGAGGCTCTCCCATGTGGGCAGGAAACTCTCTGTAGCTTTGAAGGAACAAAACCAAATACCACCAGGATATGCCCTGAGCCTCCAGGGGGAGGCTGGACACTTCATGGATGGGGGGAAGGAGGAGGAGAAGACAACGGCAGAGGAAGATAGAGGCAAGAGACTAAAAGGAAATAAATGATGGATAACAGGAAGACAACGGCAGCAGACTAGAGGCCAGGAGACAGAGAGAGACAGAGCCTGGGGAAGACAGAGGCAGGAGACTGAACGGAAGACAAAGACTTGGGGATAGAGAAGACACAGAGAGAAGACTTAGAGTGAGGACTAGATGCTGAAGACTAGATGTCGAGGATGAGAAGATCAACAACAAGATGCTGAAGATGAGGAGGAGAACTGAGACTTTGGAGACTTTTGAGGCCTGTGAGGAGACTTGGATGATGGAATTCTGATGACCACCGGGACTACCGCCATAAGGACGACTACAACTGCGCCATAAAGGGAGAGATTGGATGACACCGGGGAGTCCGCCCATCACCTGTCCTTTGCCCGTTGATGGGCGAACCCGGAGAGGCGGCTCCTGGTCACCGAATGCCACCACAGCGTCCTACCTGTGCGCGGGCCCACCACCACAAACCTTTCTTAATATCTTTTATATTCATTGTTCTTGTGGCGTTGTGAAAATCACAGCTGGGGACAACATCTGTGCAGTGAAAAGGGAAAGATGAGGGGATGCACTTACACGGGAATTGTTTGGGGTTGCATAAACCCCTGCTGGTCACTAAGCCATATGACCAGTTCCCAGGCAGCTCTGTGGCTGATGGCCCAGGCACATTTAATCTTTTGTGCAGTTCCCCTTCCTAAAATAAGCTGATCTTTCTCCTCTCCTGGGTCTGAGGAGTTTGAGAAGGCAGAATTTGAAGACTTCTCCCTTTAGACTGTGTCTCCAAATTCAGGTATTTTTTTCCAAATGCCCTCGGCCACGACACATTAATTTCTACTCGCCCACCCTGGGTCGTTCATGGTGTTGAAATTATTGGAATATGAGAAACTGCCCTGCTTTGAAGGAAATGCAATGATAATGCAGCTCCAAATATTTTACTCTCTTGGATATGGTGGGTCCAGGGGTATAGGTGATGGGCTGAGTGTCTGCTACCAGCATATGGTTACGAGTACAAATCACCAGTGTCCTACATGTGCTGAGTGTAATGTAAGTCAGAGGAAAGACAAGCACCAGATGATCTCAGTATCTATGGAATATGACAAAGCCTTGGCCTTAGATCACAGTGGATTTCACAATGGGTGTAAAGCTGGGGCGAACGAAGACAATACTAGACATGACTTTGGGACAGTCATGAAGGATCATGGACTTAGGAAAATGCAAATGGAAATGCCAATAAGAGAACTTTTACCTTGACTCTGAATTGGCTAAATGAGTGCATTGGAAAATGGGCGTTGCTGGTGGGAGCCAATAAGAGAATCTGACTCAGTGATGCTGGTGGAAAGGAGATGTCAGGGAATCTCCTGTGCTATAACTGAGGCCAAATGTTCCACTCAGATGGGAAAGATGTCTGACATAGATGGGGGAGGGGTTGGACAGGGGAGATACTGGGGACCTTGTGTGGAAAATATGCACTGGTGGAGGGTTGGGTAATCGATCTTTGTATGACTGAAACTCAAACAGGAAAGCATTGTAACTGTATCTCATGATGATCAAAAACTAATAATAATGAAAAATAAAAATAAAATTAACATTCTGAATTTAAAAAAGTAATATTGAGTTCATGCCCAATTCAATCAGCTGAAAAATACTACTGCTACATAAAAAACAACAACAACAAAAATAAACATTCCACTCAGGAGAACAAGTTACCAGTGTAACTGAACGCTGTTCAGTTACTGAGGGCACAAACCCTGGAGAAACCCTCACAGCCCACACAAGGAAACCATGCAAACGTGGTCACAGCAGCCCAGAAGCAACCCAAATGCCTATCAATGGAAAAAATGGGGAATTAGAGCATACAACAAAAGAAACGGAAGGAGAAAAGTCTTTTTAAATTAAGTTTTTCATTTTGTTTGTTTCTTTTTGGACATACCTGGCAGTACATGGGATCACTCCTGGCAGGCTCAGGGAACCAATCACGTGTGGTGTCAGGGATTGAATCCAGATTACAGCCACTGTAAGGCAAAGTCCCTGCCCAGTACCTTTCTGGCCCTTAGGAAAATATTTTAAAATGTAATAAAGTCCTTTTAAAAAATAAATTACATATGTGTAAATTAAAAGCTGGAATCAGGGGGCCGTGAGATAGAATAGGATATAAGGTGTTTTGCCTTGTGCGTGACCAATTCTTGTTCAAATCTCCAGTGTCCCTTGAGCACTGCAAGGGGTTACTTCTGAGCATAGTGCGAGGAATATATCCAGAGCACTGCAAAGTCTTACCCAAAGAGTGCCCCACCCCCAACAAAACCTCGATAAAGTATTTCTTGACCTCTCTTGTAGATCTGAGATTCACTGAACATAGTTCTCGGTCCTTCTAGCTGTGTGTTTAAGACAAATGACACATCACCCCCACGACCCTTTGGCTTACCGTGAACTGAGGAACCAGACAGATGGGCCTGTTGGAAGAGTAGACTGCCCCGGTTTTACTCCACATTAAAAAAAAAAAAGTCCCTCTTGACCTAGTTATCTAGGAGAGAAAATGTGCATACACAGAGGATCGGAATAGGCTGCAGAGAGGGAAAGTTTGGGGCACTGGGAACACACGATGTCCTGGCGGAGCCTCCCAGAAGACCGAACCCACCTGGTTCCCCGGAAGCCCGCATTCCCCAGTACTGGGATCATGCCCCTGGAGTTATTCTAAGGCTCACTACAATCGTTACCTGAGGGTTGCTGAAGGACTTGATTTCTAGAAAATACTGGAGCAGATATCACACAGGAAATTATATTTGGAGGGTATTTTTGTTTTGTTTTAGGGTTACACCCAGCAATACTCAGGGGTTCCTCCTGGCTCTGCATTCAAGAATCACACCTGGAAGTGCTCAAGGGACCATATGGGATTCCAGGGATCAAACCCGGTCAGTCGCATGCAAAGCAAGATCCTGACACCCTGTACTAGCTCTCCAGCCCCAGGAAATTACACATTTAAATCAAAACCAAACTCCCAGAGCTCTGCTCTTGCTACTGCAGTGACACACGGACAGCAGGATATAGGATGAAGGCATAAATGTTTATTAATTAACATAAAGATCGCAGCATTTTCTATTTTTAAACAACCAGAGCTTTAAAAAAAAAAACAAACCTGAAACCAGAAAAAAAGTGATTTTCTTTTAGAAGACGGTGATTTTTTAAAAATACAAAGTTTAGAAACCTAGTAGCAGCCAGGATGACATTTTAAGGGATGATCAGAGGATTTTCACAGACTTTCCATCACAGTAAGATTCATTTCTATCTTACACAGCCACAAAGTCACAGCGAGGAAGCCAACATTTGCTTCTGCAGGAAAATCAAAGTCGCCTCGAGCAATTATTGTTTTTGAAAAGATCTCGGGGTGCCGAAAATAAGGTCCCTGCTTCTCCGGGGACTGGTAATGTTGAACTGCGATGGAGGAAACAGGAGCTTTCTTGCTAGCTTTCACCTTTGAACAGAATGAAAGGAATTCACTGTAATATTCACCCTCCTCAGAGCTGCTGAACTCACCTAAGCCATCCGCCCACCCAAGAAATCCTATCATGAAATAAACACCCGTCTCCACGGGAATGACACGTTTTAACCTTCAGTAGAATTTCCTTCTCTTGCTCATCTTTCCTTGGATTTTTACCACCATATTCCTGCATTGCAAGCCTCCTTCCCTTCCTGTAGCTCGGAAATAGCCACCCCCCCACCCCCGCAAAAAAATAAAAAGGCAGAAACATGGGGCTCTTTGGCACTGTGAGAGAAGGCACGTGTGGGAAGGCCTGGAGCCTTACTGGGTCTGTGCAGAACTGGTCCTTGTCCCATCCCTGAACCACACAGGCATCTGGCCCAGTGCATGCTGGCAGCTTTGTGTGAAAGTCCAAAGCTGATGGTTGCAGCTTAATGAAATTTCAAGATGGGCCAAACAGGGGAATCTGAGGAAGCCAGTGGAAAGGAGGGGGGAGAGAGACTCGAACCACAAAACCATGGGCAGGCGGGTGTTGGGAAGAGCAGGGCCAGGAAGCAACTGAGGAAAGGAAAAGAAAAGGTCCAGAGTGATTGATAATAGGGACTTTGAAGAAGGGCATTCAGGGGGCCGCCTGAGCACAGAGCCAGGAGGAGACCCCTAGAACCACCATGTGTGGCCTAAACCCTCCCCCCAGCAAACAAATTGAAAAACCAAATATTTCCACTGTGACTGGAGAGAAGGTACAGGGTTAAAGTGCCTGCCTTGAACATGGCAGAGCCTGGCTTGGTCCCTGCTAGCGTGACATCCCTGCCATCCCTCAAGCACCACCAGGAGTGAAGCAGAAATCAGAGCCAGGTGTGACCTGATCCCTGCCCCAAACACAACAACAACAAAAAAAAAAAAAAAAGAAAAGAAAAGAAAAGTGGGGGGAGGGGGGAGGAAAGGACCAGAAAGTTAAAAAGCTCTCCTGGAAAATGACCCCCCCCTGCCCCCCAGATGACACTGCATCCGTAGGCCTCTCTCCTCAGGGCTAGAAGGCAACACAGTTGCCTTCACCTGGTGAAGAGTCATTTTCTAGATCTGGTTCAGATATTCTGATGGGCAAAGCAGGCCCTGTCCAACCCAGCCCGCCTTGTCCTTCCTGCTACCATCCTGCTGCCTCTTGCTGCTCCCCGTTGACCGGCCAAGGCCCTGGCTTTGCATCCTGACATCCCCGGGAGGAAACCCCCAGTTCTCCTCGGCTCATCCTTTGGTCCTCTCCCCCTCATCAACCCTCCGAAATGCCTTTGGCCATTCTGAAACCTGGACCCTTGACCCCGCGCTCCTCAGCACACAGAGAGACCAATGCCCCGGGCTGGCCTGCAGGGCACTTAGCTTTACCTCCGAGCTAGTTTCCGCGGCGGGCCTCGGTCCGAGAGCCTGTCCCAGAGTCCTCTTCTGCCCCTCTCGAGTTCAGCGTGGCCACCTTCCCCGTGTAGGGCTGTCGCTTCACGGGCATTGGCACACAAGTCTGAAACAGAACGTGTCCTTTTATTGCCACCGATTCGTTGAACTCAGTATCAAGAGAGGCTCGAATCAAGGGTTGTCAGAATCCTGTGGGCATTTCAGGCATTGCCCAACCTCCCTGCCCTTTCACAGAAGTTTCTGGCAACTGTTCTTTGGGAGGATTTATCCTGTCAGGGAATGATTTCTCATGAGCAATCCTTCTCTCTGCAACTTTTGTCGGGGACCCGGCTTCATTCCCTCTGATTTCTAGAACCTTCTTAAGGGTCTTTTCAAACTTTGTACCTCTTGATCCCACAGTCAGTCCTAGGAGGGCTTTGCTGTCCCGGGATGAGTCTTTGCCCTTCTCCCAATACTCTTAGCACTGGGCTTCAAAGTGCAGCTCCTCGTGTGGGGTGTCTCTTCTCCTGGATTTCTCAAGTGCCTCTGCAAGCCACGGCGCCCCACAGAATTTCTTATCTCTAACTATACCTGCTAGGTGACTGGGGGGCAGCAGCTGCAGGAAGTTAGTTGATTTTGCACTGGAGCTGAGCTTTGAAATAGGGACTTTGTAAACAAAGAGATTCAGGAGTGAAGGGACTAGCCCCTCCGGTGGTACACAGACAGGATGCTGCAAGGAGCAGCAAATGGAAATGACGAATAAGAGCTGTATGTCATGAGAATAATGAAACTAGCAAAAATTAAGAACATGTGATGGGGGCTGAGGAACTGAATTAAACAAGAGAAGGGAGGGAGAAGCGTTCCTTTTATGACCCCAATTAATGGAGCTAAGGGCCCACAGGTCACCGGATCTCTGGGGGTATACTGGACTCCCACAGACTTATGGGAGCGCACGGGAGAGGGCACCTGAAGGCCGCAGCAAGTGGGCAAGATACCCTGACACCGGCTGTTTTCCCTTTGAGCGCCTGGAGGCCAGACCATGTGGGAAGATGCATTAATTGCTTTTTTGCCAATTACCTCTGTAACTCCTGTTTCACTGATAAGAATGTACGTAGTTTAGAGCCCACCTTTAGAGGATAAAAGAGAGACCCTCTCAACAAACGGGGCTCCGAGTCTCTTTCTCTTCTGACTTGGGGTCCTCAGCGCTGAGCTTCTAAAAAAATACTCATTCTCCTATCCTGAGCTGGCTCTCTCTGTTCATTCACGGCTCAGCACAACACAAACCACGGGGCCGCGGGCTTGGACTCCAGAACCAGAATGTCTGGCACATGATCTAACTCTGAGTTTAATACTGCAGCTCCCTCCATTGGAAAAGCCCCTTCTTTATCGGGTGACTGTGAGGGTGAAATATAAGGGGGGGCATTTAGAATAATGCCCAGTAGGGCCCAGGAGACGGCTCAGTGGCTAAAAGCATCTGCCACGCAAGCTTGCAGCCGTGAGTTCAACCCCCAGGACCGCACGCAGCTCTGCTCTTGGGACCCCAAGGCCACCATCTAATTCATCACCCGAACAGGGACACTTCTGAGAGTGTTAAGGATACTAAACCGTATTAGCTGGCACACTCCAGGGCTGTCCAAGCAAATCATGATTTATTTCCACCTTCCTCCAACTCCTCTCTCACCGAGGACCTACAGGAGCTTTTCCCGTTGCCCTTTACACTTGGCAAAGCCCGAGTTCCCATTGCACCCGCAGCCCCTGGAGAAAGTGCAGGCAGTGGTCAGGCCTCTGGATCTCCTGCCCTGGCACAATGCCCCTCATCGACTCCGGCTCAATCTCCCTCTCACGCTGAGTTTCCTTTAAAACTCCGCTGTTCGTGTTTTCCAAGTGGTTTTCCATCTCTCCTGGACTTCTTGGGAACTGGAAGCCCGCATGCCTAGATTCAGGCAGGGTCACCTAGCTAGGAGAACCCTCCCTGCTGTTCTGGTGGGGGGCTTGTTCTGCTTGCTGGTCCATCCTGGTTCTCACCCCTGAAGCCAGCAGCAGGCTCCGGGAGGATCTGCCTCCTATTGGTGAGCATCTGTCCTCACCTCTTTCTGATGTAGGCAGGCAGATAGCAAAGGCCCCCTCCCAAGGCAATGGCAAAGCCAACCTTGCAGAAAGCAGGAAGAAACAGGAACTAAGGCCGGGTAAGCCCCTCACCGATCTACAGCAACAGACCCAGAGAAGCTCCTAAGGAAACGAAAGGCCAGAAAAGGAATTTCAAAGAAGACCATCCCAACTCCCATCACCACTCCCAAGCCCCTTGCTAACCTCCTTAGCAACAAACTTTAACCTAGGTAGAAGTCCCATGTGGGGGCAGCTTGGAAAATCCCTCTAAAAGCCACCTTGAACAAAGGAAGGGAGCATATATGCTGCCCAAGCCTATGTGCTTCTTGAGTGCTGGGATGTGTGTAGGGTTCTCTCTTCCTCCCCTTTGAGAAGGGTTCTCTCTTGAGCACGTTACTCTCCATTCTCTCCCACTTTCTCTCCCTCCTTCCCTTCAAAACCTCCAAATAAAATCTGTTCTCCTTGTCTACTCCTGAAATTTCTTTCTACGAGTGAGACAAGAACCCATTAACACTGAGTCCCAGATGGCAGAGACAGATAGGGAGAAAGTGATGGTCTTTCTCCTCCCCACTTGACATGAGCACTCTTGGGCCCACCCACATCATTTCCACCTCTGTCCCTGAGGCTGTTCCACCTCCTTCTGCTCCAGCGAGGCCCAATTGCCTTCTGTAGTTCCTCCCCGGCAGAAGGCTTGAATCCCACCTGCTGCCTCCCCCATCTTGCTCCACCTTCAACTACCTCTTACTCCCAGTTCACGCGTCTCTGCAGTCACCGGGGCCTGCACGGAGTCTGGGTTCCAGGAAGTACTCAGGAGAGGGATGTTGAGTTCCTTTGGGAGATGGGAGTGGGTGGAGGCGAGGAGAGCCCCATGCAAGCAAGCTCTCCTTGTGACAAGTGTCCTGGCTGGGGCCACCTCAGTTTCCCATACTGCTTTCCTCTGGCCTCTCCTTCTGTCAGTGCTCCAGGATATGCCTCCTCTAGGGCCAGCCAGATGCTTTCTGTGGGCGGGACTCAGCTCAGACAGTCCATTTCTGGGGCCAGAGAGAAAGTACAGCCAGGAGTGAGCTTGCCTTGCACTCAGCCGACCCCGGTTCGATCCCCGGTACTGCAAATGGTCTCTACAAAGAGTGGTCCCTGAGTGCAGAGCCAAGAGTAACCCCCAAAGCACCGCTGGGTGTGGCCCCAAAACAACAACAACAACAAAATGCTTTTCTGGGTACTCAGCTGCGGCACTGCTGGGCCAACCCTTTGCCTGGCTCTTCACAACAACCCTGATCACAACCACCATCCCCCAAGGAGAGGTGTCCCGAGAACTGGGAGGTGGACGTGGAGGTGAGGAGGGCCCTAAGATCTTCTTGCATGGAGAGCTGTCCCCACTCAGAACCCAAGGAGCAATCTCTCAGGAGCCCCAGGAGGCCGCCTCTGCCACCCTCCACCATCTGCCACTGTTAATTCATCCATCTTTCCATCCAAGTCCCCCCTCCAACCCCCACACCCCCATACTGCCTTCTTTGATAACTACATGGAACGGAATTAAAGGAAGTATCTGTTGTTGTCTCAAGTCTCCTGGAATTTTTCACCTTTTAGTACATTTTAGCTTCAGAGGCAGGTCATATAAATTCCCTAATGTGCTCATTTCCACAGCACATATACTGTAAGTTCCCTAATGCAACAGTTTGGCCTTTTTTTTCTCCCCCTCCTTTGCATGCCAGAGATCTAACCCAGGCCCTCATGCTTGTCAGGAACTTTGCCCCTAAGCCACCCACAGCCCCAGTCTCAGCCTGGCTCCTGGCCCTGCCCCTGGCATTGTATTCTACCTAAATTTCAGAACCTTGGCAGACAATTGCCATTGTGATGGGTGAGCAGAAAAGAGAATTCCATCACAATAGGCTTTGTGATAGATAAATATTCATTCCATCCACCTCACACCTGGATAATTACAGAAATGCTTTTTTGCTGAGCAGACTGGTGATGGGGGGAAGCAGTTCGTTATATTGATGGAAATTTTAATTTTATTGTCTGCTGAGTGGGCTGTGAGGAGATGCAAGAATCTCTGAGACTAGCCAGACCCCGAAAGGTGATTCCAGGGCCTGCTGGAAAGAAAGCTGTGGACAGCAGAAATCCCTGAATAGCAACCCTTGGTCTCACTCCAAATTCTCCAAATGAACAGCCAAGTTCAGAGTTCAAAGTTCAAGGTTACCTGTCTAGAACTCTCCATGACATTGAAGCTAAAAGCATCTTTAAGGATGAAACAGCACTAACCATGCAAGTGGAAGCAAACATAAACAAATGGGGCTACATCAAACTAAGAAGCTTCTACACCTCAAAAGAAACAGTGACCAAAGTACAGGATGAGGCCACAGAATGAGAAAGAGTATTTACCCAATACCCATCTGATAAGGGATTAATATCCAGGATATACAAGATACTTGTAGAATTGTATAAGAAAAAAATCTCCAACCCCATCAAAAAATGGGGAGAAGAAATGAACAGAAGTTTCCTCAAAAAAGAAATACAAATGGCCCAAAGGCACATGAAAAAATGCTCCACATCACTAGTCATCAGGGAGATGCAAGTCAAAACAACAATGAGATATCATCTCACACCACAGAGACTGGCACACATTCAAAAGAACAAAAGCAACCAGTGCTGACGTGGATGTGGGGAAAAAGGGATGTTCCTTCACTGATGGTGGGAATGCCGACTGGTCCAGCCTTTCTGGAAAACAATATGGACAGTCCTTCAAAAACTAGAAATTGAGCTTCCATATGACCCCACAATACTACTTCTGGGAATATATCCCGAGGATGCAAAAGAGCACAGTAGAAATGATATCTGTACCTATATATTCATTGCAGCACTGTTCACAATAGCCAAAATATGGAAACAACCCGAGTGCCCTAAAACAGATGACTGGTTAAAGAAACTTTGGTACATCTACACAATGGAATACTATGCAGCTATTAGGAGAGATGAAGTCATGAAATTTTCTTATAAATGGATAAACATGGAAAGTATCATGCTAAGTGAAATGAGTCAGAAAGAGAGGGACAGACATAGAGGGACTGCACTCATTTGTGGAGTATAAAATAACATCACATGAGGCTGACACCCAAGGACAGTAGATACAAGGGCCAGGGGGATTGCCCCATAGCTGGAAGATTGCTTCATGAGCGGAGGGGAGAAGACAGATGGAATAGAAAAGGGATCACTAAGAAAATGATGGCTAGAGGAACCAGTTGGGATGGGAGATGCATGCTGAAAGTAGATAATGGACCAAACATGATGACCTCTCAGTGTCTGTGTTGCAAGCGATAATGCCCAAAAGTAGAGAGAGAGTATAGGGAATATTGTCTGCCATGGAGGCAGGGGGAGGGTGGGAAAGGGGAGGTATACCCAGGATATTGGTGGTGGGGAATGTGCACTGTGGAGGGATGGGTGTTTGATCATTGTGAGATTGTAACCCAAACATGAAAGCTTGTAACTATCTCATGGTGATTCAATAAAATTTTAAAAATTAAAAAAAAAAAAGTTCCCTGCCTAGCCTGAGTCAAGACCCGTTCAACCAATCCTGCAGGACCAACAAATCACTAGCCCGTGAGTAACCTCTGGGGTTCAGCGAAAGGGACCTATCACAGGGAACTTGTGCCTCTTGGATCATGTTTTAGAATACATCAAATGTTCTGATTCAGAGGCCAGCTGTGATAGCACAGTGGGGATGGTGCCTGCCTGGCATGCCACCAGCTGTGGTTCAATCCCTGGCACCCCATTAGGTCCCCTGAGCCTCGCCAGAAGTAAGCACTGCTGGTTTCAGCAAGAACAAAACAAAACAAAATAGATTTTGTTCTTGAGATACCTGTGTGAGTTATTCTCAAGGACAGCGTGACAAAGCTGGGAAATCTCCTTCCGGAGTTGGTTTCCTGCTAAACTCAAGGCTCTGCAGTCAACTGACCCAGGGGCGCCTCAGAGCAGATGCCCAGAATGCCAGCCTATGAAGGGGATCGGCTGTTGGTCACACAGCCAGGATAAAGGACAGGGCAGTTTTCCTGCTGGGACATCTTGATGTAGGCAGGCAGGCAGATAGGGAAGGCCCCTTCCAAAGCAATGGTGGTAAATTTCCTGGGAAGTGATAGCCCTGACCTCAGGGAGAACTGGAGCCAGTCTGTAACAGACCTTGAGGAGGCTGGACCAACCCCCTCCAACAGAAGCTCCTGCGGAAACAAAAGGCCAGGAAAGGAATTTCAAAGACCTTCACCACTCCCAACCCCCCTGGAAACTTCCTTAGCAACAGACTTTGACCCAGGTAGAAGCCCCAGGTGGGGGCAGGTTGGAGAAACCCTATAAAGGTCACTTTGAACAAAGGAAGCGCGAGCATATGCTGCCGGAACCCACGTGCTGCTTGTGCCCACGTGGCCAAGCACACGAGGTTCCTGAGCACATGTGTCACCTGCATCTCCCCTCTTGAGATGTGGACTTTCATGTCTGATGCTGGGGTGTGTGTAGGGGTCTCTCCGCTCTTGGAGAAACCCAGGTTCTCTCGAGCATGTTACTCTACACTCTCTCTCCCACTTTCTTTCTCTTTCCCTTCTAAACCTCCAAATAAAATCTGTGTAATTTCACTGCCCATCTACTACTGAAATTCTTTTCTGCTAGTCGAGACAAGAACCCAGTAACCCTGGGTTCTGAGTAGCAGAGGTGGATTGGGAGAAAATGACCATCTTTCCCCTCCCCACTTCCCATGAACCACCCGTGGGGCCAACCGACATCAATGTCAGATCTTCCCAGGTCAATGGCACAACTCACCCGGTCCCGCTGTTGGATCCGCTTGTAAATATATTCAGCAAATGGCTTGCGGGGAATAAATTTTCCATCCCCAGCCTTGACGTGGAACACTCCAGCTTCATATACCACTTTGCCCCTGGAAATCGTTACGAGGGGCACCCCGTGGCAAACCATGCCCTCGAAGATGTTGAAGTTAACTGCCTGATGATGAGTTTTCGCTGAAATTGTCCTGTTGGTAGGAATCAGGAAGGCCCAGATCACCACCTGCTCATTTGACAAATATCAAACATCACATTTATCAAAAGAATGATGTGGAGGAAAGTCTGGCAACTCTATTAAGTCATTACTTCATCACTGGAATATGTGGCTTCAAGAATAGAATGTGGCATTAACATTTCATTACAAAGTAATTACTTTTTTGAGAGGAAAACCCAATAGATCACTCACTGGGACAATGAATGAAGATAGAGTGGCAGGAAGAAGGGCACTGTGTCTCTCATTTACAAATGGAAAAACTGTCTATGTGTCCAAGGGATAAAATATTCGTTTTGGAACATTTAAACCTTATAACTAACTCTACAGAATTTTCCCTTTGAAGAGTCCTCTCATTCCTGCTGCTCTAAATCACTGGCCAATTCCTCCACTGTTAGACATCATGGTTATTTGATGGCTCTTTGATGGAATTTGGTAGTTATAAAAGAAATTTACATTTCAAAGAGTTACAGCTTGGTAGTAAAACTGAAAATCTGAAGATAATGAAAATAATAAAATTAGGGGCTGGAGTTCAGGGATAAGAAGCCTGCCTTGCAGGTGGCTGGCCCCAGTTCAATACCTATAACCATTTATGATCTCCAGGACAACCAGAGTGATTCCAGAGCACAGATCCAGAAATTCGCCTCAAATGCAGCAGAGTGTGGCCCAACCACCCTCACCCCAAGAAGTAGAACTGTAGCACTGTCATCCCATTGTTCATTGATTTGCTCGAGCGGGCACCAGTAATGTCTCCATTGTGGACTTGTTACTGTTTTTGGCATATCAAATACACCACAGGTAGCTTGTCAGGCTCTGCTGTGTGGGTAGAATACTCTCGGTAGCTTGCTGGGCTCTCCAAGAGGAACGGAGGAATTGTACCCATGTTGGCCGCGTGCAAAGCAAACGCCCTACCTGCTGTGCTATTGCTCCAGTCCCCCAAGAAGTAAAATAAGTAAAATTACAAAATGGATTACACAATGACACCACTGTAGTCTGTCACCTATTTGCATGACCATCATAATGCTTCGACATTTATTAAGACTTTTCCATCTCTTTTCTTTGTTTATTAGGTCACACCTGGCTGTGCTCAGGACTTAATCCTAGTTTTCTGCTCAGGGATCACCTCTGGTGCTCAGGGCACTGTATGTGGTGCTGGGGATCTAACCTGGACTGGCTGAGTGCGAGGCAAATGCCTTCCCTGCTGTACTATCTGTCCAGCCCGAGGACTTCTCGATCAGTTTTATATTTCTGTTTCTAGGAGGGTCACACCCCATGGTGTTGGTTTTGAGGAGGCAAGCAGGGTACTGGGAATTGAACCCAGGGTCTCACACATTATCTGTATCCACAATGCCACCTCTTGACTGGCTGCCAATCCCTATAATCCTGCTACCCTCTGCTCCCCATCACTTCAAAGAGCTGCTCAAGCCATTTCAGAGAAGGGAAAGCAGAGCCCCTTCCTTCCCTGCCATTGCCGCTGGGAAGATCTCCCAGGCCCCATGTCACTCTTTCTCAGCTGCCGAGTTCTGCTGCATTCTAAGGATACGCCACAGAATGCTGATCCATTCTTCCCACTGAAGGAACACTGGGGTCATTTTCAGTGTTGGCTGATCACGAGTGGAGCTGCTATAAACGCTTGAGTCCGTGCTGTGTGTGGGAGCTTCTCTTATGCAAATACCCAGGGGTATCAGTGCCCACTGAGAGGTCAGGGTGCACTAGGACAAGAGCCCACAGTCACCTCAGAAACCACTTTATCAATATAAAGAGAGTATCAGCAATGCCTGCGAGTTATAAATATAGATGCGAAAGTGAGTGTGAGACAGATGCATAAATACAGATGCCAAAGCAAGGATGATTACAACCACCATGATTTCAAACATAAAGGTGGTAAGACTATGGATCCATTTTACTTAAAATCCAATTTTACTATGGATCAACTATTGAGACGAAAGGATGTCACAAGTAAGTAAGAGAACAGTAAAAAATATTTACAGGGTCCCTAAGGATAGGATGAGTGGTGAGCTGGTGAGGAAAGACAAACACTCAAAGAAAAACTAGGAAGCAATTGAGAGACCTCTTGGTGACAGTGACAGTTTGTGACCAACCCAGCCTCTGTCTTATCAATGTTTGCTGCTTTACTGTACATCACAGCTCAGGGCAGGTACTCTTGGGCTTATACTGTAATGCTGCAGAAACACATCCAGAGTGCTGCAAGAGTAAGAATGCCCCAGGGAGAAAGTAAAATGCATAAAATATGCACTGCACTGGGGAGTCAGATCCAAGAACGGAGGGCAAAGAAGGGAAAATCCTAAATCATCAAGCTTGATTTCTCCCGATAGGCAATTAAATGTTACTGACACCCTTAGGAAAATAGTCTTACAGGAAAAAAATATATATATGTTCATAAAGTTTTTTATGCCCATATCACTTGAACTATTGAAAACTTGAAGAGGAACACCTGTCCAGTGGATTCTTGGTTGAATGAATTCTTGAGTATCTATGAGAGTCTAGAATTAGGGAAATACCGGGTGGGGCATAGAGATGGTAAAGGGATAAGGTGATTGCCTTGCACACAGCCGACCCAGGTTCAAATCCCTACTACCACATATGGTCTCCCAAGCATAGCACCAGGAGTAACCCTTGAGCACTGTTGGGTGTAGCTCCAAATCTCAATCCCTTCAAAAAATGTTAGAAAGCCAAGAAAACAAAGACCTAATATTAAAATTGGGGAAAAATATCATGGAAATGATGGATAAGTTAGGACATGTACAAGTGGACAAATGCAAAGGAAATATGAGAAACAAAATATGAGGGAAAAAATGTAGAAGTTATGAAAGCTTAAAGCAAAATGGCTTTAAAAGCAAAATAGCAGATTTGATTTCTCCACTTCAGCCATACAGTGGGTCAGAACTTGACTTCCTCAGCCTGGGAGCTGGCAAGAGAAAAATGACAACCGGGCAACTTCCAAGTGGTTCCTGTAACAGGGCATTAAAGAAATGAGGTCAAAAGAACACAAAACGGAAATTCTACACTTTGTCACCTGCAGAAGCAGAACATGCTGCTGTTGCCACCTTGGAAGGTGTCTCACAGGGTGTCATTCCTCACCCAACTTTTCCTTTCCATTCAGAGCTGTGATTCTCCAACTCGTGAGACACCTTCATATGTCCAACATGTACCTTTCTTGACAACCTATTGCCCAGGTTTGCCCTGCTCTCTCCCCTAAGACCTAGACAAGAACCCTGCTACCCCATAACCCTGTACATTTTGTCTCAGTAAAGAGTAGAGTGGAGGGGGATAAAATAAATAAATAAATAATTAGAAAAAGAAAAAAAAAGGATGTTGATACTCCCAACCAACCCTGACCACCAAGGGCAAAACTGGTCATCTTTCCTCTGTGGTTTAGCACAATCTGTCTCAACAGTCATTATCTCTTCCTACATCCTCTGCTTTCCTATGTGGTGTGCCCAGGAATGCATGAACCATGATATTAGATCCTCAGGACACAGTGGGTGCTAAATAAATAGTCATGAAACAAGAAAGAATCACATAATCTCCCTCCTATTGCTTTTGCTTTCTGACCTCCATTGTCCTCAGGGATGAGACAGTGTTTTGGAGACAGACAACTGGATTAAATGGGACTGCAAACTTCAACCCCTAAGCATGGTTGCACCTACCATTTCCAACAAGCAGCATAAGTTTATTTGGAATGATCGTGATATCAAAAGCATAGGAACAACTGAAGAGAAAAGAAGGAGCTGATTGGCAATGATAGAACTGAAGTTGGGAAGGATGGTCAGTAGCATGAGCTGGAGAACCCCTTCAAAGAGTGGCGGGGGCATCTGGTTTCATGCCCGGCAGAGATGGATAACGTCACTACTGACACAGTCTATATCTGTGAGTTTAGGATGGTGTTGAAGAGCAAGGAGGTTAGAAGTAAAATATGGGCTGGACTGTGCAGTCTCCACAGGCCAATACTGACCATCCAGGGGCCTGGGATCCTAAACAGGGCAAAAGTATCTTAAGGTCCCTTTGGCCCATCAGATCTAAAAGAATGAAATGGGGCAGCTTTTCCCAGGGAGAGTGACCACACCTTCCCCACTACAAGCTAGGGCTTCTATTCTTAGCTTTTCCTAACCCCAGAGAGTCCAGAATTTTGAGGGGGACAAGAAGGGGCAACACTGCAAAAAAAATTGACAGAATAAAACAAGTAAGCAGATTAGTAAAACATGATGAGTCACATTCCTAGTTATAGCTTATCCACTGTATGAAACACTTTTCAAAAACAAGACTGCAGCAACACTGAACACTACGAAGCAAGCATCTGAGCATTATTATCAGAGATAATAAAATAAAGCAGAGATAATGAAATAAAGCTAAGGGAAAACGTGACCAGGGTTCACCGCCACAGAGTCAGTTGGGCCACGTGTTCTTTCCAGAGGCCAGTCCCTTCATCAAGAGTCCGTGATTCTCTCTGAGGTAGAATCGGAAAAGCCTGCAACCCCAAATGAACAGAGACAGCCCCCTTTCCTTCCCCACCCGCCCCAGTCTGCAGCTCAGATGGAAATATGGACCAATTCTCATCCCATTTGTAAGAAAGACCCCAAGTTTCCTGTTCAAGCATCTTTTCAGGGGCAGGAGAGATAGTACAGTGTGTAAGGCACTTGCCCAGCATGAAGATAATAAATAATAAATAATTAAAAGAAACAATAAAACTTTCGGGGTTTTCCCCCCCAAACTTAACAATATTCCCATCAGTTCAGCAGAGTGACATTGGTGAGAAAGCAAATCTCTCTAATTATCAGATGGGATAGCTAGGCAGTTGTCCCGGGCAGTCCGGTGACAGGCGTGATGTCAGTGAATGAGGAAGGACTTCCTGCACAGCTGACCCTCCCACGGCAATTCCTGGGCAGGTTGCTCCCAGCTGTCATTCTGTCCCCTGTGGAAAAGCCCCCACAGCTAGCAGCGCACAGGCTGGGCTCTCTGCAGTGGGGGGTGGGCCAGGCTACCTTCCTGAGGTGCAACTATGCCTATCTTTTGGCGCATTCACATAGGGAAGCAGAGGCCCTCAGGTGAACTTGAATCTTTTGTCCAATGTTCACCAACATTGATGCCCTTCGCGTCACAGCTGTAGGGCATCACTGTGGTCCTGATGAACAGCTTTTTTATTAAGGAGTCAACGTGACCTCACAGAAGGGAAACACACTGCGGAGGACCTCAGGTGACAGCCCCATTGCCCATGTGTTTCCTGAGAGAACAGGCATTTCCAGAGAAATGACTTGCTTAGATCTTTGTTTAAATTTCCTCCGACTCAGCCATTTGGTCTTCATTCCACATGGATCCCTACCAAGGTGGTAGGAGAACCCGAAGAAACAGCTAGAATCAAATCTGGGCTCCTAAGTGTCATCTATCAAATTATGTGTCCTCTCTCTACAGTGTGTTAGAACATGGCCTGCACATTTCATGCAAAAGAATAATAATTGTTTCATCCTTCCAATAGGCCCTGAGAGACAGCTCAATGAAAGAACAGACTTTGCATAAATCAGGCTCTAGATTTGAAACCCTGGAACCATCATAGGAGGTTGGTACAATTATTATTCCCAAGCAACAAAGGAGGAGGAAGAGAAACAAAAATATCACTCATGTCACCCCTGTTACACTTCTAGGAGGTTCTCGTACGTAAGGGAAGAGGTTATTTAGTGTACTAGACAGTATCATCCCTCGAAAGCACCATCAATGCAGATGCAGGAAGTCTTCCATCAATAGCAACAGACTATATCCACTTGGAAACCAATGGGACGCAGCTCAGGCCCTACTAGCTCATGTTCCATGGTCTGTTTTCTGAGACTGAGGATGTTCTTGAAAATTCCTTAGACTACCTGGCAAGCTCCCTGTAGCGTATTCGATATGCCAAAAACAGTAATAATAATAATAGGTCTCATTCCCCTGACCCTGAAAGAGCCTCCATCATTGGGAAAGATGAGTAAGGAGAGGCTGCTAAAATCTCAGGGCTGGGACGAATGGAGACGTTACTGACGTCTGCTCGAATAAGTTGATGAACAACGGGATGACAGTGATACATTGATACCTTTGATCATGGTAGAAGATATAGATTTGGAATTCTAAGTGGTGCTCAAATAATTGCCCAAGGACCCCCAACAAGAAATTGTGGTCCACTAGACTGACCGTTCAAGACAAGGGCCCCAGGATGCTGTGCTTCTCCTTCCACCTCTGTACCCCCTTGTAGTGAGCAAACAGCACTTTAGACATATCTGTTTATCTGAAGAGAAACCTCCAAGGTTGCATCCTCTGAACCTCCAGGATTGCACCCAGTGCTGGGACCGCAGGATCCCCATGCCTGGCACGGACCTTCAGCACTGCACTGTCTCTCGTCGCCTATGCGTATTTGCATATATTTTTTTATTGTGTGTCTTAGCGGTCTGCTTCAAACTACCTCTCCTGTCACTGTTTGTACATGGCAAGTTATGTAAGTGGGAAGCAGATCAGCCGCATCTCTGGAATGCTAAGTGGTGCTACTTCAAGTACATCGTCATTATTAAGCAAAGTTGCTGCTGGCTGCACCCATCAATCTTCCACCCTGTTCAGACGTCCACACTCGCCTCCCACAGAAGAGAAAATGGGAATTGTTTCAGCAATGTAATTAAATCTAAATTGGTCAATAACTTGGAACCCTATGGGCGCTCAATGGATGACAAGCCTTTTAATGCAGGTTTATAAAAATGCTGCCCAAATACTAACTTAAAGAAATAAACCAGAGCAGGAAACCCTGTCATTTACTTTGTCCTTGGAGCTGTGTCGCTAGGGCAAGGTGGGTGGGGAGGTGTTAATCAGATCATGGTCAGATCACCCTGGGAAGCTGACCTTGGAAACTTCACCTCCATCGCCCTCTGAGTCTCCCATCCATAGCAGTGAACAAACAAAAGGTGCTTTAGAGTTATCTTTACCAGAAGATACATACTAGCAAGTTTCGGCATCATCACTTAACATAAATATGACATGTCCTATATGTCAGCTTTCAGAAAGCAGGACACGAACTATAATTTAGGGTCTTGGAAAAAAAGAAATGGAAGGTGAATCAGCAAAAGCTAGCAAGATGCGGGCTGGTGGCCCTAAAGGTTAAACGTGGTGGGTGCTTCTCAGGGAGGAAGGAGGAAGGTCTGCTGGCTCTGGGAAGGTCAGGCTGTAGGGCTGAAGGATCTGGTGAAAGGGGGTCAAGGGACCTGGGTCACACCTGGGATGTACAATCTGCGACACTGCCAGGGGGATCCTCAAAATCACTGCAAGAGCGCAACCTCCAGGTGGCACAACATGAACAACAATAACAATGGGGCCAGAGGGAGGGTACAGTGGGTAGGGTGCTTGCCTTGTATGTAGCTCACTGGGGTTCAACCCCCAGCACCCCATATGGTCCCCCAAACCCGCAAGGACTCATCCCTGAGTGCAGATCCAGGAGTGAGCCCTGAGTGTGAGCCACGGGTGTGGCTCAAAAACAAAAACAAAATGACAATAACAACAATCAAGGGAATGGGAGTGGGGAATCATTCACTCGGGTGCTGTGCAGACTGGCCTGGTAATTAAATCAGCCCCTTCCTGGAATCTGTGCTGTTCGGGTTAGGATGATGTTATTTGACCACGATATGGGCAGGAAAAAGGTGTCAATTTCTAGCTGGGCACACTAGACAAAAATCTTCCCTGCAAGTCCCAAATAAGTAACATCCTTCTTATTCAGCTCAGTGCTAACGCCATATTTCAAGAACAAAAGGGCATTTCAAGGACAGTAAGGTTCTCAAGTAAGGAGAGAGAAGTTGAGTGAGAAGGACCAGAAGAGTTGCACAGGGATTTAGAGGAGCAGCCTTGCAAGCATTCGGTCATGAATTCAAATCTGATGTCGCACAGGCGCCAAACACAATCCCAGCTGCTCTGCAGCCTGGCATCCCCATTGCTGCCCTTTCCAGCTGCCATACAAACAGGTAAGTCAAAGTACCACGGAAATGAGTGAGACTGATTTGCTTCCCCTACCAGCTACCACCATTTTCCCGTTAGCACCACAGCACAAAAGATGTGTGAGCTCCCCAGAGCAGGAAGCGGGACTCCAAGTGAGCAGCGCCCTGACCCCGCAGCTCTAACCATACCACATGCAATGCTCACTGGGTACCGCAGCAAAGCATGCAAATACTAAAATTTGCAAACACCACAGCCAGGCGGGTGTGCACCCCCTGGCCGCCAAAGAAGCAATAACAATACTGAAATGGAAAAGAACATAAAAATAATTTTTTTTTAAATTTTATGTTGGATGAGAGCAATGTCAGAGGTACTTTATTCTTTTTTTTTTTTTTTTTTGAAAAACGATGACCTATTTTCTCTCCATCCCTACTGAGGAAAATACAAAAGAGGTGGTGGGCATAATCTCCAGCAAATGAAACGGAGTTTGACCCTGGAAAAAAACTCCCTGCAAGCCACGAGCGAGGTGGTGGCCTGGCTGTGAGCACTGATGTCTGAAAAAGGGTGTAACCACTGAGCAAGCGCACTGCGGTCAGAAAGCCGTGTGAGTCCTGCGCAAGCACACGTCATTTGACGTCAGAAGGTCACGTGACTACAGCGCACGCATACGCCCAAGCCTTCTGACGTCAGAGTTTCTCTCACTCCTCAATCCCGGACTGTGTTTCCAAATCACAGGCTCGGGTTCTCAGGCCCGCCCATGTCACAAAACAACGGGTCCTTAACATACCCAGCACTGATTGATCGCTTGCTCGGTGACAGGCCTTAAAAGCCTTTCCTGACACAATCCTCAGGGTACACCTAGGCTGTGGGTGTCATTCTTATCCCCCCTCCCTGGGCCAGAAGGGAGCTTCGCTGGACCTTGCAGTACTGCAAGGTTTCTCTTGAGGGGTAAAATGCAGTTTGCTCTAAGCACGGGGCAGCTCCCACAAATGCCCCTGGAGGTGGTCCAGGGCAATGAGGCAACCGCTTTGTGGTGCCTGGACCAGCATTTACACTTCTGCATGTGTCTACTGCTCATAGCCCCACCCTGTCGCAGCTGATGGAGCAAATGACGGAGGCCAGAATCTAATGTCCTGGACTTGAATGATGCTTAGTTGTGAAGGATCAACTGACTTTTCCTATGGCTTTCCGATCCATTGTCTAAAGACGGTGGAAAACGACAGAGCAAGAACTCAAACCCAGAACAGAGGGTACCAGAGGGAAAGGAAGAAGGGTTTCCTATGCTATGTGGAGGCATCTACTTTGGAGCAGTGTGAAGTTGTGCCCCTCACACACGTACTGTTGTGATAAACTAATGTCATCTCATTAAATATAATATGGAAAAAACAGGAGTAGAACAAACTAAAAACCAAGAGAAGACAGAAAGGAATTACAGGAAATTAGGTGCTTATCTTGCACACAGCTGATGAAGGTTCTACCCCTAACACCACACATGGTTTCTGAAAACTTCCAGTTTGATCCTGACACAGAGCCAGGATTTATCTCTGAACATCAAACTATACTTCCCACCCCATCCAAACCCACCCGTTCAAAAAAAGAAAAAAGTAGCTACCAAGATACAAACTTCTTCCTCTGGATCATGGTGTGAAATGTAGATTGAGGTTGTCTCTCAGAGGAGCTGACCTTGATAATCCACTGAGAGGGAAAGACTGTATGCTCCAAAAGACAAGACTCAGAGTTGGAAAGCTATGGCTTTAAGGGCAAATCTGGCCCACAGGCTGCTTTTTGTAAATAAAGTTTTATTGGCACATGATCAAGTTCGTTTGTTTAGTCGTTATTCCATTACCTGTGGCAGAGCCAAATAATAGTGACAATCTGCCCATACCCCAGAGAGGTCAAAATATTTACTTTCTGGCCCTTGATTGTAGGACTTGGCTGACCTCTGTTCTAAATATCTACAGAGATTTAAAAAAAAAAAAAACACTTCAGTCTCATAAGGATGGGCAAACTTGAAATCTAGACAAGAGGGAGAGAGAGCAAAGGTAGGGAACAGAGGAGGGGAGGAGGAGAAATAAAAAACACCAAGGAATAAAGAAGTAGGGGAGCAGAAGGCTGTGGTGACAAGGACACTAGTGACCGTCCCAGGGGCCAGGCATGGCCACTGCCACAGAGCATCTGCTGGACGGGCACCCTCACACATCCTGCCTCCCTTACTCCCTTCACTTCACAGGTCCGTCTCACGATGGGCACATGGGGACAGAGAGGGGGGAGGACTTGTCCCCAGCTGCCCAGGCTGGCCCCTGCCTTCCCCGTCAGCACCCAGAGCAGGGAAGCACAAAGCACTTCACACCTGGGAGGGGCACCCCGCACCCTGACACTCTGTGCTGCTCTGTTCATGTCTGGGCGAGAGCTGGGTGACAGTCAATCATCTCTTTCCACCACCGGGTACTGTGGGGAGGCTGGGAGACCCAGCCCCAGAATCCCTACTAGCTCTAAATCTGGAGAGTTCCCTCTCAACCTGACCCACAGGAACCTGCTCCTGGGAAACGCGGAAACTTCTCAGAAACTTCTTGGAGAAGAAAACATCCAACCCCATCAGAAAATGGGGCAAAGAAATGAACAGAAACTTTCCCAAGGAAGAGATATGAATGGCCAAAAGGCACATGAAAAAGTGCTCTACATCACTAATCATCAGGGAGATGCAGATCAAAACAACCATGAGATACCACCTAACACCACAGAGACTGGCACACATCCAAAAGAACAAAAGCAACCGCTGTTGGAGAGGATGTGGGTAGAAAGGGACCCTTCTACGCTGCTGGTGGGAATGCCGATTGGTTCAGCCCTTCTGGAAAACAATATGGACACTTCTAAAAAAATTAGAAATTGAGCTCCCATTTGACCCAGCAATACTACTACTTGGAATAAACCCCGAAGAAGCAAAAAAGTATAGTCGAAATGACATCTGCACTTATATGTTCATTGCAGCACTGTTTACAATAGCCAGAATCTGGAAAAAACCCGAGTGCCCGAGAACAGATGACTGGTTAAAGAAACTCTGGTACATCTACACAATGGAATACTATGCAGCTGTTAGAAAAAATGAGGTCATGAACTTTGCATATAAGTGGATCAACTTGGAAAGTATCATGCTAAGTGAAATGAGTCAGAAAGAGAGACAGACATAGAAAGATTGCACTCATCTGTGGAATATAAAATAACAGAGTAGGAGACTAATATCCAAGAATAGTAGAAATAAGTACCAGTAGGTTGGCTCTATGGCTTGGAAGCTGGTCTCACATGCTGGGGAAAAAGGCAGCTCAGATAGAGAAGGGAACACCAAGTAAAATGTGGTTGGAGATCCCGCCCGGGAAGGGAGATGCGTGCTGAAAGTAGACTAGAGACTGAACACAATGGCCACTCAATACCCCTATTGCAAACCACAACACCCAATTGGAGAGAGATAACAAAAGGGAATGCCCTGCCACAGAGGCAGGGTGGGGTAGGGGGGGAAGTAGGATTGGGGGGTGGAAGGGATACTGGGCTTATTGGTGGTGGAGAATGGGCACTGGTGGAGGGATGTGTTTGCGAACATTGTGTGAGGGAAAAACAAGCTCGAAAATGTGTGAATCTGTATCCACCCTCATGGTGATTCACTAATTAAAGAATAAAATAAATTTTAAAAAAAGAGAAAAAAAAACTTCTTGTAAAGTTCACAGAGTCAGGCAGATGCCAGGCAGGCTCATGCAATCAAGGCGATGGTGCCTCTGTCCATTGGGGCAGCCTGAGGCTTCAGTCCCAAGGAGGAAATGCCAGGGACATTGACAGTGGCATCAGCGAGCCCCTCTAAGAGCAAGTTCACCCCCAAAGAAGGTGGAAAGGACAGAGCACCCAGGGAACCCGACAACCTGCAATTGCAGACACAGGACCCATGTGGGGAGTGGCTATCAATATTCAGGGGTGCAAAGAATTCCACATGTACATGCTGACTTGGGCATGGGGTCTGATAGCCATGCCCATATCGCAAATTCTAGACTCTGGGGACCACATCTGAACTTGTGTGCTGTAGGTAATCCATCTTTTCCCAACCTTTTGGAGGCTGTAAATTCCTAGTGCATAGGAGATTAAGACAGCAGTGGAGATCCAGAGGGGTAATACAGGGGTTAAGTTTCCTGCCTTTATAAGTGAATCAACATGGAAAGTATCATGCTGAGTGAAATGAGTCAGAAAGAAAGAGACAGACATAGAAAGATCGCACTCATATGTGGAATATAAAGTAGCTGAGAGGTACGAGCTTACAATGTTGCGATTCCTGGCAGACATTTCTCTGGACTTAGTTACTAAAATACTAAAATACAGAAATCCAAAACTATGCTGCTGCTGGTGTGGCCTCCTGACCTCATATCTCTTCATTCTCAGCAATGGAAAACAAATTGCCAAATGCTTTCTTTTCAGCAGATCGACTTTAGGGGGGAGAAACTCCAAATCAATGATAGTGAATTTTTTGTTTAAATATTGAATGTAATCAAAGTAAAGTGAAAGTAAAGTGAAATTTACCAGTTACACACGCGGGGTGGGGGGCTGGGGAGGTGGGGGGAAGTGGGGAGGTATATCATGATTCTTGGTGGTGGAATATGTGCACTGGTGAAGGGATGGGTGTTTGAGCATTGTATAACTGAGACTTTAACCTGAAAGCTTTGTAACTTTCTACATGGTGAATCAATAAAAGAATTTAAAAAAAAAAAGTTTCCTGCCTTGAATGGGGCTCACTCCAGTTTGATCTCTGACACTACCAAGTCTTCTGAGAGCTCATGAAACTGCTGGCCTCATTGGAGAATGCTCCTCTAGAAAGACAACCCCTCCCCCCTCATCCAAAAACACACAAATGGGGCAGGCTGCTGTAAGTCCCAGCCCCTCCTTTGCAGCTGGGAGACCAGGAGAAAACAGCTCTCTTCTTGGAACCTCAGTTTGCTCATCTAGACCCCAACACCTACACTAGGTGTGACAGGTATGCCCAGGAGGCAAGCAAAAAAACAGCTCATTTGCAGCTCAGGTTCTCTGTGGCTTGGCCCAGGCAGGGGGAGCCACAAAGGCTGCCCATATCCTTGCCCTGAAACCTCAATGTGGGCTGGGCCCCTGGACCAAAGGTGGACCCCGACACCGACCAGCCCAGAACGGGCAACCAGGATCCACTATGAGCTTGAGTGGCCCTGGGAACTTGGCCTGTGTCCTCCCCACGGGACTCCCACCTGCCCTTCCTGATCCCACTGGACTTGAAGCTCCAGCAGCAACAGCGGCAGTTTTGTGTTATTAGTAAGTGTTATTACTCATTGTCCTCATGTTTCACAGTCATTGTAGACAACTTGACCGTGGCTCCAGCTACTGAGGTGTGGCTGCTAGTCAGTGTAAGGAAAGTGAGTGACAATGTTAAGGACCAGCACTGGTGAACAGGAGAGAGGGAGGGGGTGGAGGAGAATTTCAGCTCCCGCAACTGAGAAGGGTCAAATCACACATATATGTACATGTGGGTGCATGTATATATGTGCATATGGATGTCTGTATGGAAATGCACGAATATGCATATGTGGGTACATATATAAGTATATATGGGTGCATATATGTGTATATATGCACCGTTGCATGCATGTGTGTGTTCAGATGAATGTTTATGTATGGGGATGCACATATTTATAGCTGCGCCTGTACAAAGCCTCACTTGCCTATCTCAATTTCTATCTCATTCTCAGTCTTCCTCCATGTGATTTCACTTCTCTCTTGGAACTCCACCTGCTCTATCCTGAGGACAGGTTACTTCTGGGATGGGTTCTTGCAAGTACACTCTCTCTCTCTCTCACTCTCTCTCTCTCTCACTCTCTCGCTCGCTCACTCACCCTCGCTCTCTCTTCTCACTTTCCTTTCTCCCCCTTCCCTCTCCCCATCTATCTCTTCTCTCCTCTTCTTTCTCTCCTCTCTCCTCTTTCTCTTCTCTCCCCTCTTTCCTCTCTCTTTCTCTCCCCTCTCCTCTCTCCCCTCTATCACTTATTTCTCCTCTCTTCTCCTATCTCTTCTCTCCTCTCCCTTTCTTTCTCTCCCCTCTCTTCTATCCCATCTTTCCTCTCTCCCCCCTCTCTATTTTGTCTCTCCCTCACCTCTTCTGTTCACCAGAGCTGATCCTTGACATTTTCACTCACTTTCCTTACATTTACTGGCAGTTGCACCCCAGTAGCTGGAAGCCATGGCCAAGCTGTCTACAATGACCGTGAGACACGAGGATGATGAGTAATAGCACTTAGGTATAGTTTCTATTTCCAGAATGCTTGAGTTCTGGACACTGCACAGGGAACCATGTGATACTTCTGCACGTAAAGCTTATGTTCTAAGCCTTATCTCTGACCCTTTTTCAATCCTCCTTACAATGCTGTGAAAGAAAGGTTGTTTTTTTTTTTAATTTTTTTTGCTTTTTGGGTCACACTCGGCAATGCACAGGGATTATTCCTGGCTCTGCACTCAGGAATTATCCCTGGCAGTGCTCAGGGGACCATATGGGATGCTGGGAATTGAACCTGGGTCGGCCGCATGCAAGGCAAATGCCCTACCCGCTGTGCTATTGCTCCAGCCCAAGAAGGGTTTTTTAAATACCTATTTTATTTTGTTTTGAACACCTGCCGGTGCTCAGGGTTTACTCCTTGTTCCATATTCAGGAGTCACTTCTGCCAGTGTTCAGGGCTTACTCCTGGCTCTGTGTTCAGGAGTAATTCCTGACAGTACTCAGGGGACCATAGAAGTGCCAGAGGGCAAAGTAAGTGCTTGCACCATGCTATCTCTCCGACCCCAAAAAATGCCAATATTATAAATGAAGAAAGATGAGTCTTCCTAAGCTAGAGTCTCCATGACTCAGACACTATCTCCCACATTCCAGGGTGAGGTGTACATCCAGATCACAAGGCCAGACCCTTCTAACATGAGCTGAATTTCATCCTCTTTCAGAAACACGGAAGCACATGAAAAGGAAAATGGGAAGGAAGTAGAGACATGAAAGGGACAGAAAAACCAGGTGATAGAGCAGAAAATCCAGCTGACATACCCACACACTGAGGGGGCTTAACTTAGGTTCACACAGAAGAGCTACTTGTTTGCATACGTTTCTGTGTAAAACCTTTCCCCAAAATAGGCAGCCAAAGAATGAGTAAACCTGAAGGCATATTGTCGTGTTTCTTTTTATCCTCATGGTGCCAATTTACCCTCATGGTGCCAGAAAACTCACAGGAGAATGAGGCACGGTGGGACGAGGGGGTGTGCCATGCGTGTAGAGATTATAAAAATGCTGGTTTATTAAAAACAAAGCAACCTCATGGGTCTTTTATCATACTGCTGAAAGCTATGCTTGGGTCATTAAGCTCTTCTTGTCTCTGGTTTATCACATAAATAAATGAGGCCGACATGCTAATTAGACATACAGTGCTACTGTAAAGTTTGGTCCTAAAAATGAGTTTCCTAATTCCAGAATGTTAAGGCCGCTAGTCACACAAGAATTAACTTCATTCACCTCTGGCTGGAGGCAAAAAGGAAGAAGTCCTCTCTGAACAGTGCAAAAACTCTTAGCCACCATGGGCTTATCATTTACTCATTCATCTAATATATACTTATCAATCACCAGTGCTTCATGTTCAGCACTGTTTTGTGTCGAGAATGATTCCATGAATACAATAAGTAAAACAAGAACAATAACAAAACCCAAAGAACCCCACCAGCCAGAAGATATAGTTTGGTGGCAGGAAAATTATCTTGTATGCATGAGGCCCTGGATTCAATTCCTGCACAACCAAAACAAACAAAGCAAAATATAAGCAAAAATTCCTGCCTGAATTAAGGTCATACTCTAGTCATGCCTATTTCTGATTTTCCTAGAACCTCTTTGTTATCAAAAAATTCAGTTTTCAATAATAATGGTATGTATATATTATAAGGAAGTTTGCAAAAAGTCATGTAACTAGAACATTTATTCTGCAAAAGATGCTGCTTTATTGACAAGAAGTAGGAAAGACCCTTTAAATAAAGAGGAAAATAATATTTTAGCACCAAAAGAAAAATGAATGATAATTTCTTTGTAAAAAAATTTATACGATCTGAAGAGAAACCAGAGCTGGAGCAATAGCACAGCGGTAGGGCATTCGCCTTTCACGCAGATGATCTGTGTTCGATTCCTCCACCCCTCTCGGAGAGCCCGACAAGCTACAGAGAGTATCGAGCCTGCACGGCAGAGCCTGGCAAGCTACCCGTGGCAAATTGGATGTGCCAAAAACAGTAACAAATAAGTCTCACAATCGAGAGACATTACTGGTGCCCGCTCAAACAATTTCTTTGTAAACGGTTGGGGAGAAGAGGCAGAAATGACTGATAAACATGAAAAAAATAGCTCCTTTGATACATAGATACATAAGCAACTTATAGCTATAAGTTATAACTTTTTTGCCTGCAAAAGTAACAGAAGTCTAAAGAAAAACCAAGACTGAACCCCAGACTGTACATAACCATGAGGCAGTAACTGTAGGTTTAATTGGACGTGCTTCCAGGGTTGAACTAGACATGGCCATCACAGTGTCTTCTGCTGTTACTCACCCATTCAATGGGAGGAACTGGGAAAGGAGAATTTAACGGCAAAGCATTTAGAATCTGTCCAAGTTGCCCGGGATGATGAAACTTAGATAACGTGCCCTGCACAAAGAGAATTTCTACATTCTGTAGAGAATTTCTTCCCAGGCAACCCCAGATCCATGTTGTCAGAATCAGAAATGCTGGGTGGGATGGTGACCGGAAGGACAAAGTACCAAAATCACATTTCCAGTGGTGCCTCACAGATAAGTCAATTGCAGATGAAATGTAGAAGCAGGAGTGACGCTATGCTCTCTGCTCTCATGACTTAACAAACTGGAATTCTGGGACTCGTGTGGATTCAGCTAAGCTTTGTTCTCTTTTAGGGTCACTTCAAAACCAACTACCCTAAGACTTCTGTACCAGTCAAATTCTAGCACAACAACGATGCTATCAATGTTCCTTCTGGTTTTTACTATGACCCCATTCAAAGCATTATCTCCTGCCAACAGCCCAGAGGTTGATACTACAAGAAGAGCTATGACTTGACAGAGCTGAAGGCCAGCTTGGGATGGAGTGAGTGGACAAGTGAGTGACTCACCCAAGGTGACTCAGCAGATGCGGGAATTGAATCCAGCACCCCAGATAGTTTTTCTTTCCTTCTTTCCTTCTCTCTCTTTTTCTTTCTTTACTTCTCTTTCTTCTTTTATTTATTTTAATTTTTATTTTTTATTGAGTCACCATGAAATACAGAGTTACAAAGCTGATCATGGTCGGGTTTCAGTCAGACAGTGTTCCAACACCCATCCCTCCACCAGTGAATATTTCCCACCACCAATGTCCCAGTTTCCCTCCCCCTACCTCCCCCAGCCTATTTCTAAAGCAGACACTTTCCTTCTCTATCTCTCTCTCCTTCCTTCCTTCCTTCCTTCCTTCCTTCCTTCCTTCCTTCCTTCCTTCCTTCCTTCCTTCCTTCCTTCCTTCCTTCCTTCCTTCCTTCCCTCCCTCCCTTCTTCCCTCCCTTTCTGCCTTAAATTTTAAGACACCGTAATTTACATAGTTATTCATATTTGCTATTCAGGCATTTAGTGTTCCAGCACTAATCTCACCACCAGTGTCAATTTCCCACCAGGGTCCCTAGGTCCCCTCCCACTCCCTGCCTGCCCCCATGACAGGTACCTCCTTTTGGAGTTCGTTTGCTGGAGTTCGTTTGCTGTCATTTGGATCTCCTGCTTGCAGGGCAGCTGGCGCTGAGGTTCAGAATGATCTGTATTTCTCTCTAGCACTGCTGAGCCCCAGGCCTCTCACCCTGGCCCCATTGCCTACCCTCCCTCTCTTCTCCCTGCCCATCTTTGTTTCTTTCCTTCCCTGCCTTTCTCATGCCTATGATCCAGGCTCAAGGGTAACATCCTCCCTTTGGTACCATGTACTCCCTCGTATTCTTCTTCTTTATACCACTGATAAGTGAGCTCATCTAGTATTGTCCTTCTTTTTCTGACTCGCTTCCCCTACATAAGACCCTCCCGTTCCCTCAGAGTTGCAGCGCTTGCTGATTCTATCCTTCCTTATAGCCACACAGAATTCCACTGTGTCTGTCTTCCACACTTTCGGTGTCCATTTGTCTGCTGTTGGACACCTGGGTTGGTTCCATATCCCAGCTGTGGCCAGCACCTCCATTCCACAGCTAGTTCATGCCTCTGAACCCACACATCTGGTTTGTGCGTGCATGTGCAGTTACTTGAATTACTGAGGGTGTTTTTTGAAAGCCTTCTTCTTCTCTTCCCTTTTGTTGATGCTGCTATGACCAAAACTTGCACACACATCCCTGGATGTGGCACTATCACATTTGCAGCTGGAGTGCATGTGTGTGTGTGTCTGTGTGTGTATGTGTCTGTGTGCATGTGTATTTGTGTGTATATACATGTGTGTATGTGTGTGGGGTGTGTGTGTGTTTGTGTAGTTGGGGTTAAACATCAGATTGGGTGATTACACACTCGGCCTGGGTGCTGACTAAGGTGAATCCCCTTCAGTGTGGCTCTAACACATGTGCTCGCCATTCTTAGTTGAGCACCCCCCACCCCCTCCAGCTATGATTATGGTGCTCACTGGGGGTTCCTGTGTGATGCTCACCTAGAATTGTACTTCCTGGATGGGAGGATAGCACAGAGGAAAAGCCACTTGCTTTACATGCAGGTTGGCTAACCTGGGTTCAATCCCCAGCATTCCATTCGGTACCCTGAGCCCTGCCAGGAGTAATCCCTAAGTTAGTCCTGAGTACCATTGACCAACAAGCATAAAAAAAAAAAAAGGCTCTTAATGCTAAGGCATCACCTTTCAGTTGTGTTTGCAAGGGGCCACACAACCTTTTTGTGGTTCTCACACACACTCAGTTGTGGTGTGGCCAGAATATGCTCAGTGTTGGAGATCACAGATAGCAGGATTGCCAGGATTGCACTCAGCACATGTGGGGTACCAGGGACTCATACTCAAAACCATATATTTGTAGGGCAAGTGCTCTAAGCCACAGCACTATTCCTCTGGGCACTGGGTATGTGTTTATATGTTCAGCTACCTCCAAAATTATGTTATGGGGGCTAGAGAGATAACAGAGTGGGTAGGGCATTTGCCTTACACGTGGCCGACCCAGGTTCAATTCCCATCCCATATGGTCACCCAAGCACTGCCAGGAGTAATTCCTGAGTGCGGAGCCAGAAGTAACATCTGAACATAGCTGGGTGTAACCCAAAAATAAACAAACAAACAAACAAACAAAATTACGTTATGGTAAGATGCTTCTCACTCAACTTTGAGTAGGATACAATGCACCCGGCTGGCACTGAATAAATGCTTGGGTGGTACATGAACAAAGCTGCAGTGGTCTTGAAGTGAATTCTGACTCCTTGACCTCGTATGGATTTCCACTTTTGGTGCATTCATATTCCCCTACACAGTCTCCAGAGCTTCTTGACCCCCACCCCATCCTCTGCCATACACACACACACACACACACACACACACACACACACACACACACACACACATGCACATGCACACGCACACACACACACACACACCCCAACTCTAAACCACCCTGCACACTCATCACCCTAACATGATTCAATCAGAGTTTTCTCAAGGATTGAAACTCTTAGAGCCCTGATAATAGAAGGTTGAGGGAAAGAGAGAAACTCAGAGACATGCCGAGAGCTCCTAGACTAGCTGACTTTGTCCAAAACTCAGGGCTCAGGGATAGACTGAGGATCTGACCCCCAGGGGTCTTTTAATTCAAAAAACTGGGAAAGTCCAAGGCTAACCAAGATGAGGTTACACTCCCCCCACCATCCATCACCCAAACTCTACCACAGTGAGATCCCAGGAGGAGCACACCAGATTGGATGGGATGGAACACAAATGCCGAGTGACATCGACTTAAAAACATTAACAGTTTAGAGAACCCTCAGACAAGGACTTCATGTCTGCATGATGAGATAGAATCACACATTTTCTTCCACGGACGTAATTTTTTTAAATCATTCCATTAGCCATTTCATGGTAACAAGCAACATAAACTAAGTTATTGTGGGCCTGCTAGCGGGGGCTGGCTTGGGGGGTTGGGAAAATGGAGACAGTGGTGGAGGGAAGGTGACAGTGGTGGTGGGGTTGGGGTTGGAATAGTAAACATCTGTAACAAATCATCATGAACAACTTTGTAAACCATGGTGTTTAAATAAAAGTGGCGGGGGGGATTCTTTTCTCAGTACTCCATATACTTGACACATAACATCATTTTCTACAGATCGGAGACACCTGTTAGGTAGCAGCAGAAAATCACTTGGAGACCCTGACTGGCTGGTGCTGCGTGAACAAGACTCATTTGGGCCCAAGAGATAGAGAAGAGGCCAGAGGGATAGTCCAGTGGGGAGGGCACTTGCCTTGCACACGGCTGACCCAAGTTCAATCCTCAGCACCACATATGGTCCCCCAGCCCCTGCCAGGAGTGATCCCTGAGCACAGAGCCAAGATTAAGCCCTGAGCACAGCTGGGGATGTCCCCAAAAACAAACTAAAGAAAAAAGAAATGGCTAAGATTCCGACCTCGCATGCAGCTGACCCTGGCTCCATCCCGCACTGCGTACAGTATCCCAAGTAATGCAAGGTCACTTCTGAACACAGAGCCAGGAGCTGCCCACAAAATAAACAACAGGGGACTGGAGAGCTAGTACAAGGGCTAGAGTGCTCGTCTTGGATATAGCTGAGCACTGTTGATCCCCAGCACTGCCTATGGTCCTGTGAGCCCTGCCATAAGTGACCCTGAGCACAAAGCCAAGAATAATCCTTGAACATGGCCAAATGTGCCCCCCCTCGCCCCCCCAAAAAAACCACACCAAGACACAAACACAGATTACAGCCTTCCCCATGATATGGAGGGAATTCAGCGCCCCCTTCCATACAGACAAATGTGCTGGCGTTCCTTTCCTTAGCAGGCAAATTGCCTTGTTATTCTGCCTCTCCAATCAGCTTTCCGCAAATGTCAGGTGGGAGAACAGAACTGGGAGCTGTTTCCTCTCCGTGGAGATGCCAAGGACGGAAGTGCTGTGTATGGGTGGAGGTGTGGGGGAGACAGGAAGAAACTATTATATCAGAAACGGAGAGAGACCACCTTTGTGTTTGCTTTTAGGCCACACCAGATGGCTCTATTCCCTCACCAGTGCCTGTGTGTGTGTGTGTGTGTGTGTGTGTGTGTGTGTGTGTGTGTGTGTGTGTGTGTGTGTGTGTGTGTGTGTGTGTGGTGGTGGTGGTGGTGGTGGTGGTGGTGGTGGCAGAGGTAGGGGTGAGAATCACAGCTGGCCGTGCTCAGTGTTGGGATGGAATCTGAGGCCTCCAGAGATAGACAGGGTTGGGAGAAAAGGACTTGGCAGGAAAGGATCCAAGTAAAAGGAAGCTGCCTGTATTCAAGGAGGGCCCCACGTGCTAAACAAAGACCTGAAAAAAAAAAAAAAACTCAGCTGGGAGCCCAGCTGTGTCCTGAGGGGCTGCCTGCTAGTGTGACTTCCCAGAGCAGAGGGTGCAGAGCCCCGAGGCTCTCGCTCCCAGAGTCAGGGCTGGAGATGGGCTGAGTGGACCTACAGAAATTTCCCTGCAGGCAACAGAATCTCACACACACAAATTGCTGATTGTGGATCCATTTGCCTCCCAGCCACAAACAAACCATCAGTCCAAAGAAATGATGCAGGCTTTGGGTCTCCAGGTGGAGTGTGTGTGTGTGTGTGTGTGTGTGTGTGTGTGTGTGTGTGTGTGTGAGAGAGAGAGAGAGAGAGAGAGAGAGAGAGAGAGAGAGAGGGAGAGAGAGAGAGAGCGCAGTAGTTTCCAAAGTGGGTGCCCTGGATTGAGCCAAAGGGCAGAAGTCACCTTGGGTACAAACTGGCGGAGCTTTCTGATTGTTTCCTGAAATAAAAGGTTGGTTTCAGTGCCAGAGTTAATCAGAAGGTGAGGCGCTTGCTGGCATGCAGCTGAGACTTGTCTAATGCCTGTCACCTAATCACTTCTAGAGGTACATAAGTCAGAGATTACTCCTGAGTACATAGGTCAGAGGTCACTCAGGTCAGAGGTCAGTCCTGGGTACAGAGCCAGGGATACCCCCCCGAGCAGCACCAGGTATGGTTCAAAAGCACCCACCCCATCACCGCACTCCCACCCCACACTCCCTCTCTGCAAAGAAGGAAAATTTCTAGGTGACCACTGAATGATTGTTTTTTTTAAGTATAGGGGACAGTGGTCAAATAGGACTAGGAAGCACTGTGCTAGACTGTTGATGAGGACAACGTGCTAGAGTTCAGAGATGAGGCATGCAGTTAGAACAAGCAGATGCAAACCCAATGCTTCTGTCCCTTTAGGGGTTAGGAGGCCATCTGGAGCCTGAGTTGTCTAAGGCTTTTTCTCCCACTTACCCCGGATCCAGGCCAGGCTGTGGCTGGGGCCTCAATCTGGCCGTGGGCGGGACGGCCTGGAATGTTAGGCTCATCTATAGAGCAATGGCTGGAGCAAAGTTCGGAAGCCCTGGTTCCTGCCAGCCGCACACCTCCCCGGGTGCTGAGAGGGCCTGTGGGCTGGGAGAGAGAGGGTAGTGGGTACGGTGTTTGCCTTGAATGTGGCTGACCCTGGTTTGATCCCTAGCACTGTGGGTGGTCCACTGAGCACCACTAGTGGCTCTTCCCAAGCACAGAGGCAGCAGAAGGCCCAGGCTCCCTCTGGGTTATGGGCCCCAAGCCAAACAAAACAAAACACAAGGCAAGAAACTAACATGAAGCTTCCGGTGATGAAAGGAACAAAAGTGGGACAAGAGAACAAGTAAGACAGGCCAACTGGAAGGTTTTATGGGGAGTCGGGTGTTGGTTTTGGTTTGGGGGCCACACCCAGCAGTACTCAGGGCTGACGCCTGGCTCTGCACTCAGGGATCACTCCTAGCAGGACTTGAGGTATATATATATATATATATATATATATATATATATATATATATATATATATAGTACCGGGAATAGAAATAGAACCTGGGTCCGCTACATGTGAGGCAAGCGCCCTGCCTGCTGTTCTGTTGCTCCAGGCCCCGGTGGAATTCTTAGTAACAAGAATCAAGGCATGTTGCATGTTTCTCCAACGGGAAAAATAGGGTAGTATTCCATGCCAAAGCAATCAGGGACTTGATGGACAGCCTAGAGAAATCCTCATACAACTTCACTATCATATCCACAGGCCCTGGAGTGAAGGAAGGTGGGAAACTAAGTATCCCCCTGCAAAAAATATGCCATCCATGAAGCTATAGTTATAAAATTGAATACTATACAGCAGTGAAAGTGGAATAAAACAGGAGTCAGAGAAATAGCACAACTGGCAGGGCACTTGCCTTGCACATGGCTGACCCAGGTTCCATCTCCTGCACCCCATATGGTTCTCTGATTCTCCTCAGGAATGGCCCCTGAGTGCAGAACTAGGAGTAAGCCCCAAGCACAGTTGGTAGTGGGCCCAAACACTGAAATAAATCAGTAAAACAACCCACATGACTCAATAAGGATAAATCCCACACACAAAGAGAATACTGAGATGACTGTACAATAAACATATAATGCAAGACAACACAGAATGGAACATGCACATCATTATATATGGACTTTACAGGGTGATATGAAAGATATGAGAAGCTGAAGGCAGGAGGTGGCCTGGACATCACACCCTGGTGTGAGGCCCTGGGCTCCATCTCAGCCCTAAAAGAGAATCATGATGCAGAAAAGCAATTCTGGAGCCAGAGCAATAGTATAGCAGGCAGGGCACTTGCCTTACATGTGGTTGACCCAGGTTCGATCCCCGGCACCCAATATGGTCCCATTAGTCGGCCAGGAGTGACCCTGAGCACTACAGAGCGTGGAGTAAGCCCTGAGCACTGCCAGGTGTGGCCCTCAAGCTAAACAAAGAAAGAAAAGCAACCCCGAGCCATAATCCGAGTCGTCTTCACAGCACTATCACAGAAGCCCAACATGAGGTTTGAAATGAACTGAACCAATGGGAGAAGATACTAGAATCTCAAGCCATTGTTCACATTTCACTGTTCACACAAACTGTGTGATTGCACGGTGCAGCCTAGCAAAATGTAATAAAGGAAAACGCAAGGTTCTACCTTTTGTTATAGAACCAGGTTGGAATTAGCCTCCCACAGTTCCTGCTCTGGGGCGGGGGGCATAACTGTGATGAGTGCTGAGCTCCACATGTGGACCAGACATGGACAACAGGTCAGAGAAGCGGTGGGGAGGCCACTTGGATCCTGCTCAGCGCAGAGAGAATCAGGCTCAGGTGCTGATCTCATGCTGCATGGTTCCCAGGAAGGCTCCTGGGACCTCTGAGCATCTTCTCTTTTATTTGGAGCGGGGCATGGGGGGGCGGGAGGGGGAGTTGAAGGTTGGTCGGTCACATCCAATGATACTCTGGGGTTACTCCTCCCTCTGGATTGAGGAATTACTCCTGGAAGTGCCCAGGGGACGATATGGGATGCCAGGGATCAACCTGAGTTGGCTGTGTGCCTTACCCACTGTATTACCCCTCTGATGCAGAAGGAGGTGAGTTTTAAAGGGAGTAAATATGAAAACATCCTTACAACTAGGGTCTTCTCCAAAGGCCTAAACCCTTTGGTTGGACAGAAAACTCCTGAAATTAATTGTGCACAGATTAAAGACTGTGTTGAACCTTTTTGAGTTGGATACTCTTATTTGACCCTGTGATTCTTTTTCTCTCTTTCTTTTTGGTGAGAGGAGTGGACTTGTTTGGAACACACCAGGCAGTGCTCAGGGCTGACTTATGACTCTGTGCTCAGGGATCATTCCCATCAGTGCCCACGAGACCACAGACAGCACCAGGGATTAAACTGGGGTCAGCTCTGTGCCAGGCAAGTGCCTGCACCTCATACTCAGTGCTACCCTTCCTGGTTTGAGTCTGAACCAGCGGTTCTTAAGCAGGTTTCTGAGCCTTCCAGAAGGCTTCAGAAGACTCAAATTTCTGGGCTCCATTGCAGACTCTAAGGAGTTCTCATAGGGTGCCTGAGAATTTGCACTGCTAGAAAATTCTGGCCCTGACAGTGCAGGTTCAGGGACCATACTTTATGAACTTTGCTTTAAAAAAAAAAAAAAAGAGGTGAGTCAGAGTAAATGGTGGTTTGCTGCTGGACTCAGGTCATTGGGAAAGGTCACCTCGCCTGGACAATGCCAGCTTCCTAACAGATTCAGCCTTGGGCATCCTCTGAAGAGCAGGGTCAGGTACGCTTGTGCTGACTCCTAAGGCCCATGCAGGAATAGGGGAGTCTTCAGCATCAGTTTCCAGGTAGAAAGATGCTGGGTTCATCTCAGACACCGATAGTCAGGGTCTTTTGGTCCATACTTACACCATCCTCTATTCCCTCCATAACCAACCACTCAGGGTTTTTTGATACTTGGACAGAATAGGAGCGTTTGAATCCAAACGTCTGAGATGTGTTTTTATTGACAACAGACTCCACACCTCTGGCTAAGGCCACGTCCAGGACCAAGCCTGGGGCTATGCACTCGCTGCAGTGCCTGGACTACCTCTTTGTCAAGCCCTGTTGGGAAGGCAGAAATGCCAAGTACAGCAGTTTATCCTTAATAAACAATACAAAATGAATTATTTCGGTCTGCTTTGTGTAGGGGTTTGGGTTTGGGATGGAAACATCCCAAATATGGTGGCGGGGAAGTGTTATGGTGGTGGGATTGGTGTTTGAATATTAAATATAATCAAATATTGTGAACTACTTTATAAAAATAAAATTAAAAAAAAAGAAATGCCAAGTATTTTCTCTTTCCTGTTTGCTTTCTTTAGAAAGAAAGAAAGAAAGAAACTCCAAAGCAAAACTCAAGAGCCAGAGCAAATAAAACTCAGCCCAACTGAAAACTTAAATCACATCCCTGTTCACTGGCCCAAGACGATTAGCATCTGATTATTCACTTATATAATCACGGAGCTCCGAGATGGACCTGGCACTCAGCTGTAAATAAGACTAGCAAAGGTCAAAGACAGAAACTCTATCATCTGTGTGAGGGAGGAAGAAATGGACAGGGCTGGAGGGATAGTAGCGTGGGGAGGGCGCTTGCCTTGTGTTCAGGTTGGCTTCCATCCCCAGCATCCCTTAAGGTCCCCTGTGCACGATCAGGAGTGATCCCTGAGTGCAGAGCCAGAAGTTACCCCTGAGCATCACCAGGTGTGACCTGACCCAAAAACAAACAAACAAACAAAACAAAACAAAACAAGAAAGCCACCTCACCTTGGCGCTTTATTTTTTCTGAAATTCTCATGCTGAAAATTAAGCATAGCTTACTCTGGCAAAGGCCAATGATCAACGGGAGAGCAGACTCCTGTGATCTCCTCTGCAGTTGCCTCGCCTTCAGAGTTGGAGGGGGGGAAATAAATACAACTCTTACCCACCAGGAGTAATTCTGGGGTGCAGAGCCGGGAGCAACGTCCGATCACACAAATGTGGCCCACAAAAGCAATGAATAAAGAAATACGCAGCTCTTAGATGTGAAATTGCTGGAAATCATTTCTAGTTCACTTGAAAAGTTCAGTTGCATAAGAACAGGTTTAAATAAACAACTGGGAGTTAAACAGGGACGAAAATTTCACCCACCTGTAATCAGCAAAGCTAGGCCTTTTCATGCCTGATCCAAACTTTTTTTTTTTAAGGCAAATGCCTTTTTTTTTTTTTTTTTTTTGCTTTTTGGGTCACACCTGGCCATGCACAGGGATTACTCCTGGCTGTGCACTCAGGAATCACCCCTGGCGGTGCTCAGGGGACCATATGGGATGCTGGGATTCAAACCTGGGTCGGCTGTGTGCAAGGCAAATGTCCTACCCTACGCTGTGGTATCACTCCAGCCCCAAGGCAAATGCCTTCTAAAAAAAAAATTCAACAAAGAATCTTATGTGGTTCACTTGACCCATTTTATTGCAAATGACTTTTTAAAGGACTAGGCTAGGGGTGGGGGCAAGGAGGGCACATTTCTGAATTCTGATTTCATCAGATTCTTTCAGCTGAAAGAATCCACCCAAACTTCTCAATTTAGTCATTCTTGGCGAAAGAGGTGGTTCGGTTAACATAAGAGACAGAGCTCTTCAACAGACTAGAACTCTAGAATTTTTTAGACCTGTCTAAATGAAGGCGTTACTGGAGGAAAACTGCTAGTTTTCAGGGTTCATTCATTTGACAGGTATCACTGGCAGAGCACCTAGTGCACGTGGAGGGCTAGTAAATATCAGTTATACACCCAACATTTTATGCACAGGGTCTTAAATGATCATGAGGCTATGAAATAAATACCACCACCGCCACCATCATTATCATTATCATCATCATCATTCCCATTTTACAGAAAAAAGAAACTAGAATTTTGAAGACTATAGTGACGTTCCCAAACCCCAAGCCAGCTATTAAGGGAGAAGCCAGAAATTTCACTTGTGTGTTTTTCTGTATCTTTTGCTTCTCTCCCACCCGAGTTTCTTGGTTAGCAGAATGGACTTCATGTGCATGAGCAAAAGACATGGTGCTTCACGTCATCATCTCCCTGAAAAAACATCTCTCTCTGCTGACAGTAACTGCTATATGCATGTAACTGCTACCAGTTAGGTGCTCGCAGAGCCATGCAAAGTCATTGGCTGACCAGTCTTCAGCAGCGGCTCCGAGGACAGATCACTTTAAGAAGATCCCCAAGATGATGTGGTGAGAAGTCAAGGTGTAACTCACCTTCATTTCTAGCCAGTCACTTATGGCAATGCCTGGGGCCACCCCCCTCCCTCCCACATGGACTTCTGTGTGTCCCCTCAGAGACAGGAGAAGTAGAGACGAATGCTGTTTTCTCTTGTTTGTTTTATTTTGTTTGGGGGCCACACCTGGCAATGCTCAGGGCTTAGTCCTGGCTCTGTGCTCTAGAATCACTCCTGTTAGTGCTTGGGGAACCATATGGGATGCCAGGGATGGAACTCAGGTTGGCCACATGCAAGGAACATGCCCTGTCCACTGTACTACCTTTCCGGTCCCAATACAAACACACTTAAGAACTGGGAACTAAAGGCAGAGCCTTTGGGGGCCTAGAAAAGAGCTGAGTACATGCTTGTGTGGGGGGCATCCAGGTTTGATCTCTGGCACCTCAGAGTCCCTGCAAGAACCACTGGGTATAGCCCAAATATCTCCCTACCACCACTTCGAAAAAATTAGTCTTCGGGCTCTTTTATTAGAGAAGTAAGAAAGTTTGGGCACAGGAACAGCATGTGCACAAGCAGTAGCTATGCTTTTATGTGTGTGTGCATGCGCACGTGTGTGTGAGAGTGTGTGTGTGTGTGTGGTGAGAGAGAGAGAGAGAGAGAGTGTGTGTGTGTGTGTGTGTGTGTGTGTGTGTGTGTGTGTGTGCGCGCGTGCGCACATTGCACAAACACTCTTTTTGAGGAGGAGAGAGGTTTTACTGCCAAATCTGAGGAGGAGAGAGGTTTTATTGCCAAATCAGTGCACAGGACTGGGGTGCGCTCCATGCGAGGGCGCTGTCTGGCATGTGTGAGGCCCAAGTTGGATCCACAGTCCACAGACGCATCCACATGGGAGTACGATCCCCAGCACTGCCTGGGTGCTTCCCAGCACACAGCAGAGTGAGTGCAGGCACGCCCCAACCAGGTGTGTGATCACGGGGTACAATAAAGAGAAGGGAAAGGGGGAAACTAATAATAGATTAGTCATGTGACACACATGCGCATCTTCCAAGCCAGATGCCTGCCAGACCAGAAGAGCCATAGCTCAAAGGGCAGAGTGCAGGCTGGGGGTCAGTCCCTGGCCCTGCATGGTCCCCTAAGCACCACCAGGATAACCCCCACGCACTGAGCCAGGAGCAGCCCCCAGCACCCCTGGTTGACCCTTTCTCCATTCCAAAGGAAACAGATAGTGCTGGTAATACTGCTCTAAAATAAGCCAGAATCAGCTCTATCTGCCAGAGAACTTCTCTTTGCTTCTATGTCCCTGCACCCTCCAAGCCCTGAAGAATACGATGGTTCCCTAGTGCTCTCTCTCTCTCTCTTTCTCTCTCTCGCTCTCTCTCTCTCTCTCTCTCTCATACACACACACACACACACACACCTCCCAGAATCTGCAAGTCCAGAATCTGCAAGTCATTGCTCTTCACCGCACAGAGAGCTAAATCCAAGCTGTCTTCCATGAGAATGGGAAGGAAATGAAGCAGGAAAAACAGTGTGAGTCTTTCCAGAATGGTGTGTTCAAGGTCAAAGTCGCTGCAATTGAGTTTAAATGTGTGTACACATTTATAAAAACTCCAATAACTGTGAGCCAGCTCTGCTTACACGGCCCAGCTAGCACTGCTCGAGAAATACTCCAGAGCACAAGATGGGAGCAGTGAATGTGAGTGTATGTGTGAAAGTGTGCATGTGTGTGAGTGCATGTTTGTGTGTGCACTGAGTGCACGCATGTATGAATGAATGTGAGTGAGTGCATGTGGGAGTGCATGCATGTGTGTGTGTTTGAGTACATGTGAGTGAGTACACGTGTGTGAATACATGTGTGTGTGAGTCTGTGTGTGTGAGTGTATGTGTGTGTGAGTCTCTGTGTGTGTGTGTGTGATTCTGAGGGCTCCCCTGAGCTCATAAATACTGCAAAGGCTGGTTACCATAGTAACTAAGTGCTGTTTAATGAACAGCAAAGAACCGAAGCTCGTGGGAAGCTGTTCAATCACCAAAACAGCAGTCACTGTGCTGCTCTGGGCTGGGAGTCCGTGTCTTCCCCCCACCCCACCCCCCCGCCCCCCTCCGCAGATTTTTAACAAGTTGGCCAATTTGATCAGCTCTGTCTACATGGTGGGACACCACAGGCTCCTGTTTTGACGCTGCAGGAAAACCCTTCTGCTCTCTCGGCCCTGATGTTCAGTACCAACATGGTACTGAGAGAGAGACAGAGAGCGCAAGAGAGCGATGAGCCCAACGCAGAGGGACTGTGCCTCCTTACATTTGAAGCTGTGATCCAAGCCATGAACTGAGTTATTCGAGCCTCCGAGCTGAATCCAGGAGCGTGTTTACTTCCAAAGAAAAGGGGAATGCAGGTTGTTTGTATTGTGCCATGACACGAAAGAGCCACTGCAGCTGTTTTTGCAGGAACTTTTTACAGGCTAGTGACATCTTTGGTAATCTTTCATCTCCGTATCCAAACCTTGTCTGCAGAGTCCCATCTCTCTCTCCCCCTTCCTGCAGCATGTGTCCGATTACTCACCCTGGCTCTTTATAAGTGTAAGGAAAGGAGGGAGGGAGAGAGAGTTGTGGGGAGAGAGAGGGAAAAGGAGAGAGGGAGAGAGAGTGGGAGAGAGAGAGAGAGAGGGAGAGCAGGAAAGAGAGGGAAAGAGGAAGAAATCAGGGGAGAGAAAGAGGGAGGGAGGAGACAGAGGGAGAGAGAGAGGCAGGATGGGAGGGAGGAAGGGAGGGAGGGAGGGATGGGGGAGGGAGAAGGAGGAGGAGAGGGAGAGAGAGAGAGAGAGAGAGAGAGAGAGAGAGAGAGAGAGAGAGAGAGAGAGAGAGAGAGAGAGAGAGAGATTCGTGGCTATACTGTCTTCCTGTTCTCTGAACTTTGGTAGCTTGAACAGAGTCCCTCTTTAAGGCGATGGCTTGTGTGCAAGCTCTAACTTGGACACTCCTTTCATAAGTCACAAGAACAAAAAGAAAACGTTCATGTACCGTGAAGCCCCAAACCAGCAGCAAAAAATGCCCCATCTCCAGAGGCTGCTTCTTGCATAACCAGCAACCAGCACGGTCTCATTGGGGCCGTCCCGGCGCAATGCGGGCTGTGGGCGCCCCCTTCAGGATATAAGGTGAAGTGCACGTGACCCGCGGGACAACGGTTTTTCCTTTAAAAATCTTTCAAGGAAATTTCAAAGGGAGCTTTGGGCTGACCTCTCTGGAATGGTCGTGCAGAGATATCTGTCACACACTCTGTCAGCTAATATTGAAATTAGGTAGATTAAAAATAGAAGGGAGTGGTTTGCAAGAAGAAGAATTAATCGTTAGATCCATTCATTTCATTAAACACTGCTTCTGCAATACATGAGCTCTACTTAAAACTGCCTCCCTGGGGCATTACCAGACAGCACCCAGGAGAAGGTGTTCATCTGACCCGTGTTCTATGCCCGCATGGCACATGATTCCCCAAGCACCATCAGGATGCCTGAGCAGAATTGGGAGTAAATCCTGAGCACTGTGAGGCATGGCCCCCAACTCCCCAAATATTTTTTTTAAAATAATAATAATAAGTAAAACTGGCCGGAGTGATAGTGCAATGGGCAGGGTGTTTGCCCCTGGCATCCCATATGGTCCCCAAGCAACACCAGAAGTAATTCCTGGGTGCAGAGACAGGAGTTACCCCTGAGCATCACCAGGTGTGAGCATCACTGGGTGTGACCCTAAAAGACAAAATAATAATAATCACTGTCACTGTAGCACTGTCATCCTGTTGTTCATCGATTTGCTTGAGCAGGCACCAGTAACATCTCCATTTGTCCTAGCCCTGAAATTTTAGCAGTCTCTCTTTACTCGTCCTTCCCAACGGTGCCGCCTTGAAGGCTCTTTCAGGGTCAAAGGAATGAGACCCATCATTGTTACTGTTTTTGGCATAGCGAATGCACCACGGGGAGCTTGCCAGGCTCTGCCGTGTGGGCAGGATACTCTCAGTGGCTTGCCGGGTTCTCCGAGAGGGAGAACTAGACAATAAGAGATCGCCAGATGGTAATAATAATAATAATAATAAATATAATAAGAATAATAATGAAACTGTCTCCCAGCTGAGGGATTTTCACATGGTTTGCACATGTGAGGTTCTGGGTTCCATCCCTGGCACTAAAAATAAAGTGGAAAGTGGCATTGCCTGTCTGTAAGAGAATGGACACTGGAGAGAGGCCGCTCAGGTTCCTGTGCCTTCTTGCTCCCTCCATGGCCCTTCTCGGCCCCTGCAATCCCCTGCCCCTTCCACCCACACCTGGTTTTATTTGCATTTAAAGCTTAATTAGAAACGAAAACGTGTGAAATAGTAAAATATCTTTCTATACCATGGAAATGTATGACTTTCAAGGTTTTACAAGAATTATCCTTTAAGGAGGGAGAAAGAGAAAGAAAGAAATAGGGGGAGAGAGAGGGAGGGAGAGGGAAGGAGAGGGAGGGAGAGGGAGGGAGGGGGAGGGAGGGGGGCAGAGAAGAGATAGTGAGTGAGAGAGAGAGAGAGAGAGAGAGAGAGAGAGAGAGAGAGAGAGAGAGAGAGAGAGAGAGAGAGAGAGAGAGAGAGAGAGGGAAAGTGCTTGCCAAAGAGTCATAGAGGCAGGCTGGGGGCAGGGGGGTGGTGGGAAGGAAACTAGGGTCACTGGAGGTAGGAAATGGACCCTGGTGGTGGGAGGGGTATTGAATCATTGTATGACTAAAACCTGATCATGAACAGCTTTGTAATTATGTATCTCATGGTGACTCAATTAAAAAAATTTTAAAGATTAAAAAAGAATTATCCTTCTAGGCTAAAGTTTTGAAAACGTAAATATGCTTTGGAGATTATTGAGATATCTTGGTTTGAACAATGGGAACTGTGACTATTTATTTATTTTCTGTGGTGCCAGGACCTCCCAGGCAAGGCAACTGCCCATTCACTGGGCTACAGCCCCTACGAGCAGGTGGTCCGGCTGCTCTCCTCACCCACCATTATGAAGGAAATGTACTTTTTTAAAAATTGAATCACCGTGAGCTACAGTTACAAAGCTTTCATGTTTAAGTTTCAGTCATACAATAATCCAACACCTATCCCTCCACCAGTGTACATTTTCCACCACCAATGTCCCTAGTATTCCTCCCCACCCCAGCCCTCACCCTGCCTCTATGGCAGACAGGATGGAGCAATAGAACATCATGGAGGGCGTTTCCCTTGCATGCGACTGACCCAGGTTTGATCCCAGGCATCTCATATGGTCCCCTGAGCACCACCAGGAGTAATTCCTGAGTGCAGATCCAGGAGTAACTCCTGAGCATTGCTGGGTATGACCCAAAAAGCCAATAATAATACTAATAATAATTTTTTAAAAGATAAAGAGATTTACAATGAGAAACTGGAAAGTTTACTTATTTGGGAGCTTAACTATTTTAAAAATTAGCCTTTGAAAATTAAAGAGTATGAGGGTGGTAAAAATGCATGGCATAAGAAATTAAAGAGGTCAGAGGAGAGACAGTACAGTGGTAGTAGCTTTGCATGTAGCCAATCTCGGGTTTGACACCCCCGGCCGCATCTATGGTCCCCTGAGCATTGCCAGCCATGATATCTGAGCACAGGGCCAGGAGTAAGCGCACAATAGGTGTGGCCCCAACAAAGAAAGAAACTTGGATGGGTTAGAATTCGAGTATGTTTTTAGCTCTCACTACAGCCAAAACTTTACCTGGTCTACCTCTATTTGATCTCAGGGCCAGATGCCTCATTTCCTCTCCTCTTTAATGGTGCTTTTTGCCAAGGACTGTGTTAATGCAAGAACTGAGAAGGATCTTTCCTTCATGCTATCATTTCTTTTTTGCTTATTTTTTTTTGAGGGCGGTTTGTTGGGTCCATACTTGTGATGCTCAGGGGTTACTCCTGACTCTGCACTCTCAGTGCTCGGGGACATTATGGGATGCTGGGGAGTCAACTTGAGTTGGCTGCATGCAAGCCAAATGCTCTACCCACCATACTCTCACTCCAGCCACCTCATGTTATCATTCCTGCTGCTCATGTGGTATTCTGCAGAGCTGGGTGCGTCTGAGGGCTATGCATTGCTGCGGACTGAGCTCAGGGCCTCATGCATGCATGTAGTGCACAGACTCTACGAATCGTGCTTCCACACTCACCACAGGACATACTTTTGAAAACCAACAACTGAAACGAGGGGCTGGAAGACAGTTCAAAGGACTGCAGCACAAGCTTTGCAACCAGGAGGTGCAGTTTCTACCCGCAGCACCTCATGGTCCTCCGCCCCACCACACACACACACACACACACACACACGCACACACACACACTCACAGCACTACAGGGACTGACCCTCCCCCCGCAGCACCAAAGTGGGAGTGAGTAGCCCTGAGCACTGCCGGGTGAGGCCCCCCTTGAAAAAGTGAATGAAACTAAAACTGGAGACCTGAGAGATAGGAGAGAGGTGAAGGTACCTTCCTGGCATCCGGCAGCCCTGGCTGAATCTCCAGCACCGTATGTGTTCTCCCTAGCACCGCCAGGGGTCACTCTTGAGTATGGGGCCAGGAATAGTCAAATGAGAGGACTTGGAATGCAGCTCAGCAGTAGCACACTTGCCTTGCCCTAAGTGGGGTCCTGGGTTCGAGCCCTGGCATTACACACACACACACACACACACACACACACACACACTGAGAGACCTGAAGAGGGTTAAAGTGGAAGAAAGTAGAATGCCCTTGGGGCAGCTGGTGCGTGGGGTGCAGTGAGCATTAGACCCTAGTTGCAAAGAGTCAGGCAGGCTGGGACCGGGCAGGATGCCTGTGGACAATGAGCTTCTGTAGATGATGTCCGGACAGTTGGAGAAAGCTAAAAATATTGTCACACGGCAGAAAGGTCCTCGGTGAGGTCATTGGCATAAATTTTGGTCAGGAGCCGCTAGCGCAGAGGAACAAGGTTCGAGGGAACAACCCGCCCCAAATAGAGGAAGCAGCTCTCTGATGGGCCCTGATAAGGAATCCGCGCTGAGTTTCTGCAAAATCCTTTCTCCATAGGAGCCTCTGCTGAGAGCACTTCCTCCTCATTCAACAATCCCGCCAGCTTCATTATTCTGTGACGCTTCCCCTGTCCAGGCGGCCGCCCCTTGGCATCTGTTTCCCACATTCTGCAATTTCCACATTGAAGAAGATGAATAATGATAGTGCAAAAAATTCGGGTGATGGCTTAGAGAAAATTCTTAAATTAAAGGGTTGGAGAAGCAAGATAGAGAATAAGTCAGAGAGATCCAAAGGGGGGGCTAGAGCATTTAAATATACGCTGCCAAGTGAGCAGACTATTTCTCCATTTTTCCAAAGGATGGGGTGTGGGGGGTAGAGGGAGGTGGGGGAGTGAGAGAGGGAGCAAAATAGGTCTCCGGGTTTTTTTTAAAAAAAGGAATCTGAGAGTCAGGGGAATAGAACGGCAGATTTTCTCGGCCTCCCAGCTCCAAGAGAAGTGAAAATGTACTGTGAAGAACGAGGCTTGTGATGCTCCGTAATAAAGACAGTTATAAAATAGCCACGCTAGAGGCGGAGGAGAGAGTTCAAATGGCCAGAGGGCCAGGCTGACATGTACGGGGCTCCTGGCTTCCAACCCCAGCGTCATGCGGCCTTTGGAGCAACTGCAGATAGCCCTGGGGGGGCCTAGCACGCCCAAAGAAAACAAATATTAAAAAATTGTTCACAATAATGCACATCACGTCTTTGTAATCACACATTCTTTAGTTCACAAAGCATTTCCTCTCTCTTCCTTTCTCACAAACACTTTGATAAGGAAATCTCTCGATGATTCATACTCCTGCCCTGTGAGAGCGGATTTGGGGACCAAAGTTGATCTGTTTAGACCCCACAGAACAGTGATGAGGAAGCAGAAATTGGGTCCTGATCCCTAGTTTCAGGACACTCCGTCCCAAGACTGTCAACGGAAGCCTTATGTGCTAACCACTCAACACTCAACGGTAGTACCTACCTATATTCCCAAGACACATCAATGAAAATGTAAACATTTAATTTTTCATTATCACTGTTGTAAAGCAATGTACTGATGAAAGAGAAACGTCAATAACACAGAAACTTTTGAGTATGATCTTAAGTTGACTCAAAATTAAGGAAATTAAGGATGTAACATATAGATTGTTTAAAACACACACACACACACACACACACACACACACACACACACAACCTAAACTAAATATCTGCCTCCTCCTGTACTATTCTGAAGCAAGGAACCACTTAGGAGTACAAGGACAGAACAATGTGAGAGCCATCAGTAGCTGAAACGTGTGAGGACGTGGTCTAAATTTACACATTAGAAAAAAAAAAACATGACTCAAAGGGACCTCATCGCAGCCTATAAATACCCCTCAACCGCCACGTGTGGTAACGGAGCATGGGAGTTATCCTGACCTGAGGTTCGGGGGTAGCCCTCTCTGTCCAGGCATCCGGCAACTGCCTTAGTCCTGAGCTGGCATGTCCTTGGAAACCAACACTGCCATGAAACACGGTCAGACACCACAGAAGACATCAGCCAGGGTGGTCCAAATGGAAATGGCCTCACACATCAGTATGACTCAGAATGGAGCTTAGGAGATGCTCAAAGAACTGCGCACCCACTTGGCATGGCTGAGGCTCAGGTTCTAGCCTTGGCACCTCTTGCTACCCTAAGCACGGAACCACAATAAGCCCTGAGCAGCCTGGCTGTGGCTGCAAACATGAGCAAACCAACGACAAATGGGTTAGAACGGGCAGTACCCTCACCCAGTGGACCTCAATTCATCCCACAGCTTTCTTGTCTGTTTTATTTTGCAGGGGTGGGCGGGGATCCTAAGTGGGTTCAGGGGACCCAGGGAGAGTCTCAGCCATTCACTCTGGCTGTTCTTCACAAGATCCCCAAGATGTAGTACAGCTTGGTCCTGCAGTACTGGGGGATTCCTGGTACATTTCCGGAGTGCCTTGGGGCTGCCAGGGATGCATCAGGGGACTTTGTAGTGTCAGGGATCAAACCAGAATTGGTTGCATGCCAGAAATGAAGACCCTCCCCTGTACTAGCTCCCAGCTCACCTCTCCTTCACGTTAATCAGCATAAATCAAGTCCAAAGCAGTTTTTACAAACAGGCCACTTGAGAGGAAGAATATGAATATAAATTTGGAAGTGTCCTATAACACGCTCTTTGTGGCACTAATGTCATGAAAGATACTCCACAATAAAATCACAGCCTGTGGGTCCAGGCTCCCCTGTCAAAGCCACCCCCATTCTCTCATCACCTTCGATGGAGCATCTTTGCCTTAACTGATAAGTTATGTTTCAGGTACCAAAGTATTTTTAAAAACCAGAGGACCAGAGAGATAGTATGGCAGGTCAGGCACTTGACTTGCATGCAGATAACCCCTGTTCAATCTCTGACACCAAATATAGTCCCTTGAGCACCAACCACCAGCAGTGACCTCTGAGCACAGAGCCAGAGTGAGCCCTGAGCACTGTCAGGTGCAGCCCCCAAACAAATATAAAAGTCAAGTAAAACAAACAAAAACCACTGAGAGCTGCAAATAGATCAATCATGGTTCATTATCATCCTCCGGATGGTTTCCCCAGCTGCCAATACTTTCAAAAGATTATTTTCCACAGAGGTTTCTGATCATTTTCACCCTCTGAAATTATCTAGGTTTTCTGATGAAGCCTCATGATCTCCATAAACCATCCACTATTCCAAAGGGCCTTGCTGGTCCCAGGACTCAGAGCAACTGAAAGTGTTTGCAGGAGAGATGACCTTGGGTAGGTCCTTGCTGGACCTACAACAGCTCTGTTCAGTGCAAGTTAATATATCAGTGGCTGGAGTGATAGTACAGAGGATAGGGCACTTGCTTTGCATATGATCCAACTTGGATTTGATCCCCTCTGCCACATATGGTCCCCTGAGTCCCTTCACAAAGAAAAGAAAGTTAAATTATCAGGATATCAGCATGAGAAAGAGAGAGGGCGAGTGAGAGAGCAAAAGCAAGAGAGAGGGGGAGGTTGGGGGACCCAGAGCAATTCTCAGCCATCCATTCTGAGAATCGTTCAGAGGTTAAAGCACTTGCCTTGCATGAGGCCAACCACAGTTTAATCCCCAGCACCACATATGGTCCTCTTGAATATTGTCAGCAATAGTCCCTGAACAGAGTCAGGAGTAAATCCTGAGCATAGCTGAGTGAGCTCCAATGCCCGCATTCCTAAAAAAAAAAACCCTGAAGTATCAGGACCTCTGAGGCGGCATGCTAGATACACAGAGCACATTCAATTCATCCACAGACCCCAAATCCAAACCAATGACCATTGCTTGCTGTGGTCTTTCCAAAGATTACGCTTCTTTGGGGATGTGGCATAGGGTCATGCCCAAGGGGATTATCAGAGATTACTCCAGGCTCTGTGCTCAGAGATCAATCATGGCAGTACTTGGGGGACCATGTGCGATGCCAAAATCAAATCGGGGTTGGCTCCCAGCAAGGCAAACACCACTATACTATCTCTCCAATCCCACCAAGAACGTTTTCAGCCTCAAAAATAATCTGCCCCCACTGGCTTTCCTCTCCCCATTTATTCTGTAAGGAGAGTTGCTGAGATCATCTCCTGGTCAGATATTTACTACTGGGAAAAGGGAGATCTTGGTTCTATCCAAACCAGGACTCTGAGCCATTCCACATTAGTATCCTAGGACATGGAAGTGAGTTTGATGCTCCCACCATTGTCCACTGCACTTGATATTCTAAACTGAGGAGGGCATAGGGAGGGGAGTTTCCAACAAGAACCATCAACAACACAGGGGACTTCAGACGACAAGCATTCTAGGGGAACATCTGGAGCTTGTTTTTCAGCTCAGCATGTGTATACCACTGCTTCTCCAATGGTCTTTGTTTGTTTGCTTGGTTTTCATGAGAGAGACAGAGACCAGGAATGTTAAGTTAAAACTGGAACTTGTCAATGGTTGGAAGCTTGCCACAAGTGTGAGGAGGGTGGAGGGCAATCAGGATAGAGAAGAGGCCAGTATGACAATAATAGTTAGAATTGTCACTCTGGATAGGAACTGAGTGTTAAAAGGAGGTAAAGGGATATACGAAAACCTTTCAGTATCTGAATTGCACACCCTAATGAAGAAGAAGAAGAAGAAGAAGAAGAAGAAGAAGAAGAAGAAGAAGAAGAAGAAGAAGAAGAAGAAGAAGAAGAAGAAGAAGAAGAAGAAGAAGAAGGAGGAGGAGGAGGAGGAGGAGGAGGAGGAGGAGGAGGAGGAGGAGGAGGAGGAGGAGGAGGAGGAGGAGGAGGAGGAGGAGGAGGAGGAGGAGGAGGAGTTGTTTGTAGTTGTGTATCTCACTATGGTTCCATTAAAAATATAAATACAAATTTAAAAAATAAAATAAAACTGGGTCTTTTTGACAATACCAACCAAAGGAGCCATATCTTTTGGCACACTGAAAGAACAAAAGCTCAGTAGACTGAGAACAAATACAATGAAGGTGAAGGTCCCAGTACTGCCCCGCTGGCATCTATACACATATACATGCATACATGTACACAGCATGTGATGTTTCTCCATTACATCTGAAAAGTTCATGAAGAAAAAAACATCAGGATGTGGGTGAGTGCCTTTTTTTGTTAACATTCTATAAAGAGAAATGAGCAAAACTTCTGTCTCTATTGAACACCTTCCTGATTTGGTGGAATTTGCCAGACCTGCAATACTCACATAGAATTATGGAAATCGAGAGCAAAACGCTAGACTCCTGTGGGAATGATAGGTTCAAGATGAACTCAACTGGAAAACGTGGCTGACTTAAAGTGACATTCTTTGTGCTGGAAATTTTTCCTTTGGAAAGCTTTTAAAAGGCTATAATTGTGTTTTCAATTCAGCCCTTTTCAAATGAAGCCTTTTCTTTCCTCCATTATTCTGTACCATCCGTCCACGTGAATGCAGGCATTGGCCAAACACCAAAGTGGTAGATTCACATTCCCTTTGTATAATACACAAAGAATGGAACATAACACAACTTTTACACCCTCCATGCCAAGAAAAGGGAATGTTTGTACATCAAAACATTTATCTTGTGCACAGTCTCAAAATACCTGAGCATTTCTACATAAATCACCAGATAAGAAACAGCTGATTAAGAACAGTGAAGAATTTCTTTGCAAGTTGGTGCTTTTTCTCAAGAACTCAGATTTACCTTGTGGCTTCTGGGTCCCAAATCACTATGTCAGCATCTGATCCTACAGCTATTCTTCCTTTTCTTGGATAGAGATTAAAGACTTTAGCTGCATTTGTGCTGGTAACGGCCACAAATCGGTTTTCATCCATTTTACCACTATGCTGGAAAACAATTCAAGGGAGAAAATGTCTTTTTTCTTATGATCAAATATTTATTTTTTCAGTGCTAATGAATAGACACATAAGACTTGTATCTCTTATAACTAAATGGCACTAACTGTATTTAATTCTGTAGTGTGGAGTCTACATACATCTGTGGACAGTGATAAATTTTAACATAAAGATAATGATGGGGGTGAAGAAGTAATATATGAAAGTTTGAAGACTACTTTCCAAACAACCATTAGTTGAAAGAGGCTGGAGCAATAGTATAGAGGATGAGGTGTTTATGTACCTTGCACACAGCTAGCCTAGATTCCACCTCTCAGACCTATATGGTGTCCTAAACCCTGCCAGGAGTAAGCCCTGAATGCAAAGCCAGGAGTAAGTTCTGAACACTGCCAAGTATGGCCCCCTAACTCCTCCAAAATTGGAAATAAAATAAAATTACCCCCACATTAATTTTTCCCATTCTTCCCAACATCACTAAATGTTGTCAGTGGTCTTTTCCAGTCCTTTTGTGTGTGTGTGTGTGTGTGTGTAGGAGTACTGCTATTTATTCAGCCATTGATTAAGCTGATTGGATTGGGCATGAACTCCACTCCATTCTTGTTTAAAGGTTAAAACCACGCTTTTCTCTATGATACAGCTGATTTAATGCAGAGTCAAGATTTATGAGATGTTCATGGAAGTGTGAGACAAAATATAAAGTGAAGATGTGCCTTTAAATTAGGTGACGGTGTTACTTGAAAAAAGAAAAAAATCTCAAAGAGTTTAATTATGTACTACTTCAATTAACATAAAACAAGCACCACCATCAGTGAATTGTCAGTGACCACAATATGGACGACTTGAGAAGGCTGAGCCCCTCTAACAGGGTGTCTAACCTTTGTGGGAGTTTTGCCTTATGTGCATTGAATTGATTAGCGTGCTCTTAAGGCTGCTGAATTATCAAAGAGTGTCTGTCTCAACCAATGATTAAGACCTATATCCTGAAAGTAATATTCCCCCTAAGTCAATTACCTTAATGTCTCAGAAAATAACATATTTCCTATATGTGATGAAGAAATATTCAATCTCTTGAAAGCCATTTATATCCTTGGGAACTATGATGGATGATGAAAATCTACTGTAGTGAAGATTCCTTGGGTAATCACACAAGTGCCAAGAGATGAGCTAAATACAGCTAAGGTCAAGGGAAAGGGAGTGAAGAAGAACAGACGGTGGGGTTAGAGAGGAATGTGGGAGATTCTTGAACAGGAGTTGAGAATTTAAGTAGCATCCTACAAGTAACGAAGCTGGGGAAAGGGGGTGAGAGAGGAAAGTTACACCACAGACCATCTTGGAAAGGAGATTCTAGCCCTAAAGAACAGAACAGATGGGAGCAAGTGAATGCCTCAAGGCACCAGAAGCCACATAGTGGTTCCAAATAGACACAGACCCCAAGCCAGAGTGTAGACAAGAATGTGGACATGAAGAGAAAGATTCCAGAAATGAAATTGATGAGACCTAGTATGCAGCCAAAGCTAAAAGTGAGCTACAATTTGTGAAGGCAACTGAGGTGTGAGATGTGGGTCAGGCGATGTCTAAGGGGGAGTTTCTAGGAAAGACGAGAGAATGGCAGGGCAGCAGGATATGGGGCCACCGGCTGGACATGCTACCTTAGAAACACTGAGCCCTCTGATACTTCTCCATCCTCAAGGGAAAACTCATAAATCATACACATATTTGAAATTTCTTTCTTTTCTAGACTTAGGATTAGAATTTAGATGACCTCACCCAGAAGATTTAAAAAATAACCAAGCCTTCTACAAAGATTTCATGAAAAGGAAGTTTAGATATGCTAAAAATCTTTTGAGCATTTTTTTTTGGCTTTTTGGGTCACATCTGGTGATGTCCAAGGGTTACTCTTGGCTCTGCATTCAGGAATTACTCCTGGCAGTGCTCAGGGGACCATATGGAATGCCGAGAATAGAATCCGGGCTGGACTTGTGCAAGGCAAATGCCCTACCTATTGTACTATCACTTTAATCCCTTGAGAATTTTTTATTATTTAAAATATTTATATTTATGAGACATAAGAACTAAGTTTCAGGAACGTATAAACTATGATTTAACAGTCAAGCAACTCTCAAACAACAAACAGTCGAACAACAAACGTTTTGAAAATTTCAAGAAAAACCTTCTTAACATGCACTCTACATTCATGTCATAATGTTGGCAAAATAATGCATTACTTCCTCTAAATCAGGAATCCCTGGAATGGGCCACACCCACAGGGGGGCACTGGAATGATACTGGGAGTGGGGGTGGTATCACTCAATTGACATGCAATTAGGAAGTGCTTTCTGCTTGTTAACTTAAAGAAAGATTTCCAGGAGGGGTTATGAGTGCTAGTTGCTTTTTTAAATTTTATTTTTTCTGAAAGGGGGTGATAGGTCAGATAAATTTGGAAACCTCTGTTCTAAACTAACCTGCGCTGAGCAGGAGAGACAGTGCAGGGGTTAGGCACATGCCTTGTATGCACTGGACCTAGGTTCAACCCCCAGCATGAGGGGGTCTCCCAAACACTATTGGAAGTAGCCCCAGAGCATTGCTAGGTGTGGCCTCCTAACTATGAATGGGGAGCCCCTTCCCCAAAAATACAAAACAAACTAACTTGTGCAAGTTTTTCTTTGGGGGCCTAGAATGGTGGAGATGCTGTGTGTTCCCAGTCTTCACTCTAATGAGAACCAAATTCTCTGGAAAGGCTGACGTCTTCCACCTCTGGTCTCCAACAGGACAGATAGTGGCAGAAGGCCAAGACAGAAGGCAGAAGGCAGGACAGAGACCTGGGCCACTCACCACGCCTTTTTCCCAGATGACTGACATCCGGTCCTCAACACCGTTTACCCCGTTGGGAATCTTGGTAAAGTCGTCCTTCCCCAGAGCTTTCTGGCAGGTGTTGAACGTGCAGTGATCAGTCCCTGTTGTGCTCAGATCATCGCTATAAGACACAAACACAGCAGAGTAAAGGGTGAAGAGAAAGAAGAAGTCAGAAGACACCCCAAACTATGACTCTCTTTCTCAACTGAAAGACAACTGCAGAGGACTGGGACTGGCCCCGATCCCATCCATTCTAGAATGTGCCTTTGCAAAACACTCTTGTAAGACACAGGGGCCATGCTTGACTATGTAAAACTCATCTGAGGCTCTATCGCTCACTATGACTCGGTCTGACCATGGCCAGTGTCCCATTTCCAATGACCATGTTACGACCTTGAGCAACATGATTTCAGGATCACTGGCAAGAATGTAAGTGAAAACTCCGAGCTGCAAATATGGCTCAGGGGTACAGCACGAGTCTTTTGTGTGTGAGGTCCCAGGTTTGATCACTGATACAAAAAACAACAAACAAAAAAATGAAAAAAAAAAAACTTCCAAAGAACATAAGAGAAAATTCCATGAAGAGAATGCCAGAGAGGAACAGATCCTCCAGGCCAGCCCCTGGCTATGCGGCGCCATGGTGATGAGAAAGGGGTTGACAGCTGACAACGTGGGTGTCTTCAGGAATGAGAATCCTGCTCTGACTTATAGATCATCTCAGGGTGTAAAAGTAGGAAGTAGGAAGGAGACATAATGGGGGCTGGAGTGATAGTACATCAGGTAGAGCATTTGCCTGGCATGCAGTGGACTGGGGTTCTAATCCCAGCATCCCGTATGGTCCCCCGAGCACAGCCAGGAGTAATTCTTCTTCTCCTTCTCCTCCTCCTCTTCCTCCTCCTCCTCTTCTTCGTCATTATTATTATTATTATATTATTATTATTATTAGTGAATCACTGTGAGGTATAGTTACATACTTATAAACTTTCGTGCTTGCATTTCAGTCATACAATAATCGAGTACCCATCCCTGCACCAGTGCCCATTTTCCACAACCAATGATCCCAGTATCCTTCCCACCCACCCCCCACCCCCCTCTCCCCATCCCGCCTCTGGCAGGGCATTCCCTTTTGTTCTCTCTTTCCTTTTGGGTGTTGTAGTGTGCAATAGAGGAATTGAGTGGCCGTTGTGTTCGATCTATAGTCTACAAGGAATAATTCTTGAGTGCAGATTCAGAAGTGTAGGGTTTCCCCCCCCCCGAAAAAAAAACAAAAAAAGAAAAGGAAACAAAGAAAAGAGAAAGAATGTAAGGGCAATGCAGGCTGGTGGGGTAAGTTCTTGACAAACTTGGATCTGAGCATCTGTGAACGGGAGCATCAGGAAGACTCCAAATGGCGTAAGACGTTAGAACAACAGTCATAATGGTCCATAAAGGAGCATTTCATCCAACATGATTCATGGGGGAATATCCTGGAATATCTGCTTCTCCATGCCTTCCATGGAATATTATCTGCTGGACCCAGGCACAGGGTTATCTCAGCATAGAAATTTAAAAAATCAAGAATACTGAGTGGTAAAACAAGGCATGAAGCAGAGAGCTGGATGGCTCTGGGCAACGAATGATGGAAAGAGAAGGAAAATAGGAGAAGGACCCAAGGGATATGGGGGTGTTCAAGGGAGGGTGGGCTAGCCTATTCAGTCAATGTCTTCTGGTCTCTAGATGTGGGACTTCTTGGGGTGCAGCAAGTAGAACAGAACGGAAGTGCCCCTGATGGGAAGACGAGACCGCCTCCCTCCCACCCCAAACCTGAGAGTCGTGCAAGTGGGCAGAGCACTTCAAACCCATCCGCCAAATGATTACTTAGCCAAGAGATTCATGAGGAAGTCAGGTGTGGAAGGGTCAGGGCGCAGAGGGGGCCCCATCACGTGGTGGGCTGCGTGGTGCCAGTCTTTGTGCCAGTAGTGCGTGCCATCTGTGCCCAGGCCCGCCGCAATGGGTTCTCCATAGACCACCTTCCCTGGAAAGATCACAGCACGCAATCAGAGTCTTCCTCTGCTCTGAGGGAACCTCCTGGCACACCCATCAGCCCCCTCCGCCCTCACTGGAGCCCGAGCAGCCCCAAACAATGACTTACATGTTGCCAGCAGAAGAGTAGATCCTTTCTGGGATCACATCTGTAGTTTGTCATATCTATGGATGGGTTTTGGGGGGGAGGGGGGATCACACCTGGCAATGCTCAGGGGTTAAGTCCTGGCTCTGCACTCAGGAATTACTCCTCGTGGTGCTTGGGGGACCATATGGGATGCCGGGGATCGAACCCAAGTTGACCACATGCAAAGCAAACACCCTACCCGCTGTACTATCACTCCAGCCCATGGATGGGTTTTTAAACAATAAAAATGGTTGTTCCTGGAGCACTGACTTTGTGCCATTCAGTGGACATGGCTGGTGATGGCATCATGGACTGACTCACTGAGAGACTTGGCCAATGGTTAGCTTTGGTCCAATTCAGTATGAAAGAAGAGGCCTGTGATGCTTCCCAGAAGAAGCTGTTGAAACCCCAATGATTGTGGCCAACCCCAGGCCTGCCTTCCCTTTGTCATGAAACTGGCAAAGGATACTCTTACCAGGATATCTGACTAATGAGAATAGAGCTTAGAGGTGGGAACCAGCCCATGATACACATGAATCTGAATGAGAACTGAATATCCAAAGGTTGGGGCCATTGATATTTTAGATCATGTGACAGCAGCCTTGTATGTTTGTAGCCCTATATGTTTATAACCTTAAACGCTTGCTATTCAAATGGAATTGCCTCAAAAACCCTACCTGGCAAATACTATTATCTCCATTAAAAGTTCATGATACATCTCCAGGGCTTCAGTATCTCATCGACAGCGTCCTCACATGAAGCTGACATGCATGAAGTGGGAAGAGGGAGGGAAGAACCTGAATTCTGGATGCTGATGGTCCTACCTGCTATGCTGTACTGCCCCATAACTACTGTCATATGGAGCTCAACTCTTGTCTCTGTTGCGCACAGATGCCCTGCCCGCACACTTGGATAGGAGGGTGTGATTTGGGGACGGAATGCCTCTAACACCATCAAGTTCACCCAGACGGCACAATTAGAGCCAGAAATGCATATTTTCAAAGAATCATGCAAATGAAACCATCAAAAGCACAGAGTGTTAGGAAAGTGAATAGTGCAGAGTGAATTTGAATTTAAAATCAGAATCTTATCTCTGATTAGCATTTGTCAGAATAATAGTTCGATGAGCAACAATCGGATCCTATCCAAGCAGTTATAAAGGGGAGAGAGAACAGACAAAGGTGCTGATCTACCAATGAGTTCACTCCCTTTAACTACACGTCAACTTTTAGTGAAAATCCTAATAAATAACTGAAAGGAATTGATTTCCCCTGAGTTGGGACAGAAAATGTCCACCAGCTGCAGGAATCAAATTCAGTGACAATGCTCCCCTTTATTAGTTCACAGACCATTTCTCTCTCAAACTATCTACCTCTCTTCTAGTTAAGCTAGAAATTTGAAAGCTAAACAAAAGCATCAAAGCAAACGCAATGAAGAAACCATTGTGTAAGTAACCAACAGTAGCCAATGGTGACCCCCAAGGATTTAGCCACTGCTAGGATCCCTCATTTTCAAGAGGCATACATATGAGGTGGATTCCACCTGCTTCTTGCTTTTTACCATCTTAGTTCCAGAAAAGGGGAATGTCTTTAGCAGAGACACTAAGAGGCAACCATTTTTCATTCATTTTTTTTCTACCCACCCCCTTAGCTGTTTTCCCCTTCCCAACCCTCTTCTCAGGGAATTATGGTCAATGTCCACTGAGCTGTCTTTATTTTGCTTTGCCTGCCCAGTTTCATATCAATATATTGTACATAGGGGTGAAATGATTCATTACAGATCTTTTCCCTTCTGACTCACTTCACATAATCCCCTCAAGCTTCTCCCAGTTTGCTGAATAGCACACAAAACAAAACAAAGACAAAAGCAAAATCTTTTGTATAGCTGAATAATATTCCATTGTATAAGTGTACCACATTTTCTTTATCCAGTCATCCACTGATGAGTGCTCTGATGGCTTTCTTCTTTTAGCTATTGTAAATAATGCTGTAATAAGCATTGCGATAGATAGAACTTTTTGTGTTGATGTTTTCCTATCTTTCAGAGAGATACCAGAAATGGAATTGCTGGATCACCTGGTGGATCTATCTTTAGCAAGAAGCAATTATTTTTTAATGCAAACTGAGAGGCAATGCACCATTTACTGAGGAGATAACAGGATGGACACAATATTTTATTTGCAGGGACAAAGCTACCTTCCTAGTCCAAAAGAACTTCTTGCAGAGGGTTGGAATGGAAAAACTCAGAGACTTGATCTGCAATCACTTTTCAAGTTGCCAGCTCAGGATTTTCCTTGGTGCTTCATCATAGACGGAAGATCCTTATCATTTGGTCTATTCAACCATTTGGCCCATCAAGGTGATATGGGAATACAGTTCCAAAGGTTCTACAATTTTAATGGCTCTCAGGAAAAATTAAAAGTGTCAGCACTTAACTGAAGCCTTCCAGAACTGTTTTAAAACTGGATGACAGGTAATTTCCTTGGAAAAGCTTAGCACCTTTAAAATGTGACAAGCTACTAATTTTTTTTTGTGAACAGGACATTTTTTGAGATATATACAAGATCTTCCATAACTAGGCTATTTTCAACTGTATCTCCATTAGATGTATCTAGATCTGATTGATAAAGTAAAAAATTCCTAACTCATCTTTCTCTCATCTTAAAATGATTAAAATACATAAAAAAATTAAAAGGGAGTAGGATAGGAAGATGCCTAGATAATCAATGAATTGGATGACTTAGAATCACTGGGAGTTCTGTTAATTTTAAGCTAAAAATAAATTAATAATAAAAATTGCTAACATGGGTAGGGCACTTGCCTTGCATGCAGTTGACCTGGGTTCAATTCTCAGCACCATATATAATCTCCTGAGCACTGACAGAAGAAGCAAAGAGCTAGGAGTAAACCCTGAACACAATCAGGTGTGGAACCCAAACAAACAACCTGCTAGCACACATATAGCACACTGGAGTTGCAAAACCCATTTGATCTTAATAGCTCATTTGACCTTCACTGCAATCCATAAGCTATTTGTATGTCAGACTGAGCAAGTGATGCTAGTAAGTGGTACCCCAGCTCCCAGTCCGAGTAGTGCTCTGATGCCAGTCACATGCACTTTGCGGCTAAGAAAGGTGCTAGATTCTTCAGCTCTGGGTAAAAAGCATGTAATTTTTAAAAGTTTCAGTCAACCACAAGCGATATTCATGGATGTGGCTGAGAAATGTTCCAATCTCACTTACCGGTTTCATTTACTACGCTTAGCACGTTGGTAATGAAAAGTGTTATAGGGGCCTCGTCTGGTACTCTGCAGATTCCATTGGAGACCAGATGGTTCCCACGCCTCTTGGGAGTGAGAAGATCTTCATCAATAATCCCCTCCCACTATTTCAGTGAGCTCCACATTATATTGTACCCTTTCTACTCCTACATGTTCGCTTTCTTTCTCCATCCTGTGATTCAAAACTCCCAACACATGCAAGGCAATCTCCCTGTCAAATCTCCCTCCCTAAAATCTCCCTCCCTGTGAGAGATCCTAAACTTTGCCAACTGAAGCATGCCCACATTCCTGAATTCCACCCCTCCCCGCCCACCCCCCCCACCCCGCCCCCGGGCAGACAGCCTGTGTATTAGAGAGAGGGATGAGTGCAGATTCTTAACGTCTTGAGTGGACTTGGGAGCAGCTCTTGATCAAGTGATGAGCTCTGTTCAAGCTCAAGAGATACCCAAAGGCTGGCCAAGTTTCCCGGAAGTATTGGCTAATGGAAAACCAAGCACAGCTATAGAAACAATTCTTCTGAGCCAGAAGGACAGAATGGAACGTTCCTGAGCTCCATTTTTCTTTGATATACTATAGTCACAAAGGGGGAACATAACTGAGAGTTGGAAAGTACATACATAGAAGCAGCAAAGAGAGTAGATCACACAGATTTGGTTCAGAGGCTGGTTTTGCTTTTTGTTTTAGGTAGCAATATTTTTTCTTGGGAGGATATTTGGGCCATACCCTGCAGTTCACAAGGACTATTCCTGGCTCTGTGCTCAAGAGTGACCCCTGGCAGAGTTCGGGGGGGACCATAACTAAGTGTTAGGGATCAACTTGAGGTCCGCTGCAAGTAAGGAATGTGCTTTAAGTCCTGTACTATCTCCCCGGACCCTTAGGTAGTAATCTTAAGCAAGATGAATCTGAGCTTATCAGCCTCAGTTTTCTTATCTATGAAAATGGGAGTGCAGTGTTCTTGGGTGGCTACTGGGAGGATTGAATAAACAAATGCAGGTGGAAAGACCTCGATCTTCCTGGACCTGGAGGCACTTTATGTTTTATCCGATCAGGTCGGAAAGATAGTACAGTATGTTCCATCTCCAGCACCCCATAGAGTCCCCTGGAGCCCCACCAGGAGGGATCCTGGGTACAGAGCCAAGAGTAAGCCATGAACACAGCTGGATGTGGCCTCCTTAGCCACCTACCTCACACCTCCCCCCAAAAAAGCCTGTTGTGAAATGAATTGTGTCTTTTGTCACAATGATCCAAATGTCAGCATCTCAGAATGCAGTTCAGTGTAATCACATTGAGATGCTGCTCCTTAGAGTGAGCCCAGGAAGCGTCACACTCAAGGGTCTCGTAGAAATGGGGTCCTTACCACTAAGTGAATGATGGTTGGAGGGCTCACTTGGGATGGGAGCTGCGTGCTGAAAGTAGTCTATGGACCAAACATGATGGCCGCTTAGTACCTGTATTGTAAACCCTAACATCCAAAAGGAGAGAGAAAGAGGGAATGTGCCTGCCACAGAAGCAGGGGGTGGGAAGGGGTGGAGGTGGCAGGAGGGGTGCTGGGACCATTGGTGGTGGAGAATGGGCACTAGTGGAGGGATGAATACTTGAACATTGCATGACTGAAACGTAATCACGAAAGCTTGTAAATCTGTATCTCACGATTATTCATTAAAATAAAATTTTTTAAAAATGGGGTCCTTAAAAGAAGAGAGTGGAAATGAGTATGACCTCACACAGAGAGGGGTGCCATCAGACTGGAAGAGACAGTCCCCGACAAACCCAGGAGAAGACCAAGCACAACCCCCACAAACAGCCTCAGGAGGAACCAGCCCTCCCACACCCTCAGCCTCCAGAACCGAGAAGTCGAGTCCCTGGGGAACCTCCAGGTCTACAGTTCCTTGATCCAAATCTTCAAGGAAAGACTTTCAGTGGCTGCTTTATTCCCACATCTGCCCCGTGTGTGGCTGTGGTTCTTGGAGCTGTGGTTGGGGAGCCCGGGGCCTGTGCATGCCTGACTGTGGTCCCTGCACATTTTCTCACTAGGAGTCGCATCTCTTAGTGCCTTCACATGAGCATCTGGTTACAGCGCGCTGCAGAGCTGCACACGGGGCTGTGCTCCTCAGACCATGGGCAGTACGGGGGCGAGTCCAGGGCTGGGATTGAAGCCTGCAATATGCAGGGTGACCGCTTGGCCACTGAGCTGTTCCTGGGCCCCAAATTTTTAGTTTTCCACCACTGAGTCTGATGTCGGCTCTGGGTCTTATGTACATCACCCTAATGGCACTGAGGTGTATTCCTGGCAATAGGTGATTTTTTTTTTTGTCTTAAAGGGGTGTTGAATCTTGTCCAGTTCCCCTCTTCCTGCATCTATTGAGATGATCACACGAGTTTTGTCCTTCCTTCTGTAAATCACACTTACTGATCTGCCTGTGTTGAACCAGTCTCGCGTCCTGAGGATAAGTTCCACTTGATGGTGTTGCATGATTGTTTTGCGGTATATTGTGTAAGACTTGCTAGGATTTTGTTGAGAATTTCTGTGATTTCCTTTATTCAAAATCAAGAGAACACTGGCTTCATAGAAGGTATTGGGAAATCATATTTGGAAATTGCCCCTCTTTTAAAATTTCATAGAACAGTTTTAAAAGAATGCATTAATTTTTCTTTGGATGTCTAGTTAGACTTCACTAAGGAAGCCATCTGTTCCTGGAATTTGGGCTTTTTTTTTTTTGCTTTTTTTTTTTGTTCAGGGTGGGGGGTGGACTTTTGGTTGCTATTTCAATTTCCTTACTCTGGATGGATCTGTTCAGTTCTTCTATTTCTTTTTGGTTCAGTCTTGGAATGTTTTATGTTCCTAAAAACTTTTTCACTTTTTCTAAGTTTTCCAATTTGTTGCTCTCCATAAAATTCCCTTATGATCTTTTGTACTGCTACAAAAGTACTTACCTTCTGTTACTGGAAGGTGAGGGGGCTAAGGGAAACAAATCTGGACAGAGAGGGCAATTACATGAAGGACAGAATTGAACTTTCAGGAGTGACCCTAATGTGGTCTTTACATAGAATGATCTTCAGTGAAACACATCTGAAACTTACCTAATATTAATAGGCAATGTTACTTCAGTTGAAATATATTTAAAAATTAAATAAAGTACTTTTGCTGGGAGTGGGGGACATAAAAGGGAGTCAGGAGTTTTTCTTCATCCAAAAGAATTCCCATGAGAAGAGGTGACTCCATTCTAAAGAAGGCATGGTGCAAATAGAAAATCTTCATGTTACAGGGACAAAGGCACATGTTTTGTTTTTGTTTTCCCCCTTGGCCTAATTAGAAGAAGCTCATTGGGAGAAATTTTAAGTAAAAGAAAAAAAGTGGGGGAAAAGCTTACAAAGCAATCGTCTAAACAGGAAAAAAATCAAAGTGAGCTATGTTTTTCCTCGTATGACACATTGAAGAAGATGCCCCATAAAAACAACAACAACAACAACAAACACACTGTACATCTTTTCTCTCAAGGCTAATTTGAATAACAGGTTGCACTGAGACTCCCACCTCCCACATTAGTGATATAAGTGTCCCTGGTGTACCATGACCCCTGAGCACTGTTAGGAGTGGCCCCAAAAGAAAGATCACAAACAGCCAAGTTGAAGAGTCAGGAGATTGAGACACAACTCCTTTACAGCCTTTCAAGCCTGGTAGGGAATGGAGGGACGGTCCAACCACGCGCTTAAATTTGAAGCCCAAAGGGCAAGATCAGTTTCCTAGAAGCTTGATCTGTGCATTTCCCACCTTGGTAAGATGGTTTCTTCTTGAAAGGAGTAGAAAGCAGGAGAAGAAATTGGGGCTTGGGTGAGGTCAGATGGCCTTGAATGCCAGGCTTGTGATCTTAGTCCTCACTTGCCAAATCTCTCAAGTCTCCCAGTCAAGAGTCACAAATCAGTGATAACATCAGCTTGAAAGTTGGGACAGTTATGGGGGATGCAGCAAAAGTACATCAGGGAGGGCATTTGCCTGGCACACAGGGCATTTGCCGACCTGGGTTCAATCCCCAGCATCCCATATGGTCCTCAGAGCACCATCAAGAGTAATTTCTGAGTTCAGAACCAGGAGTAATAACCTCTGGGTGTCGCTGGGTGTGGTGGTGTCACAACCACCCCCCTCTAAAAAAAAGAAAGTTCGGGCAGCTACAAAAGGTAATATGTCTGAAAATGCATTGGTGGGATGAGATAGAGCAAAAACATATAGCTGCATAAGAGTAGGTGCCAAGCATAGCTTAGATGCTCAACAGAAAACATTCGCTCTTAAAATCCTGCTCTCTCCTGCGTCTGCAATTGGTTGTCACATAAAGTCAAATTTCATAGCACTGTATTGCTAGGCAACTACAAAAGAAAAAACTAAAAATTAAATATCTTTTGTGCCTCCTGGAGCTGGGATTTAAACCCCGTAACAAGCAAATGAGTCAAGTGTGTGTGTGTGGGGGGCGTTAGTTTTAAGTGCTCATTCTGAGTCAGCTAGTCTGGGATGGGGCCCAAGGCTCTGCATCCTTAACAAGTCCTTGGGGGGATGTGGGTGAAACATTCTGGAGACCCCACTTGTGTTAGCAAAGTCCTAGATGATAGGATAAACTGACCAAGATATTTACAGAGAGGAAATGTTCATGACATAAAGTTCTGAGATGAAATCATTTCTCTTTTTAACTGGAGCGATAGCACAGCAGATAGGCCGTTTGCCTTGCACGAGGCCGACCGGGGTTCGATTCCTCGGCCCCTCTCCTAGAGCCCAGCAAGCTACCAAGAGTATTCTGCCCACACGGCAGAGCCTGACAAGCTACCGGTGATATGCCAAAAAGCAGTAACAAGTGTAACAAGTGTAGCAAGTCTCACAGTGGAAATATTACTGGTGCCTGCTCGAGAAAATCAATGAACAATGGAACAACAGTGCTACAGTGCTAATCCTTTTGAAATTGGGGGGTTAGGTGAGAGAGGGAGAGGGAGGAGAGAGAGAGGGAGAGGGAGAGGGAGAGAGAGAGAGCCTGTGTCTGTGTGTGCGTGTGTGTTTGTGTGTCTGTGTGTAGGGGTGGGGGGGTGCTGTTGGGGCCACACCCAGTGCTGCTCAGACTACTTCTGGTTCTGTGCTCAGGAGTGACCCCTGGTGGTGGGATTTGAAATCGAGTCAAGGCTGCTGCACTGGCCCGCAAAGCATTATCAGATTCCTGTGCGCACCCAGGTTGGCCCACAAACAAACAAGATCTTCCATATAGGACACACCAAGAATCTCATCATAGATGGTTCTGCCTTAATCAGGTTAACTCAACGTGATCCAGAGCAGCTCACGGGGGGGGGGGGGGGGGGGAAGAATCACAAGGGCTGGTTCAGGACACGATGTTCTCCACGCAGCCCTTGTCAGCTTGGAAGCTGGAAACAGGTGATTGAGCCAGGCCACGTGTGTGGTCTCCCAAAGCTGGACCCCGCAGGGTACAGGGCTCCCCAAAGAGCCCCACCAGCACCAGAGCCCGTTTCAAATGCAAGACACGTATGTTGTGTTGTTTTAGATGCCTAAGTGTGTGGTACTTCATTAGAGCAGGAAAAAAAAAATTAAATGCACCTTCCACCTAGGAGCCAGCAGGGGTGGAGGGGAGGAGGCATCGTTCCAGACCAGAAAGAGCTGAAGACGACTTTTTGTCCACACTTTGACAAAATATGACACCGGATGTGATGTAAAGTGACTCACCTTTCATGCAGCAAAGAGAGAAATAGGAATAAACATACACTCTGATTTTATAAAGAGAAATACTGGGAAGAAAGGACATTACTTGGGGGGGATGAGGGAATGTCACCAAAGGTGACATAAAGATGAGGTGGAAGGCCAGAACCATAGCACAGTGGGTATGGCATTAGCCTTATATGTGACCAACCTGGGTTCAATTCCCGGCATCCCATATTACCCAGAACATAACCAGGAGTGATTTCTGAGTGCAGAGCCAGTAGTAATCCCTAAGCATCGCTGGGTGTGACCCAAAAAAGACAAAAGAAAGGCGGGGGAGTGGAGGGGCTAGAGAGATGATAGTATAGCAGGTGGGGTGCTTGCCTTGCATGCGATTGAACTGGGTTCAATCCTCAGCATTCCATATGGTCCCCCGAGCACCACCAGGAGTGATTCCTAAGTGCAGAGCAAGGAGTAGGCCCTGATCGCTGAGCACTGCCGGGTGTGGCCCAAAAACCAAAATATAAAATGATGGGGTGGGATGTTGTAGGCACTCTGTGTGCGGGGCAGTAACTTTGCACACCAAAACCATAAACTGTAACCTTATCACCTAAATTATAATATTTTTAAAAATGACTAGGTTTAGGGGCTGGAGCAATAGCACAGCAGGTAGGGCATTTGCCTTGCAAGCGGCCAGCCCGGGTTTGATTCTCAGCATCCCATATGGTCCCCCAAGCACTGCCAGGAGTAATTCCTGAGTGCATGAGTCAGGAATAACCCCTGTGCATTGCCGGGTGTGACTCAAAAAGAAAACAAAAAACCAAAAAATGACTAGGTTTAAAAAAATGACTAAATTTATAAAATAATTACTTACAGAATGAGGGATAGAAGGAGCCAGAGAAGAAGGGGAAATTCATCACTTGGGCTTTGGGACCATATTCAAAAAATTCAGTTATATTGGAATATAATGAAACTGTCCACGCTTCGGTTTAGTAACTTTCCCCCCAAGGTTTACATCTGAAAACCTTCCCTCTGTTCTTAACAGTCACCCCATGGAATTCTGTCCTGGTGCCAAATACTCAAGATCAAGAAAGTGCTTCCTGACAGAGCTGTCACGATTATAGCTTGCTAGTGAGTTAAGATTCGCCCATTTTTGCTGATTTGGTGTTTCTTAAATTGTATTTTGACAGGATGAACCTGACAGGCACTGGGAAACAGCACTCCATTTATAAAGCAAACTATTACACAAAGATGTCTGTGGAGCTGACAGTAGCGCCCTCTGGTGGTACAGATCTAGTTCCATAATGGCAAGACGGCAAAATTTTCCTTTTAAAAGTCTGCTCTTGAATAGAGAAATTCTGTGACCAGCTGCCAGAAATGATTGGTAGCAAAACTTTATGAATCCCTGTAAGAAATTGAGTTTGGGGCTGGAGTGATAGCACAGCGGATAGGGCGTTTGCCTTGCATGCGGCTGATCCAGTTTCGATCCCCAGCATCCCATATGGTCCCTTGAGCACCGCCAGGAGTGATTCCTGACTGCAGAGCCAGGAATGACCCCTGTGCATCGCTGGGTGTGACCCAAAAAGAAAAAAAAAAGAAAGAAATTGAGTTTACTCATGGCACATGATACTGATGATTATTAAAATGCCTTTGCCTTATACATTTTTGTACAGAAAATCCTTTCTGCAACTTCATCAGCGAGAAGCAAGTTTGAAAAATATTTATTTTGCTGCCAATTATAGACATACCAAATATATTTTCATAGTTTTATCCACCCAGATGATAAAAGTAGTCAGTTTCTGTTAAAATAAACAGGTATTCAGAATAATTTATAAATGATTTCTGATGATCTGGGTTCCTAAAAGTGAGGTAAGCTATAAACAGTACACCCCAGAAGTTACAATCACTGAATCAAATTTATTTGGGGGGGTGTTGATCAGGTGGATAGGGGGTTGGACCACACCCTGAAGTGCTCAGGGCTTACTCTTGGCTCTGCTCAGAGATCGAATCTGGCATTTCTCAGATCCCCACCCTATGGAATGTGGGGATCAAGCCAGGGTCCACCACATACAGGGCAAGAACCTTAATCCCTGTACCGTGTCTCTGGACAAAATCAATGACCAACTACAGCTTATTTGCTTCTCATTCTCTTATTTGTTTCTCCTTCTCTTACCAGTACAAGTAAAAGGTGAAAGTTATTTCACTACCCAAGTCCTATAATAAAAGAGGGAGGACTTTCTCAATCATTTAAGAAGACTATTTGTAGATAAAATTAAACCAAATAGGCAAGTTAATATAAATGACTTTGGTTTTAAATATCTTGAAGTCTTTGCTGTGAAATAATATGTTTGGGCAATTGTTTTCATTGCCCCAACATCCAAGTGGCTAGAAGACCCAACAATTTGACCAAAAAAAAGTGTTGACTATTCTCTGGCTAAGACCCTTTGAGTGATCTCAGGAGGGTTTTTTTTTTTGGGGGGGGCAACTTCCCATCCTGTCAAAGACTGGGCAATTGAACTCACACCCCAACATCTGCCACCATGCCTACAGCCAGACTCCACACCTCACAACTGAGCTTCACAGATATGCCAAACTGCCAAAAAATTTCAGCTACACTCGGTTGTTGTGAGGTCTTTTGGCTGAAAACTCTGGGCCTTCTTGCAGAGTCAAGGTGGGTGACCTACCCTGATCTCCCGTCCGTAGGGAAACCCTGGCAGCCCCACCCCCATCACACCACTGCCATCATGCAAGCTCACTACCTAAATATTCTGAAATCTTTGGAGCACACGATCACATTTGCAGTCACCAGACCTCTCCAAACTCTACAGTCCTAACATCCAGTAGGAGCAAACCAGATCGGATGGGAGCGTAACTAGGCTCAGTGACTCAAAACATGAACAAAGAAGGCTCAACGACAGCTTACTAAACCCTCAGACAAGGACTTAATGTCCCCGTGGTGAGATACAACAAATTTTCACAAATATTTTTCTATGGAAATAATTTTTTTTAATGATTCCGTTCGCCATTTCATGGTAACTAGCAATATTTTAAAAAGTTATTGGGGGCCTGCTACTGGGGTTGGCTTAAGGGGTGGTTTGAGCCAATGGTGGAGGGAAGGTGACAGTGGTGGTGGGGTTTGTGTTGGAACATTGAATGCCTGTAACAAATCATCATGAACAATTTTGCAAACCATGGTGTTTAAATAAGGTGGACCAGGGGAGATAGAATTTAAAGAATGTGTCTTGAGTCCCGAGATTTTTCTGTACCCTCTTCTGTCTATATAAACTATGGGGACAGCGAAGCTTCTTGAAAGTGTTTGCTTTTCTCCTCAAATTCAACAGTCAGTTGCATGGGCCAGAGATAGTACAAAGTGCAGGGAACCCAGGTCTGAATCCCTGGCACCGCATATGGTCCCCTGAGCTCCACTAGGTGTCCCTCCTGAGCACTGAGCCCAAATGAGCCCCTGAGCACCGCTGGGTGATTTCCAACCCCCTCCCCCCTCCCAAATTGACTTGCCCAGGCTTTAAAGAAGACTCAAGTCTGAAGGAAAGAACTTACATCCTGAGAGCTGGGGTGAAAGGACCCGCAGGAGGAGGTCAATGGAGTGACGGGCAAGCAAGGGACAGGCAGCGTGAACATGCAGGAAGATGGTGGAAACGCCCGGCGATGCCAAGGGAGGCAGCATCCACCCTCTGCTAAGCCCCAGCAGCGGTCCCCTCACCTGCGCCCCGAGGACGGGTGTTTTCGGGAGTTACCTTCTCTCCTGGCCTCGGCCACCACCCGGGCCGCCGACTTGCTCATCACGTGCACCACGTAGAGGGGGCAGTTGACGGCGCTGGCGATGGTGATGGCCCTCAGCGTGGCCTCAGCCTCCACCGCCTCCGGCCGGCACAGCTCATGGCCCTCGGGCCCTGTGATCCCCAACGCCAGCATCTTCTTCGCTCCCTAGAGAGGCAATGGGAGGCCGGAGAGGCCAGGTTCAAATCCCAGATTCAGGGGGCCAGAGCGATAGCACATCGGGGAGGGCATTTGCCTTGCATGTGGCCGACCCGGGTTCAATCCCTGGCATCCAGATTCAATCCCCAACATCCAATATGGTCCCCCCGGCACCGCCAGGAGTCATTCCTGAGTGCAGAGCCAGGAGTAAGACCTGAGCATCACTGAGTGTGCCCCCTCCCCCCCAAAAAAACCCCTCCAGATCTACCTATGGTCCCTCAAGCCCCACAGGAAGTGAGTCCTGAACACAAAGTTGAGAGTAAGCCTGATCACTGCCAGGTGTGGGAGCCCCAAACCAAGCATCAGTAAATAAAACAAGGCAGCAAGGACACACATAGGTGAAGAATGCATTCTATTAACAAACACGGTTACTTTGGGGCTAGAGTAATCATACAGCAGTGAGGGCATTTGCCTTGCACTCTGCACACCTGGGTTCAATCCCCGGCATCCTGTATGGTCCCCCAAAGCACCGCCAGGAGTGATTCCTGAGTGCAGAGCCAGGAGTAACCCCTGAGCATTGCAGGATGTGATCCAAAAATCCAAAAAAAAAAATGCTCAGGATACAAAAATAAAATCTAAAAATACAAAACAAACAAACAAAAACCATGGTTACTTTGCTGCCCACACACCGCCATGGGTCTATGAGGTAGAAACTGAGTGCATCCAATGTATGTATTTGGAATAACAGTGTTAATGCGCCAACTGTACATGTTGCTTTTTCATTCGTGTATTTTGTTTCGTTTGGGGTCACACCCAATAGTGCTCAGGGCTTGGTCCTGGCTCTGGGCTCAGGGTTCCCTCCTGGCGGGTTCAGGGGACCATAGGGGATGCAGGGAATCAAACCTGGGTCAGCGTGTGCAAAGCAAATGCCTTACCTGCTGTACTCTCTTTCCTGTCCCCGCATAAATGTACTTTTAAGAATTTTTATTTTAGGATCACATCTTGCAGTGCTCCGGGGATAATCCTGGTTCTGTGTTCTGGGGTCACTTCAGGTGCTACTCAGAGACCAGGTGGTACTGGGGATGGAGCTTGGGGTTTCTCCATGCAGAGTCTGTTCTCAGCCTGTTGATCAGCCTCTCTGGCAATCCCCTTTTGTATTTTAATCACTAAGAAATTTTGATTTAAAAGGTTGGAAAGAGGACCAGAGTGGTAGTACAGCAAGGAGGGCATTTGCCTTGCACAACGCCAACCTGGGTTTGATTCCTGGCATCCCATATGGTCCCCTGAGTACCACTAGGAGTAATTCCTGAGTGCAGAGCCAGGAATAACCCTTGAGCACAGCCAGGTGTGATACAAAATTAATTTTTTTTTAATTTTAAAAAGATTGGAAGGATATGAGGGAGATTCTCATTGCAACCTCTGAAAAGCAGTGTCCCTACTTAGGGCCTGTGACTGGTTTCGAGCAAAGAAACTGAAAGTAAGGACTGGAAGGCGCAGTGGGATCCTTGCTGCAGAAAGGAAATCATCACCATTAGTTCTTTCCCCCCCCCTTTTTTATTGCCACTGAGCAACCCCAAAGCCTGTGTGTGTGCACTTGTGTGTGTGTGTGCATGTACGTGCGTGTGTCCGCACATGTTTGTGCATGTGTATGTGCTCATGTGTGTGCAGGGATGTGTGTGCATGTGTGTATGTGTATGTGTGTGCGCATGTGTCCGTGCATGTGTGTGTGCATGTGTATGTGTGTGTTCGTGTGCATGTGTGTGCATGTGTGTGTGCATGTGTATGTGTGTGTTCGTGTGCATGTGTGTGCATGTGTGTGTGTGCGTGTATGAGTGTGAGTGTGTGTGTGTGTGTGTGTGTGTAGCCGCATGCAAGCATTTCAGATCGGTGTGTGTGTGTGTCCCCAGCATGTAGGACTTCCCCAGAGTCAGGAATTGGAAGTGTTATGCGCGGAGGCCAGAGAGACAGAATGGCAGGGTTTAATTCGGGCCCTGCATTGTCCCCCCGCATCGCAAAGAGCAAGCCCTGAGTACAGAGCTGGGAACAGCCCCCAACACCACAGGGTGTGAAGCTCCGAACAAAACAGAACCAAAAGTCACCCAGAACCCGGGATTGTAGGGCTTTGGGGATCCCTGCTCACTGCCTTATCCCCAGGCCGAGTCTCTGTATCTCTCACTTTAATGGGAACAGAGTCTGGGGAGAGAAAAGTAGAGCTAATGAAGAGTTCCAGGCAACTCTTTAAATCTCGCAGATGGCATGCCTTCGGGCTTTGCTAATGGAACGGGCTAAAAAGTAAGTGCCATTTAGAGCACATTTGAATGCAGCAATAGCTCAGCAGGTTGAGTGCAGTGTTGCAGTCAGTAGGCCAGGGTCAATACCCAAGCCTGGGTGGCCCCCAGCCCCCATGAGCCCTGAGCCCTTGTTGCATGTGGCCCAGAAACCAAAACAGAGAAAGAGAACAGTGAGGGGCATTTGCCCTGCTAGCAGTCAACCTAGTTTCTAGCCCTGGCACCGCATACGGTCCCCCCAACCCACCTGGAGTGATCCCTGTGTGCAGAGCCAGGAGGAAGCCCTGAGCACCAATGTGTGTGACCCCAAAACAAAACAAAACAAGCAGAGAAGATTCCACTCTTTGGGGCCCAGAGAGAGAGAGAGAGAGAGAGAGAGAGAAAAGAGAAAGAGAGAGACAGAGGCAGAGACAGAGAGACAGAGGAGGGAAACTGGGGACATTGGTGGTGGGAAATGTACACTGGTGAAGGGACGGGTGTTGGAACATTGTGTGACTAAAACCCAATCATGAACAACTTTGCAACTGTGTATCTCACAATGATTCTGAGAAATAGAGAAAACAAAGGTAGCAGCATGACAGGCTCATAAAGGAGCCAGAAGAAGCTAGGCCTAGGTTTCGTTCCAGAGTTCCTGAAATTGAGTGCATATCCCTGGAATCGAGTCATGATTTTCCCAAAGTGAGATAGCCATAGTGAGTCAACTAGAGATACCAATCAGATGCAGGTAGGAAAGCCCCCCTCCCCCCTCCCCTGGCCACCATGTAACCCTTAGGTAACTCCGACTTGTAACCAATCAGGTAAGTACAAGTAGTAGAAAGCCCCTCACACTGTGGCCAAGAGGGTGGTCTGAGGAAAGTCCCTGTTATATAATGCTATGGTATAAAAACCTCTCATGTTTGAGGCTCGGGGCTGCTCATTCCGAGAAGGCTGCCACTGTGTCAGTGAGCTGGATGGGGGCCCCAGCTCAAGCTAGCCAATAAAGGCCTTTTGCTTGTTGCATCACAGCCTGTCTCCGTGTGACTCCTTCAGTGGGATCTTGCCCCAGTCTAACAATTCAATTACAAATAAAATGTTTTTAAAAATTTTTTAAAAAAGGAAAAAGAAAGAAACACAACTAGTCTAGTAGCTCAAGCCAACACAGTCTTCCCCAAACACAGAGAACGTGTGTGGATTTTGGTTCCTCCACAGCAAAGCCGGGAGCCCCGGCACTCATGAATGTGTGTGAGACGGTTGCACCCCACACCCCCACGCCCCCAGTGCCATGACCCGGGCTCCAGCACATCCGTGGCCGTGCTCACCTCTGCGATCAGGTCTCCGTTCTCGGCGTGCACCTGGGCCACGGCCCCGATGGCCTTGCACTGGGCAAAGGCGGCATGCAGCTCGGCGTCCCCCACCATGTACACATCCTTGTAGGCCATGAACATCTTGAACGAGTTCACACCTTTCTCCTCGGTGAGGACTTTCATTTCTTCTTTCACCTGGAAGAGACCCAGCGCCCCCCAATACACAAGGCCATGCTTGGGTTTCTGGGATCGTCTCAAGAACTGTCGGCCACATCAGACTGGGCAGCAAATAACAGGTTTTATTCCAGGGCAGGCAAACACCACCGATGCCTGGATCTTGCTCACAGGATTTCTTCCTTTGTGTCATCAGAGGTGGGGGTGAGGGATGTTGGGGCTACTGGGCTTTCTGGGGTCAGAAGGTGGCACAAAGGCCCGCTGTTCGCTTTGCATGCTGGAACGTTTGGATCTAATCCTGCAGGGTCCCTGCATACTGCCAGGTGTGGCCCCAAGCCCAAAATAAATAATTCGTTCTTTGTTCTTCCTCCCCTAAATTCCCTAAGTTGTTTGTTTCTATTGTTGAGGAGAGGATATGGCAGCCCACACCCAGGCGTGCTCAAGGCTGATTCCTGGTTCTGTGCTATTGGATCACTCCTGGCAGCCTCGAGGGACCATATGGGATGCCAGATCGAATCTGGGTTGGCCGAGTGCAAGGCAAGCGCCCTCTCTGCTGTCCTATCGCTCTGGCCCAGTCCTTCACTTCTCACCGTGGATCTAAATGCCTCTGATTAAGGAAATGGTTCTTATAGAGCATGAACCCAAAGGAGTAATGTGTCCAAAAAGAAGCAAAGCGAATGTGAGGCAAGGGTCGGGAATGGAGAGACACCTCATAGGTGAGACCCCACCTGTCCCCGTGCTCTCAGTGGTGCCAACTTAAGGAACAGCGTGAGGGCAAAATGAGTAGTAATTGCTCTTGCTTGTCTAGTGCAATTCCCTGTGGGGCCAGAGAGACAAATAGACTAAGGCACTTCCTTGCACGTGGCTGACCCCAATTTGATTCCTGTACCACATTTGATCTGTCAGGGCTGGCCCCTGAGCACAGAGATTTAGGAGTAATCATCGAGCACTGCCAGAGATCATTAAAATGTGTCCTCATCCATTGTGACTGGTGTTGTTACGATAAAGATGCACATTTATTTTGTACTTATCTTAAAGATAAGATAAAGAAATATCATTATTTACATATCTTAAATTGACCTGCTATTTACATATTTTAATCTATTGTAGAGATCAAGAGAATGCCTATATTTAGTACATACGTTAAAGATAGTACATACTTTAGCTAGTGCCTTAAACTGGAGTGCCAGAAAGATAGTAGTGGTTGTGTTGGCTCTGACTTGTTTGAATCCCTGGCAACACATCTGACTGTCTAAGCATCTCCAGGAGTCACTCCGGAGCACAGAGCCAGGAATAACCTTTGAGTGCCACAGGTGTAGCCCCAACCCACCACACACCCCAAAAATATTCAAGGAGAAATTTGGACGTAGACTTTCACACAAGGGCCCTTTGTGTGAACCAGAGACAGAGACTCAGTGTAAGGCCAAACCACGGTGCACTATTGAGGCACAGGCCTGGGCTGCAAGGGTCCGGGAAGGTTCAGGAGGAAACAGTTTGGCCGGCCCCTTAGTCTTGAACTTTTAGCCCCAGAATTGTGAGACCACCCATTGCTGTGGTTGAAGCCGACACATCTGTGATACTCTGCTACCACCACAGAGCCAATGGGAGCATTTGTGACACCGTCTGCACCATGTCAGTCACTGGGTATCTAAGCCCTGTGCGTCAGAAAGGTGAGGAGCACTGCCAGGAGATCAGACATCAGCTCTGCTCTGCTAACAGAGATGGAGGAAGGAGGGAAAGAGGGATTGAAGAAATTATGGAACAAAGGAAGGAGGAGGGAAGGAAGGATGGAAGGAATCATGGAACAAAGGAAGAAGGAGGAAAGGAGGGATGGAAGGAATCAAAGGAACAAGAAAGGAGGGAGGAAAGGAGAGAAAAAGAAGGGAAGGAAAGAAAGAAGAGGAAAGAATGAGGGTGAAAGAAAGAGAATGGGGGCAAGGGAAGGTAGAAAGAGAGAGGGAGGAAAGAGTGAGAAAGAGCAGGGAAGGTGAGGAAGGGAGGGAATGGGGAGGAGACATTAAAAGCAGAGAAGAGATCAGATGCGTCCCCTAAAATGGCATTTTCGGAGAAAGTTTAACTTGAGCTGTGGACTCTAACCCCCCATCCCCTTCCATCTGCTGGACTCCCTGTTAACAATTGATCACTTGTTTCACATTAACTTGCTGCCTAAAGCCCATGACTCCTGGGACAAAGGTTATGTGGTAACTGCAAATAAAGTAACTACTTTTGGTGAAGAGATTTCTGAATTCAGTCTGATGGGGGTGGGGGGAGGGGATGGGGAATGGTGTTGAGCAGAATCTCAAGCAACAGATCTTCCAAAGCACACACACACTTTTTTTTATGGGGTGAAATGATGGGCCCGAGAGATAGTACAGGGGTGGGGTCCTAGCTTCGCCAGTGGCAGACCCCAACTGGAAGCCTCAGCTCCACCTGCTCCACCGAGCTCCGCCAGGGGGCGCGCCTGAGCACCACAGGAAGTACCCTCCCCATCACCAAATAAATGAACACATTTGAACATCTCTCAAAACGGTCCCCTCTAACTGAGCCAAGGAAGGAAGGAAGTCCGGAGCTCACCTGGTCACCCCACCAGGTCACGGCCACGTGCAGGCTGTAGTCACAGCACACTTGGGGGTCGGCCCAGCCGCGCCAGGTGTCGAAGGCCTGGAGGAGGGAGCCTCCTTTCGGGGGGATGGCGAAGTCCATGATCATGGTGGTGCCTCCAGCCAGCGCAGCCTGCAACCACAGGGGCGGGGCCACGGGTGAGACCCCGGCGCGGGTCTCTCTCCTGGTCCAATGCAAGCACCGTGCCTTGGCCAGTCTGAGGGACGGAATAGACTTTCCATGCAAGCAAGCCTGAGGTGTGCCGAGGGGCTGCAACTGCTTCCATGAGAAAGATCCTGACCACCCCCCAGCGGGTCTGGACTGAAGAAAAACCCCAGTGACAAAGCCGGGAAGATCCCTTGATCACAGGACTTACAGCACTGGCCTGACACACAGCAGACCCCCAGGGTCACCCCTAGCTCTGCATCTGGTCCCCGCAACCCCCCAGGACTAATAGCCTGAGGGCAGAAGTCAGGAGTAAGCCCTGAGCATTGCTGGGTGTGCTCCAGAAATATGAAACAAAAAACAACAAAGCATTTGGCAGGATGTGGGATGTATTCCATTTCGAGGGCTGCCTTCCTCCCATGCTGAGAGATGGATTCCATCCTTTTCTCCCTGGACTTTCCTCTCCTCTCCGTGGCCTCTAAAAGCTTAGACGTGAAAGACTTGGCATCACTCTCTGTCCTCTCCAGAAGCTCTCTCCGTGAGAAAAGGCACTGAACTTGGGTGGTGGTCCAGACTCGAGAATCTACGCTGTCTACATTGGGCTGGGGTTGAGGTCGACTTAACCTCTCAGAAGAGCTCCAGATGGGCCAAGCAGGAGGGCAGGAGCAGGATGCTGTCCACTGGGGCTCCCCACCAGCAACAGAATCAATCCATCTCTATCATTATTGCTCCGTATTGCTCTGTCTCTCTCTGTGTCACTATTTTTCATCTCTCTCACTCTATTGCCCTTTAATCTATTGCTCTATCTCGCTCTCTCTATCATCCTGTCCATCATATCTCTATCATCTATCACTCTAGCACTACTGCTATCTCTCTATGGCTCTCTCGCTATCACTCTGTCCCCTATTGATTTACTTATTATCTATTGCTTTATTGATAGGGACAAAAGGGGAACAGGCAGGAGGTGAGTAGGGACAGACCTGAGAGAAAAGAGATATGGTATGGATTATCTTGGGTGGAAGCGATGCCTAATAACCTGGATGACTCAGCCCTCAGGATCCCTCACCAGGTGAGAATCATCTCAGCAGCCTCTCCCCTATTTCAACAGCCCACGTTCTTGGAACAGAACCATAACATGCTCACTCAGTCAACCTTTGTTAAGCCACGAAAGGGGAAGGTTTCAGTCTTTCTCTGGCATTCTTTTGAGGAGAACCCCCCTCAGAATCTGGGAGCTTCCCTGCATTCTATTCCCTTTCTTCCCCTTTCCCTAAATAAAGCATTTTTGGAATTTACCATTTGTTCTCCAGTCCCTGGCATCCCTGGCTTTCAATCTTGATGGATTGAGGACAAGAACCCATGTGTGTGTGTATGTGTGTGTGTGTGTGTGTGTGTGTGTGTGTGCCAGCTACAATGCTGTCTCTGCTGCTATGTTTCTATTGCATATCTCCCGTTCTATCTCTGTCTCCATCATTCTATCTCTAAGTCCATGCCTCCATAGACAGACACATGGTCTCCTTCCGTTATAGTAAGTCTGCAATAAACATGGGTGACAGGTGATAGCTACTTTGGAAGTTTGCTGTGTCTCTGGGTGCCCCAGCTACAGAGAAAATCAGCAACTACCCAAACCACAAGGGGACTGGGTGTTTAGAAACCGCTTCGTTCAGAGTCAGTGCTTTCCAAGATACCACTAATCTTCCCATGCCCACAAGCTTTTGCAAGAACGGTGTGAGAATTAGGCCCTTCTGAAATGTCCACATCACATTTCATCCCGTCCCCAGAAGGGGGTCCCGCCAGCCTCTCCCCTGTGTCCTTCCAAGTGTAGCCCATTCCCCCCACTCAGACCCCCTGCCACACCAAAGGTTCCTAATCTTCCTGGGTTCTCATTTTATTCTACCTTCTTTTTCTTGTTTTAATTGATTTTTAGTTTTCCTTAAGTCACTTAGCCTGGCTCCAATTCTTTTAGTTCTCAAAATCCAAATCCGGTACAGGAGCTAAACCTTTGTATAGGAGATAACACTGTGTGGTTCAGAGCAAAAACAACACATACTTGCATTTCTTAAGAAATCCCTATAAAGATAATGACAAGACCTGAAAGATCTTCCCCAGGCACTCTATTTTGTTTTGAATGTTGGTTAAGCTTCTCACCTTCTTCCTTCTCAAGGTATGTTCCCAAAGTGACACCACATCCTGAGACGCAGGCCATTTCTCTAATAGACAGAGCTGGTAATTAAAGAATCAAATCCAGTCCTTTTTCTAGTGTCTACTGAACTAGAAAATCAAGTTTAAAGAACAATGCTGATTCTTTGCATTTGTTCCATATTAAAAAGTCTACCGCAGAGCTGGAGGGAAAGTGGATGCACAGTGGCTGGAAATACCAGCAAAATGAGAAAGCCACTTTGAAAAGAAATGTGGAAGTTTTCTGGAAGTTCATTCTTATATTTACAAATAAGTGATGAAAGAGACTCCTTAGAAAGTGTGCAAATATTCAGAGTGGCATTCCTGACAAAGACCCAGAGTGGAAATAACCCCAGAGTCCAGTGAGGGATGAACAGCCAAATGTGATTTGATGTGGGTGGTAGAATATTGCTTGGCCATGAAAAGGAATGAAGTTCAGGGGGCAGAGTGATAGTACAGTGGGGAGGGTATTTGCCTTGCACATGGCTAACCTGGCTTCCCATATGGCCCCCTTAGCAATGCCAGGAATAATTTCTGAGTGCAGAGCCAAGAGTAATCCCTGAGCATACCTGGTTGTGACCCCCCCAAAAAAATTGTTTTGATATGAGGCACGAGCTGGAGAAATCTTGAACACAGCATGCTCATTTGAAAGAAGTCAGTCATAAAATATCATATGATGCCATTTATATGAACCATCTGGAACTATATGAACCATGTAATGAGGATCCTGGTTGCCTGAGGCTGGAGGTGAGGGAAGGTGATTGATAGTAGAAGGGTCCAGGCTACTTTGGAGGGGATAACAGTGGTCTAAAATAGGGTCAGAGAGATAGCATAGGGGGCCAAGGTGCTTACCCTGCATGCAACTAACCTAGGTTCAGT